>NC_136733.1:2532500-2780000 GCF_936440315.1 Barbus barbus
CTGCTCTCAACTTCAGCTAGACCTGACAAAAACCATTGACGGCCTAGAAGTGTTTAACAAATTAAGCAGAGAAACCAAAGCCACAAAAAAAGCCATTAAAGGGTTTTGAAAGAGACGTTGTGTGTATGCATATGTTTCCTAAGGGTCCACCAGCGGTTGTAAAGTGGCAAATATTTTTTCTCTCATATACAGGGGCCTATAGCTCTGATTACAGCCCCTTTGGGATTGGGTTTCTGCCATGTCAGAGTTAATGGAAAACTTGTTCTTTAGAGCATTTATAGTCAAAACTAAATTGTATGTACAAAATATTCTACAATACCCAACAATAAACTGTTTTACAGCAACATGCAACAAAATCAAACAAATTATGTATAGAAATGATAATAAATAGCAAAAAAGGCACACTATTACCATATGTAAGATCAAAATCTTATATATAAGATTATATGAATACTAAATATGTCATACACATTATATTATATGAAATAAATAAATAAATAAACTTTTTTATCAGGTAAAGGTATTTTAGATTTTGCCATGGGATAAATATGTAAAAAAAAAAAAAGAAGTGTATTATAACATGCAGAATATCACAATCCCCATATGAATAAAATTATTTACATACATTTATTTGCAACATGCAACAAGCTCACAAACAAACCCATTTTATTTTTTTAAATATACTAGATTTTCACGCTAAACTGCTAAAAACAAAGTCCTGTAAAATTAGCAACACTGACTAGAATCATATTCATAATCGCTGTGATCTTGGCTATTATGGGACAAAATATGCTTTTAAACCAATATTAAGTTTCAGCGTGCACCACACGTGTTCCAGCTATTACTTTAAGATGCTTGATAAGACGAATATCTGATATTTACTTAGTAGTAAACAAATTGAACCATGAATGGCAGAAAATGTCCTTTCTCTTCCAATAAGGTCAAACACACAACTACAAACTTTCTCCTCATAAGCATGGCGCAGAGCGATATTTAGAGGATGTTTCCATTTGAAAATCTTTACATCACTGTCCCCTCAAACAACGGTAATATGTGCGTCTGCAGTTCTGTGTTTTCAGACAGTAAAACACACACAAAGCACCTCTAGTTCTCATCACATTAACATGTTCCACTAACATCTGACAACAATAAAGTGAAGTGACATACAGCCAAGTATGGTGACCCATACTCAGCATTCATGCTCTGCATTTAACCCATCCAAAGTGCACACACACACAAGTGAACACACACACACACACACACACACACCGTGAACACATACCCAGAGCAGTGGGCAGCATTTATGCTGCGGCGCCCGGGGAGCAGTTGGGGGTTCGGTGGCTTGCTCAAGGGCACCTCAGTCGTGGTATTGAGGGTGGAGAGAGCGCTGGACATTCACTCCCCCCACCTACAATCCCTGCCGGCCCGAGACTCGAACCCACAACCTTTGGATTACAGTCTGAATCTCTAACCATTAGGCCACATTAGGCCGACTTCCCTTATACTATACTGTTTTATCTTTCAAAAACCTAACAATTCATGTAAAAACTGCAGAGTTATTTCATCTAGATACGTCTCCATAAGTGACAGTGCAGAGCTTTACTGTTCATCAATTAGAGCGAGTTAAGTGTGGAGGTGTGTGTGTGTGTGTGTGTGTGAGTGTGTTTTGTGGCTGTCTGTGGTGCTTGTTAATCTCTCTTAAATGAGAGTCATAAAAAGCAGGCCGGGTGTGAATTAAGAGCACTAAGTACCTCATCGCTGCTTTATAAATACTGCTTTAAAAGAGACAAATAGCACACTGTTAAAACCACTTCAACAGTTTGGAGACGGACTGCTTTGTAAAGTTTCATTTTGCATTGGTATAAAATTGTGTAAGAGACAAATGAATATAAATCTACATTAAATTGTGCTACAATTATCCCAGTGTCTAGAGTAAATCTGTCTGTACAAACAAATGTTCTTCTATTAACGTTAATAGAAATTTACCTGGTCTTTAATAATGTTCTCAAAACATTAAAAAAGTTATTTATACATTGTCATGGAATGTTTTTTTCTGAAATCATTTTTTTAATGTTACCACTTGTTTCAGAATGTCCAGAGAACATTTAAAAGTAACATGTCTGCAAAATGATACAATGGAATGTTAATCGTATTTTTAGAACTTAATGGGATAAAAACATATTTTGCTAGCTTGACATCGATCTGTCACCTGTGTTAGTAAAGATGTGAAAAAGCTAGATAAGCTCTGGACTTACAACAACAACGAATTAATAGCTGCAAATGACGTGTAAGGGGGAATAATAATAATAATACATTTGGAATTTTTAAATCATATTTCTTGAATTATAATATCTGCGTTGTTGACATGCTCAAAATAGAGGAATTCCAGAATGTAACACCCTAGACATAGAGAACATAGAGAAATAGTTCTACTTGCTTAGGGGGCATTGTGAAAGACTGTCTAATAACGCGATAATGTCACGATGAGTGAAGAAGAGGATTTGGACGAAAAGTCAAAAGAACCTGCTGACAAGCATGAAAAGCAAGCGAGCATCATGACAGCCCCTCTCTCTCCCTCTCTCTCTCTCTGTAACACACCACGAGCTCCGTTATTTATGCTAGATTTAATCATTATTATATTATTTATTTAGCATTGCATTGTGAATCTCTTTGTTTTTATTGCACTTTAACACACAAATAATGAACCTAGGCCTATATTTTAATGCATGCGGTGTTTGTTTTTTGCAATACGCGCAAAAAGCCAACAACAGATATCTAATAAATAATAAAAGCTTGTTCATATTGCGTTATCGCCATTTGCTAAAACACTAAAAATGATAACATCAAAATACCAATTGGCCTTAAATATCAATAAAATGATTAAATCCTAAGTAAATATTTGCTTTAATATTTTGATTATTAAAAGACTGCAATGACGCGTAACCGATGAGATGAATGAATGAAGCAGCTCTTACTGTTGGTAGTCGTGTTTGCAGTAGAGTTTGTGATCTCTGGAGTAGCAGCTCATGGTGAGAAGCTGCTGACACACCGAGCACTGCAAGCACTCCTCGTGCCACGAGCTGTCGTTCACGCGCAGGAGGAAGCGGTCAGAGATCGGTCTGTGGCATCCTTCACACACACTCTGATGCACGCAGTCTGAACCTGAACACACACACCAATACACATCAGATACTTCCACTGGACATTAAAACAACAACAACAACACACACAGAACCAAATAAACGCCAGAACTCAACACTGCAAAATATTACTTCCATAAGTATCATAACATAATACGCAGTTTTGACACTTTATAAAAAATTATTTTGTTGACCTAGCCTAATCATTAATTCAGGCATTTAATTTAATATGCGAAATTGTAGGTCTATTTAAAAATAGCCTATTTTTTTAATTAATTTATGTTTTACTATAGAATATTACATCTAATTTACTGGCTTCGAAAGAAAGAAAAAGAAAGAGCAATAAAGCTAATTTAGTTTTTTGAGTGATCACGCAAGAAGCCTACTTTAAAATATTAAACGAAATATTTGTGTTATATTTTCTGCTAGATTACTATCATTTAATAGCCTACAATGTTTTTATATTTTACCAAAAAATAGAAAACAAAAGAAAAATGCCTTAGTGGCATTTACAAAATATTAATTCTATTTAATTTTCGCTCTTGAAACGTCAACAACAATCTGATAATGATTAAATGTTAAACACAAATGCATGTTACATTAGTGTCCATACTCAGTACTACTGATGAAAAACATCATATTTAGTTATTTTGTGAAGCTGTTTTTAATTGCACAACGTTGTTGTTGTAATAATACAATATTTCTGACAGTATGCGTAATTTTCAGAGGAAATTTACAAGCGCTGTAAAAACATGAAAAAGTGCACATATCTGATCTGACTACTTGCAAACTATATATATATATATAGGCTATATTATAATTTATACTTTAAGATCCATTTCTGAAACGAGTGTAAAGCGCGTAATTTCGATGCACATTTGTTCCTGTTGGTGTGGAACTCACCCAGCATCACTCCCAAAGACTCTGCTCCTGTTCTGAACTGATCTTCAATTTTGATTCCGTCCAACATCTCTGAAGTGTAGCAGGACAGCGGCTCTCTGCAATGTCCAGAGAGAGAAGTGTGGAAGCAGCAGCAGGCGGACCGGGACGAGACAGAAACTAAAAGCAAACTCGCCGCGCTTTGCTTATTCTAACACCAAAAAAACATAGTCTTTTTTAGAGCACGAGGTGTTCAGTAGATCAGCGACGCTTGATTCTGAGGTTCCTTCCAGAGAAAGCGTCCAGTGAAGTCAGATCCTCGGGGAACCGGCTCTGATAATCCCGTGAGCTCCTCACTGAGGGTTCATGAGTCCTGTGCTCCTCTTGAGGAGCCCGTGGAGCTGATCGCGTCATTCTCATGAGCTGCATGTGATGCTATTGGTGCTGGATCCCAGCAGAACCGCCTACAACACCAGATGTGCTGAGGACAAACACACAGCAATAATTATTCACATAAAAGTATCGGGACATCATGCACCGTATTAAAATGTTTTGCAAAAAGAAAAAAAGCTGCATATGGAAATATTCAAAATTCAAAAGTCAAATATTTAGCTAATATTCCTGAAACCATTTAAGTGACTCCAATTGAAGTATTTCTAGAGGTAAGATCAGGTATAGAAAAAACTCACAATATTTGCGAATATAGGTTACAGAATTCATCTGATGATTTCAATTCCGATAACTACAAAGAAAACCATACTTTATAATAAATGATGGCAATGGTTATTATTAGTTGTGTCTAATATTATAAACTAAATTGAGACGTTTTAGAAAAAAAAAATATTGCCTAGCTACATTTGAACATTTTTCGTCACCATATTTAAAATAATAAACCTATAAACAAACAGGATAGTAGCCATATTAAGTCTCCAAATATTTTAGCTGCTATTGTAAGAAGTAATGTCACGAAAGTGCCTTTCTATATGAAGTAAATTAATACATATTATATAGGCTAATTAAAAATAATGTATCTTTTTTATCTTAAAATAGTCAACATCGAATTTTCCCCTTTTATCGCGTTTTATTTAATTGCTTTTGTTATAAACAAATTCTCAAAGCATTCAGCTGTGAAATCGGGACAATATATTTCTAATCTAAAGTCAGATATTTATCAAAGAATCGTTTCATTTCTCGCGCAGCTGCTATGAAAACTGCCCTGCTTTTATCTGCATGATTAATAAAGACCCTGATTTAATCTCTCTGCGCATAATATCCATGCAAAATTCATAAGGAGAATCTTTTGTGTTTCAGATTCATCTCAGAGCAATAAACCTGCGAGGAACAAGAAAGAGAGATGAAGGGGGAGTTTGTATCTTTATTACTTTCCTCATTAGTATTCATCTCTCTTCTAATTATGACAGGCTGATTTACGTCTCCTGTAGATCAAATATGCCTTTCTTCTGAACATTTCCCCAGATTTTTTTTTTTACTTTTGCTGCACATAAGGAAGATTTATTTTTATTGTATCCCCTTCATCACCTCTGAGAGAAATGATTTATTCATATATGTAGATTTTGTTTCATATAGCCTAAAATAAAAATTAGTACAATTATTCGCATCGAGATCAATGCATATTCTTTATTAGCCTATTTAACTCAAACATTTAACGATATTTCCCAAGTTAGGCCTATACTGTTCTTTCATAACTCTATTAAGGCCATTTCTAGTCCCTTTGTGATTTTTTTCGTAAACGTTAAATTTAGAAATAAACGTAAAAGTCTTTTAATTCTGATTTTATATAAATGCATTCGCTACTTCTGGAGAAAAGCTCACTGCTCAAGCCATATTTAGACAAAGGCATAGGCCTAAATGCTTTTAAGATAAAAGTTAAACACGAAACGGCATGCATGCATGCATAATATAATAATAAAATCAATAAATGAATACAATACATAGATAGACTTGTAAATGCATTATCAGTAGTGTTAGTTTTTAATAGTGTGTCATTAATGGCTCTGAACTCTGTAGCGTTGGATCACATTGTGTTCTTGCGACCTCTAGCGTCAATCATCCTGCTATTGGACTTCACCTGTATTTACAATCTCTGTCTGTCTGTCTGTCATTATGTCCTCACTACAACAGACAGACCACATAACACACAGCCAGTGTTGTCCGATTAATAGCTATTTACACTGTACTGTAACATTATGGCCAGTGTTCCACATTCAGCAGTGTCTATATAAAATAATACAAAAAATGTCAATATTAAGGTTAAATGGGGGAAAATGCACCCTCTTAAGAAAAATGTGTGTTTACTTTTAAATTGTAGCATATTTAGATATAAGTTTAGCGTGTGCAGGATGATGATGCATCAGCCAAAATGTTATTAAAGGAAATAAACATTTGCTAAATTAGGTGTGTCAGCACAAAATGTAAAATTATTCAAAGAGGCCTTCTAATAAACGCCGGCTAAAATTTTACATAATGTAGGCTATAAATGACTTTTGATGTAATTTTTATATCAACTATTTTATTTAAAATTGTCTTTTGGCAGTTGAATAATTGAATAATTGAATAACCAATGACAGAAAAAGCAGAATCCCAATAAAAGAAATTCATCTGAATGGTCAATTTAATCTATGACTTATATAAAGGCATATGTATATTTACATATTTAATTGCCCATAACTGAAGATGTCATAATTGCAACAATATGAATGCAAATTCAATTATTTCCCTCAATTAGCCTTTAGGTTTTAATGAAAACTGAAGATGTCTGAAATGTGCATCTAATTCATGGAAATACTGAATAATAACCCTATTAATTGCAATTATGTTTAAAAAAAATAACAACACTGACCTCTCTAATCCTCAAAACTGTTTGACTGATTAAATGAAATGACAAAATTTATGATCTATGATCAAGATTTTAA
Source organism: Barbus barbus (assembly GCF_936440315.1). Taxonomy (NCBI): domain Eukaryota; kingdom Metazoa; phylum Chordata; class Actinopteri; order Cypriniformes; family Cyprinidae; genus Barbus; species Barbus barbus. The sequence continues at coordinate 2,539,453 of NC_136733.1, forward strand.
AAAAATTAAGGTGGGAGGTCATCTTACCCCATCTCACGCTACTTATAATTTCTAAGGAATTTATTTTCTGCAATTAATTGACACTAAATATGCACAAACGTTTGCAGAAAATAAACTCATCAAACTAATTATTTGACTAAATCTGGGGGTTTTCTGGTAAGACCGCAATGAACATTTCTAAAGATCTGCACTGAAATCTTATTGGATATTTAGTCCTGTTGCATTTTATATAATGAAAGGAATACAAAACTCTTGGGATGTATTTTTCTGTTTTAAGTCATTTGAACCATGAGGGCTGAAAAATTTGAGGGAAGACCTAAAGCAGTGTCATTTGATATCTGTGACACTGATAAGAACGAAGCTAGTAATTGTGAGCAAATCTTCTTCATAACAGCGGTTTATTAAACTCAGGTGGCTTTAATAGCACCATTTATCAATCTGACAGCTATACACACCTGCACATTTGTGTCGAAAGTCAAAAGAGTAAGTATTAGGGATGCTCGTCTCAGGAAACCCCCCTGAATGGCAAACCTGGAGATGCAAAAATATAAATAAAATCAAACAAATCTTAATGACTGTCAGGGCTTTGTCCCCAAGCAAATTACAGCACATGTGCGAGTTCTTCTTGAAGCCATTATCAGTTTTATATATAACATGTTTTGTGACTTCAATACTTCCATCTCATCTGCCATCATGTTATGAGAGGAAACCGGTGGACTCTGAATATTAAGTTGAGGATGTTAGTATGAATGTTAATTCAGGAAAACCTCCCAATGAGCTTCATTAAAAACCCTCCTGAAAGAGAAGCACATCTCATCAAAGCCCTGATCAAATGACTTTTACGATATTAAAGCTAATTCATGTAATCTCCATTTATGTGACACGTTTTCTTCCAAATGGAAAATATTGCATGTAAATACATTTAACAAGCGGGGAAAACAAACCAAGCTCTTAAACTGTTTATTGTGGTTACGTTTAATAGGTTATGTACGGCACCAAGATCTGCGGCTGATTTAGATTAAACCTTCAGCGACAACAAATTTGTGTTGGGCATATGATGCAAAACAGAATCCTTTTAAAAATAAAAACTATGTATTTACAAAATTCAGACTATGTACAGAATCAAATACTTAGCCTACGGATAAATGCAGTGTATACTGTATTAAAAAATACTAAGTGAAACAGCAGTAGTTTGCACATTATTGTCTCATGAAAATGCACATATTAAGTTATCAGCTTGAAAATAAAAATTATTTTGCATTTTTATGTTTCTACATCTAATTGAAACCATTTATGCATTGATACACAAGCAAACGAACAAATAAATAAATGAAAAGAAAGACTTGCTAAAAATTGTGGCCTAAATCATTGCACATCACAGCCAATGCACAGGATCCAGATATTCTATGAACACACAGAGAACTCACATACTGAGAACTGTGCACATACTACATGATTCAGAAACAGGAAGATTATAGACTGTTTGTATGCTATTCCACATGTAGCTTAAATCTGATTGGACTGCTAAAAGTTACTATAGTTTTGAAAAACAACAACATTTTGAACACAGCCATAGTTTCAAAGGAATACTTCACCCAAAAATGTGCTGAAAAATGTTATTCAAGCCATCCAAGATGTAGATGAGTTTGTTTGTTCATGGAAACAGATTTGAAGAAATGTAGCATTCCATCAATTGCTCACCAATGGATCATCTGAAGTGAATGGGTGCCGTCAGAATGAGAGTCAACTCATAACAGATAACAACTTATTGAGTCCAAAAGCTGCATGTTTGTGAGTCCATAATCCATAATAACGCTTTCTGTAGTGAAAAGTCCATCCCCTATTGTCATTTCACATCAAGATCCACAACATATTTGTTTAGAACTATTTTGGACTCTTTTTTTCTTGTAAACGATGCTTGATCTGTACATATTTCTCTCCTGATTCAGACGAGGCAACTTTTTCACTAGAGAAAGCAATATTTGGCCTCAAGATTATGGGCTCATATTTTAGCCAGAAGCAATGTCTTAATGGATGTGCTTCTTACAAACACAGCTCTTCACTTCATAAGATGTTAATTGAGTGGTGCGAATCACTAGGTTATCAGCTGTTTGGACTCTCATTCTGACGGCACCCATTCACTGCAGAGCATCCATTGGTAAGCAAGTGATGCAATGCTACTTTCTCCAAATCTGTTCCAGTGTAGAAACAAACTCATCTTGGATGGCCTGAGAGTGAGTATATCTTCAGCATATTTTCATTTTTGGGTGAACTGTTACTTTAAATTTATTTGCCATCATATTAGTTAAAATATAATCAATCATATTATAAAATTGTCATTGCATAGTAGTTCTTGGTGCATAATGAATTAAATAATTAGCATTTATCTTTCAATTCAGTGTATCCTGAGGGTTCTAAAGGTTAAACAGATGAGACAAGTCTTACATTTGATAAGATCTCTTTGTGTATTATTATTTTTTTTTCATGGTTTGGCTTCATTATTTACAGCCTTGTTTTATTGTCCTGTGGCAAAGGTTCCTCTGAAGCTAATGGAAAAACAACCTTCAAAAGACTCTATCAAAGCTGAAATGACACGCGCTTCTGAGGCTGATTTGACTGGGAGGTCTTCAGACTGTGCTGTAAACGTCTGGTAGGAAGCCCAACTTTCTTTCCATGACGGCAGAACTAGACATCAGAAATGTTCAGAGGCAATACAGTAGTTAATTGAGTCAAGGACATTGTTACCCATAATGCTAAGATTTGCTCTGGCTGTCAGAGTTTTTTTTTTTTAAATCATATACGTCAGCTGGAAAAAAAAGTTCTGTGTCATTAGTATTAGGCTATAGCTGTGGTGTGAACTTTGATCTATTCTCAGAATAAAAATGAATTTTAAAACTTTAGCATTATCGTTATTGTCCTTGGTTTGAATGAGCCAGTGCACTATATTTCTTAAAACTTTTGTGAGGAACAGACCCGAAGTCATTCTTCAGTGATAACCTTGCCCTCCACTGCAAGCTCTGAAATCGCTTTCACACACATTCAGATTTTCATTTGTTGCAATTAAAATTAAGGGGCAGGCCTAAAGGATAGAGAGTTGGATTTGTAACCTGAAGGTCGTGGGTTCGAGTCTCAGGTCCAGCAGGGATTGTAGGAGGGAGAGTGAATAACCAGCACTCTCTCCACCCTCAATACCACGACTGAGGTGAGACCCTTGAGCAAGGCACCGAACCCCCAACTGCTCTCCGGGTGCCGCAGCAATGGCTGCCCACTGCTCCGGGTGTATGTTCACTACTGAGTACACTTGGATGGGTTAAATGCAGAGCACAAATTCTGAGTATGGGTCACCATACTTGGCCACACACCACTTCCCTCTCCCTTCCCCTTAATCACCACACACCTGAATATGTACTATAGATTATAAGATTTGACAGCTGTAGCAAATGAAATGCAAAAGCCACAAACTTGTGGCTCCCAAAAAACAAAGATCAGGATCTGGGTCTTGCATTTCAAAATAATACGATGTGATCTCTATTTCTAATGCACTAAAAGAAGTTACCTCAAATACTGGTCGTTGCAGTCTGTTCTTCACCACTATATGATCTGAATCAGAATCCCATGGCTCTGAATAACTACAATTCTAAAATGAATGCTGCAATAAATTTATCTATTTCAGTTGATAGACAGATTTGGATATGAATCCAGATCTCAAAGATATACCTGCAAACTCACAAGAGGTCAAAAAGGTAACATAGTTTGATTATAAACCTTGTAGGGGGGTCCGGGGGCAATTTTATTTTAGAATTTAACATGTAAATGAAGCGTTCTGGTGCACTCTGACAACAAAATAAAGGGAAAAGAACATCTGCTTCAAGTAAAAAAAAAAAAAAAGCACATTTATTATACGCGGTTCTGCTTCAAGAAAGAATGGAGAACTGACTTTGTTCGAACATACTTATGGTCTCACTCCAGTCTATGAGCCTGCAATTCTCTCTTTCTCGCTCAAAAGCGACTAGTTTGCAGGTAGGATAGTTTTAGTGGCTTCTTGTAATAGTGCACTATAGGGTTTACACCACAAAGATATTTGCAGGACATTTTTCAAGTAGAAATTCAAAAACATTTATGCAAGGAACTTTTTGGTAAATTATATTAAAGAGACGCTTGCACACTTAACATCTTGCTACTAAAAGTGAAGTATAAACCAGAAGCAAGATGTCATGATTAAAAGAGAAAATGAAATAACCTTTGTGTGGTTTCTTAAATGCTCAATCATTGTCTATAAACATGCTTTGCTACGCTTCTTGTTGAACTTCTCATTCTCTTAAGAAGTCATTAAAAGCCACACAAACAGTAACACGTTGCTCAAAACCATCTGCAGCGTTTGAGGGGGTTTTATTCTAGAAGTCTTGAAAGTTTCCCTGTGGTTTGGTACGCATGTTGGATCTAAATAAAGTGACTTGTCAAACGGCCACAGGAAGCTCAGTGTTTGTGAAGCCAAAACAGAGGCAGATTTCCAGTAAACATGAATTACTCATCCCGCTTGCACTTACGAATGGGGGTAATATGTGCCAGTGGTGCTATTTGCAATAAATTTGAAAGTGCCATACTGCCAAAGAAACAGATCATCCAAAACTTCCATCACTTGCTCAGCAATGGATGCTCTGCAGTGAATGGGTGCCGTCAGAATGAGAGTCCAAACAGCTGATAAAAACATCACAATAATCCACACCACTCCAGTCCATCAGTTAACATCTTGTGAAGCCAAAAGCTGTTTGAAATAAATCCAACATTAAGGCATTTTAACATTAAATCGCCACTTTTTAATATTAAAACGCCAAAATACGAGTCCATAATCCATAATGATGCTTCATCCAGTGAAAAAGTCCATCCCCTGTTGTCCTCATAACATCAAAATTCTTTCAATGCTTTTGTTTGTACATGGTGCTTGAGCTGTGCAGATTTCTCTCCTGATTCAGACCAGATTTTTTCATTGGACAAAGTTATGAAAAATGTTATGGATAAAGCCGTAGAGGACCTGTATTTTAGCTGGAAGCAACAGTTAAAATGTCTCAATTACGGATTTGTTTATTACAAACATGCAGCTTTTCTCTTCACAAAATGTTAACTGATGGACTGGAGTGGTGTGGATTATTGTGATGTTTTGAACAGCTGACTCTCATTTTGACGGCACCCATTCACTGCAGAGGATCCATTGGTGAGCAATGTGACACTACATTTCTCCAAATTTGCTCTGATGCAGAAACAAACTCCATCTACATCTCGGATGTCCTGATGTTTCAGCAAATTTTCATTTTTGGGTAAACTATTCCTTTAAAGCTCATAGCAAGAAAATTACATAGTTACAAAGAGATTTTAGTGGAGAACAGCACAGATATGGGGGCATCTGACAACAAACTTCCTTTTTTTTCCTGTTGATAAAAAATCCATGAAGTGTTTACAGATTTTTTTTCTTTTAGAATAATAAAACACAAAATTCAACAAGGGTAAATCACATTTATACAAGAAAGAAAATTCAAATCAGTTGACAATGCAAATGACAAACACACAGCAGGTCCATCAAGAGGCAAAACAATGACTTGAACTGGATGATGCACATTAAACGGTTTATAAAATTGTGAACAGGAGTTTATTTGCGCAGTGCAGTAACTAAACACGCTTTATTGTATTTGCTCAACGATTCCCAATATAACATTAAAACAATATTGGGGAAACATACTAGCTACATTCCTAAACATTTAAATTAGTCTTCATATAAAATCATTAAATAATAAGATAAATGAGTACAAAATAGCAAATTAAATCCTCATTTTAGTGTTAAAAAAAGAAACATAACTCTGCATGCATTCCTATGGGACTTTCAGTTAAATAAATGATTGACATGAAAAATTGACATCAACATCATGTAATTTTGGACAACAACTTCAAATATGATGTTAAACTATAATTATGGTTCCTAGATATATAAACCTGGGACTGGTTTTCCCAGACAGGTTAGACAAATTCTTGCATTTTAAATTATATTCAATAGAAAAAAAAAAAAAAAAAAAAATTGAGCCAAATGACAAGTGGCTAATGAGCCAAAAACAAGCTTGACTGATGCCGGAAAAATCCGTTTTGAAAGTCTACTGACTGCCACAGACATGAAGAGAACATCAGATTTGTGGTTAATATCAAATTTAAAAAAATTTAAATAATCATAAAAAGCAAAATAGTGGTTAGAACATGTAATAATAATATAGCTGCTTGAACATTATAATCCACATTGTAAGAAAGTGAGTGTTTGATTAAAGTGAAGGTGTCAAACCATCTGAATGGACTGTCTTTAATCACTCAGACACTCGGTGTTTCCAAGCTGAACACTTTCACCTGAGATGGCCGTTTCTGAAATGACACTGTACTTTCTCCAATAATCACCACCACACTGGCACACGGAGCAAATCACGTGACTCAAAACTTCACTGTGTGAACTGCTTCTGGACCGCACTTACTAAAACTGAACGGCTAACGATAACGTTTGTTCTGGATATTCAGCAGAATCTCACAAAAACGGTCAAGAAATGTTCAGCTCACCCCAAAAATCAAACAAAAGAAATTAGAAATATGTTGCATAAAAAAGCATTTTAACATTTTTATTTTCCCCAAATTCCCATTACTGCAATAAAAAAACCCCCGTCTGGTCTCACTTTAAAGCCTTTATATATAAAATGCATTATAAAAGTAGTTGTAATGCATTAATTATGCCTCATAATGCACATTATAATGCATTGTATGATTACAACAATTGTAATCATTGTACGAGTACAACAAACAAACTTTCAAATATTATAATGCATTTTAACTTGTTACAATTATTTATGAAAAGATAATGCATTACGACGTATATTATAAATATCTTTATAATGCACTATGCATAAAGGCTTTAAGTGTTACCAAAAGTTGAATTAATGTGATATGGAAAAACTGCACATTATTTAAAATCACAAAGTCTGTAATAAAAAATTATTTGTTTTACAGAATTTATGATGATTTAAATAAGTGGCATGAACTTTTTTGTATTACAGTATTGAGTATTTGAGCGTAAAATAAGTTTCAATCTCATGAAAATGTCACATCTTTATGGTCTTTAAAAATAGTTTGTCTTTAAGCAAACTTTTATTTCTTATTTCTTCAAATCTTGGGATGAAATATGACTGTGGAAACATTAATTTATAAAAAATAAAAAAGTCTCAGAAAATACCACCATAAATGTCAGAAGCCACAAATGGACAGGCAGAAACTATATCCAAGTGCTTGAGCACCATTGAACATCATAACATGAGACTGAAAGAGAGTAAAAACTCGAGCAGTAGTGACTGGAGTGACAGATCAGTTCAGGAGAGACGTTACAAAGACAAAAAGGGAAAAACACAATCCTAAAACAACGCGTTCCTGAATCATCACTTGTCTATGTACAAGGGTTTGTTCAGAGTCGGAGTGTCTTTGTTCTAATCTCTTTTTCCAGACAAACACAAAAATATTGAAATCTTTCAGAAGTCCTGTAAAAGTGCAGTGAACTGGGCTCCATTTCCAAACAAAAGAACAAACTGAAGTCATGCAGTCACCGCCATCTATATAACAGAAAAAAAAAAAAAACTCTTCCAACTCTATGCATGACGCATGAACACAGACTCTGGGGCTCAAAGAAGGGTTTGTTCAAGTGTGACCCTTCATACAGAGTCAATGCAGTAACAGCATCTCAGTCCAGCAGCCAGAATAAGTCAGAACTCAACTTCAGACGCAATACTTGTCCCATAACAAAAGAAACACGGTAGTGGTTTTGATTTGATCACTGTAGCGATGGAGATTCGCTCACGTCCAAAGCTCTTTAGGTAAAAGCAGCATCAACTTAAGACAGACTGAACTCGACCGCATGAAATATTTGTTAATTGTATGCAAAAAAAGCGAACAATATCCTTATTATTCCCTCCGTCGAACTAGTAGGTTTCTGTTGTACTTTCAGAGAGGCTGATGAGTCTCTGCTCAGATCAGGTCTTCAGAAGCCAGAAGAACTCTTTCAGCGTTAGGCCTCGGAGCCCAGAGATGTTCTGGTGGGACTGGGCGGCAGACGGGCCGCGGCGCTGTGCTCCGTCCGGAAACTATATTCATACTGACACAGACACAGACAGAAAGAGTTAAACACCATCTGAGAGAGAGTGTCACAGCACACACTGACCTCTAGTGGATCAGTCAAAAACAGCTCACAATTCCACTGATATAAAGCTGAATTCAACATATCATTTATTCAAAACAAATTATACTAAATAAAAATTAGGCAAATAAATATAATTATATATTATGTTCTAATGTTATTTTAGTGTGACTGATACTAAACATAATCATTATATTATTATTGTTTTTTGTTCATTTAAATTAATTTTGTTTTAACTTTAATTTTACATTTTTGTCATTTTGTTTATTTTTTAATGTCTATATAGCTTTTATTTATTCATTTGAGTTATTTTAGAACTAAGACATTATAAACGTATAAACATTGCATTGGCAACTAGCTTAAAATCAGTTTAAACTTTTTATATTTGATTTTATTTTAGAAAACTTAAAATAAATTACTTGTAAACATTTATTATTACAAGTAATTTCAGTTTTTTTTTTAAAGGTTTTAGTTTTAGTTAACTATAATAACCCTGATTTATTTACTGAGCATGATGAGAATAATAAACATACAAAAACACATAATAGGCACAAAATGTTGAGGAGATTTGATGTGAAATTCAAATAATTCCTCAATTTACATAAAACACTTACTACATTCTAAAACCCCTTTAAATATGCATTATAATCAATAACCATTATTGATTGTAATGCCCTGCCTCTTTTAATTTTGCTCATTTAGAAGGTTAAAACATCAATGCCCAATAAATAATTTAACCCACAACAAAATCTAATAAATCACAATAAACAATTCTTCCATAAAGGTCTGTTCACACCAAAACTGCAAACTGTAATGCTAACAATTTTTAAAAACCTTACGTTTATAGTTAACAGCTTTGTTTCTTGTTGTGAACAGGCCTTTATCCTTAATATAATTACAATATAATATAGTAATATAATTATAAATGTGAAAATTAATACTGATTTAACTGATGTGCATATAAGGGATATTTCATATGACTTTATTCAACCAGCCTTAGAGTAATCCTTTTTATAAAGTTATGTGAAAAGCACAAATTCGAAAAACTTTTTTGCATTTACATGGGTCAAAAATACCTGCTTGGAAACAAAAGCAAACAAACTACCCCTTGTCATGGTTGAAACTCAACAGATCCTCACCTCCTTCTCAATCTCTGCAAGTGATTTGATTCTGATGGCCATTAGATCCACCTGCTGCAGCTGAAACACAGAGTGACACGATCAGACTGACAACACCACAAACTCCTCCTCAATGTCCACATCGGTTCTTATGCTAGGTTTAAAGTACCTAAAATGCATTACTATTTCTAATAGTATGGTTTACTCTTTGTGGTCTACAGAGTGTTTAAGAGTTCATATGAAGCACATGATTGGTTGAAAACAGACTCACATCACTGGAGGCACACGCAAACTTCTCCGAAATCATGAAAGGCACTCCATCCATAGCTGAAAAGTCAAAAAGTCAGTTTTAACCAGAGTTCACCAGACATAATATACTTTGCCTTGCACAAAAAGCCACAAAATGTTAATATATCATTGGCTGATGACATCTACGAAATAAAATGACCTCCTTATTTGTAAGTGGCTTTGGATTAAACGCAGGGATGTCAAACTCAGTTCCTGGAGGGCCAGAGTCCTGCAGAGTTTAGAAGCAACACCTGATCCAGCTAATCAAGTCCTTCAGGCTTATTTGAAAACTACATGGTTTGTGTGTTGGAGCAGGGTTGGAACAAAACTCCGCAGGGCTGCGGCCCTCCAGGAATTCAGTTTGACACCCCTGGATTAAAGCGTCTGCTAAATTAATAAATGTAAACTAAACTAAGACTTTTTTTTCCCACAAATGTGAGACAAACGAGAAGAGAACGAGAGCTCAGAACAGAAGGAGAGATATTCTGGCTCATCACTGAACACCATCTGGAACAGCTAAACAGATTCCACCTCCAGAAGGGTTTATTATTACATCCCTAACGACAGCAGTTATGAATCCACACGTCACTGGAGCGCTGACGGGATTTCAGACAGCATTATTACATGCACTGGCCTTCATTTCAAATGTGAGGTGCTCTCTCATGTCAAGCAGTCTAGAGATGCACAATATATCTGATATATAATACACGACTGTTTAAAATTTGGGGTTGGTGAAAATGTGACTTTTTTTTTTGAAAGAAGTCTTTTTGGCTTCAAAAAAAAAAAAAAAAAAAAAAAAAAAGTGTAAAAATAGTAAAATAATATTACAATTTAAAATGACCGTTTTCTGTTCTAATATATTGTACAACGTAATTAATTTCTGAGATCAATTCTGAATTTTCAGCATCATTACTCCAGTCTTCAGTGTCACACGATCCTTCAGAAATCATTCTAATATACTGATTTACTGCTCAAGAAACATTTCTGATTATTATAAATGTTGGAAACAGTTTCTGCTTCATATTTTTTGTAGAAACTATGATTAATTTTTTCATTTGTAAAAGCATGTAAAATTCTAGATTGGAGCTCCAAGACATTCACTCATTGGTGGTTTTATGTTACAGTCCTCTCTACTTAAATGTTCACGTGATCTTGAAGGTGTTCAGTTTGGGTCAGGTGTGTTTTGTGAGGTTTTGGTACCAGTGATGGCATAGAGGTTAGAGTTCTGGTGTTCAAAGTCTGGTCTGGTTGTGCTTTTTCTGAAACATGCCGGCAAGGTCATGGATATGTGCCTGCAAAGAAACACAAAAGGAAACCAATTATCATTTAATCAAATATTCAACATATCTTTCTTCTCAGACCTCACTATCATCACTGCGGATTGTGTGTCATCACAGCTGTTTTCAGACCAAATGTCATTAGCAATCTAGACAACCTTAAAGAAGACTGAAGGCTGTGTCTGTAACACAGGCGTGCAAACTGTGATATTTCAGTCGAAGAGATCTACATCCTAATAAAATCTGATGATGATGCTAGAACCTTTAAATACAGAATTGCTTTTAGTTTTTTTAAGCTTTATTTTTAGCAGTTGTGCTTTAAAGTCAAAAATAGTTTCGATATTTTGAGTGGTGGTTCTTTAAATAGCACACCAAACAACGTGCTTTGCTTTAGCTGTAAGATGGCCTGCAAAGTAAAACCCGCTCAGAAAAATGTGTCTTTGGTCATTGTGCACATCTTACGCATCTCGCCACGAGTGTTGTGTTTTATAATGGCATGACAAGTTAAAAATACCAAACGATTAAATAAAATACATTGTTGCGTTCCATATAGCCGTTTTTTCATGCAAGAACCAGTGTTTTTGTTTTAGTTTTTTCATAAATATTTTGAATAAGCTTTAATAATTAAAGTTTTAATAATTTTGTTATTCATTAGATTTTTAAAAATATTTCAATTTAAGCTATAATTTATTTTTATTTCAGTTTGTAATTTTAGAACTTCAACTTATTTTATTTCAGTTAATTGCCAAGGCAATTCTCTCTTTTCAGTTTAGTTTTCATCTTATACTAATGTTATCTTTTTTCAATTAATTAATTATTTTTTTAAAACAGAAAAATGTAACAGATTGATTATTATATAGAAACAGAACATTTATTTTTACTAGGTTTAGTTAACAATGACAACAATGGGCAGAACATATTTTATGCAAATTCCCCCTAAGAAACGTGTCCAATCAGGGTTGGAGCTTCAATGAACCACTAGTTCAGGGAACTAATTTGAACTAACTACTTGGAAATGTAATTCTGCATATCCTCACAAGCATTATGCATTAGAAACTCATTTTTGCGATTACACAAGCAACTGCTGCTAGAACACACTCAAATATATCTGTGCATTCACCACAGATCCACTCATTAACAGGAGAATGCTGTAGGCTTTATGGGAATCACCCACCATTAAACGCACTCATAACATGACTAAGTCACCGCACACACGACACATGCTCTACCCAGTTGATGTTTTCAGTATGTACTGTATGTGTTCTGCTGGCAGCTGCAAGGGAAACTCCACACATCACGAGGAACAAAACAACTGTATATGAATAGAATTTGGTCGTCTTGGACTGCTGACATTCTCCCTTTATGATTTGGAAAAGATAGCTCTCTGGAATAGTGGTTGAACACATAGAATTAAAACGTTTCCTATTTCCTATAAGTCTCATCTGCTTCATTTATGCGATCAAAAATACAGTAAAACTACTATTGTGAAATATTATTGCAATTTAAAACCCATTTTCTATTTAAATATATTTTAAAATGTAATTTATTCCTGTGAACATAGCTGAATTTTCAGCATCATTGCTCCAGTCTTCAGTGTCACATGGTCCTTCAGAAATCATTCTTATGCTGATTTGCTGCTCAAGACTCAGTTTCATACTTTTGTGGAAACCATACATTTCTGCATTTTTTCAGGATTCTTTGATAAAAAAAAAAAAAAAAAAAAAAAAAAATAGGAAACAGAAATCTTTTGCAACATTATAAAGTTATTTACTGTCATTTTTCAACAATGTAATGCATCCTTGCTAACAGTATTAATATATAAAATATAATATATCACTGACTTCAAACTTTCTAGTGTCCACTACAGGAACGAGAAGTTGACTTATGTTAGTCTGGGTTTCTTGAACTAAATTTAGTTTTACAAGATCATTTCCAGTTTTAGATTTCGATATGTACATAAAAGCTGTTATGACTGGCTAACATCCACAGAGTGGTGTAGTTCACACTGCCATTCGTCAAATAGTCAAGTGATTAATCTATCTTTTACCTACTTTTTGTATGTTTTTTTCCCCCCCAAAAAGAAAGATACTGTTTTCCAAGATACGACCCTTGAATTGTTGTGCACTGCTGTGAGAAAGAGTCCAGACATGGGTTTCAGGGCCACAGATGAGACGGCCCCTCCTTCATTGAGATGCATTTCTGCTTCTGTGACTTCAGTACAGTTGTATCCTGTTATATATAATAAGATCACGAACGGACAGTATCAAGAGAGCAGACAGACAGAGAGGAAACCATGAAGGGGAAACAGCTGGAAAAGACACTTCCCATTTGTGTTGGAGAAACGCCTGTGGCGGACAAAACCCTGAGACACAAACAATTCCATAAACATCAAGTACGGGAGAAAGCGGACACATTTTAGTGTGCAGCATGTGAAAACACTCTAAATAATTACATTAGTCCAGTTATATCATGGAAAACAGGATGTTTTTTTGCTTATTTTAATATGCTTATTCAGCAGGGATGCATTAAATTCCTCAAAAGTGACATTATAATATTACAAAAGATTCTACTCATCATTCTATTCATCAAAGAATCCTGAAATAAAATGTGTTACAGTTTCAGCAGCAAAAACATAGATTATAATAAGATAGATAATTAAAATCAGCATATTAGAATGATTTTTTAAGGATCATGCGACACTGAAAATTCAGCTTTGAATCACAATAATAAATTACATTTTAAAATATATTCAAATAGAAAGAGTTATTTTGAATTGTAATAATATTTCACAATATTAGTGTTTTTTCTGGATTTTTTGATCAAATAAAATGCAGCCTTGGTGAGCAGAAGAGACTTTAAAAACAACAAAACTAAACTTTTGAATCATCATGATTATGACAGCACAACCATATCAACACGACTTGTCGTTTTATCCATTAGGCACTGACTGTGAGAGAAGTGTAAACTGCAATGTCACGCTGACTTATGATTCAGCTAGTGAATTGAATATTTTGCCTGTTAGTAAAACCACAGGCGCTGCTGTGAACTATATGGGAATTCCTAACGGACCACAGCTCATTTATTCCAGAATATAAGGAATGCTGTGCTGGACCTGCCTATTAAAGGGTTAGTTCACCCAAAACTGAAAATTAGCCCATGGCATCCTAGGTGTATATGACTTTCTTCTTTCAGACGAATCCATTCTGAGTTATTTTAAAAATTGTCCTTGCTCATCCAAGCAAAACAAAAACACAAACCCATGCCATTCTAAAGCTTGCAAGAGCAAGGATTTTTTTTTTAATATAACTCTGATTGGATTCGTCTGAAAGAAGAAAGTCATTTATATCTAGAATGCCTTGAGGGGGAGTAAAACATGGACTAATTTTAATTTTTAGTTGAACTAACCCTTTAACAAAGTGTTTTTACCCTTCAATGTTCCTCTTCCTTCTCTTGTTTGTCTTAGTCACTCTTTCTATTCTGCAGCTGTTGGAACAAATGCAGTTCACACTTCCTCAGACATCACAAACACGTACTTGGGCAAGACTGGCGCTGGAGTGGAGTTGTTGGTGACAGTCTGGATGTTATTGGTGTTGTTGGTGCTGGAGTTGTTCTGTACAGGTGAAGAGTCCTGGGCCCGTGGCACCTTTCCCATACGATACCAGATCCCCATATTGTTCAGCTCTCTGTGAGGAAACACAGAATTAAAATCGTTCCACCAAACTAGAACCACTCCATCACCCGGAAACACAGATACAAACAATAAAAATCAAACCAATAAAGACAGCGAGTGCTTTGCGGATCTCAAAATATAGCCAGAGATTGACAGATATCCCAGGTTGAGAAAGACACATCAAAACATATAAATTTCGGCCTCAAAGATATTGAAGATATCTATTAAAGATATTGAATATTGCTCAGAAATGTTTTAAAACTATTTAAAGAGAAGGTAACAAGTAAAACATTGGGATTTTAAATGAAAAGACATTAATAAAAATGGTTGTTTAAAATTCCTTCCCAAGAGAAACCATAATTTACAAAGTTAAATTAGAAATGTTTAATGACAGAAGTAAAACAATATAAAAGTTAAACTATTATTAACATATACAAATATTAAAAATAATATTTACATTAATATCTATTAAATATTATTATTAAAATGTATAAATATTATGAGATCATTCATGATAGAAAAAGATATGAATGGAACTACATGAAATAATATAAAATAATAAATGTACTATATTAAATATAGTACATGTAATAAATATAACAGCAATATTTGTCTGTTATATTTTCTTACACTTTAAAAGATTTAAATTCATGCAAAATTTGGTGACGACTTTTGAAAACTTTACCGACTAAATATAAAGCTGTTAGGTAACACTGATATTCCTAATGTTGTTTAATGTTATACCGTCAATAAAAATCATCCCAAATACAACTAATATTTGATATATTACCTGTCAATGCCCACCTACAGAATACAATTAATTTTCTCACTGAATATTAACAAAATGTTCTTAAATATTGTAGGACAGTCTAGTGCATAGAGACTTTGTGTGACGTAACTGACCCTATGAACGTATACTGTGGTGGGGCTTGTTTAGAGCGTCCTAAGATACGGATATCACAGATGGCAGCTTCAGTGGAGTCCCTCGGGATGAACTTAATACATAACCTCCTCTTCCTGAACGCCGGCTCCTCTGGAGAGAGAAAGAGAGGAACAGGACATGTTGAAGAAAGTGAAAGGGAGATGGAGTTTACAATAGTAAGAGAAAAAAGACAGAACGAGGTCAGCGCTGGAATTAAAAGAGGATCGTTTCACACAATCGATTAATTATTTAACACGAGAAACTAAACCCACAAGCTTCTTAACGCCACATATCAGGCTGCATCCGTAAAAGAAAATACATTAGTGGAAAACAAACTCCTTTTAACTCCAGTCTGGAGTGTCACTAGTTTATTTAAGCTATAACAATGCATATCAATAATGGAAAAAACGAAATAAATAAGGTTTTAAAGATGCAACTGCAGTGTTTAGGCTAACATAGCTGGAGAATGGCACTTACGTGTGTCCACAGTTTCCTGAATGGGAATGAATCCCACAGGCAGCGTGTCCTTGATGTCGATGAGCTTCATGTCTACGAGCACATTTCCTAAATGACTCTGTGGAGAGACACGGGAAGCACATATAGGGGAATGTGAACAGACAACATCTCTACTGGTGCCCTTGTTTGCATGCTTTAGGAATGAACATTACAACTATAAGCAAAATAATGATAAAAACAATGTTAGTCATGGTTTCTTGTACCAAAATTTTTGATTTTGCACAACAATCCAATTTCCACTCTCTGTCTAACTAACAATAACACAGGATGTTTGTTGCTTTCAAAACAGCATAGTTTACACCGAGGAAGAATTGCATAAACTATTTTCCTGTTTGACACTGGAAAGCAGCTTTGGCACAATCTGTATTGTATAAAGGTGACTATACTGTCATATATCAGAGCATTTCAAGGCAGGTGTTGATGTGTAAACACTGATATTCATCACAATGCATCGATTTAACAAATTAATTGTATCAATTCTAACAGTCTTGTATTTTTATTGCAAAGTATAATTTCCTAATTTCTTATTTTTTCCCTTTTGCGTTTGTACTGAATTGTATTACATGGCAATGTAACATAACTCAATACAGGATTGGTCAAAATGCTCTGCTGTATGACTTCATCGAGACTAAACTTTACAATAAACAACAGCTATTTTACCACTAAACATTTAAGAGGGAAAAATAAATAACACCATAAAAGTTCCTTCCACTTGAGGTTTGTCCTAGAAAGAAGAATGAGACTAAACACCGCAGGGAATGCACAAGCGGAAACAGCTTTGTTTTCATGAACAAAAAGAAATTGTATATAAAAAACAAATAGATGAGATCCTGTGACACATTACAGAGAGCTCCTCGACTCCAGCAACATATTACAATATATAAACACTCCAGCATGAACTTGCTCTGGACCTTTTAAACATCCAACCATTTGTTTGCCTTCAGGGGTGTTGTTAGGCATGTCTCAAGTGCCTTATTGATAAAATAAACAATTAAAATAAAATATGAAAAAAAAAAAGAAAAAAAAAGCAAGCAATAAATATTAAGCAATTTTTGTTTTTTTATTAAAATGTTTTTTTATATGAAGGAAATTATTAAGAATCTGTCTAGAAGCATCACAAGAATGCTGTATTAATGAATCAGCATCTAGGACTAGAAATATCCATTTGTAACATGTAACCATACTTCAAAGACACCTCCTCAAGTATCTGATAAAGAGCTGAAGAAATGACTCACGTTCTCTTTGGAGAAAGCCCTGGTGAAGCACAGATAGCGGGTCACCTTGGATTTGAACAGACCGTCTTTCCACAAGTCTGCATCAATCCCATCTGTGGTTTGTGCAACCTAAAAAGAATGAACAGATTTGATTTGATTAAGTATTATAAAAGTGTTTTTTCCCCAATGTGCTGAAGGTAACTTTTTTGATTCTTTTGGTTTATCTGAGTAAAGAACTTCTTAAAGAAAAAAACGCCAATACATCACAAAACTTTCATTTACATTAACCATCGAAAATAGACCTGATTTAGTCCAAAAAGTGTCCCTAATTAAGGATTCTAAAGTAGGCTGGTCATTTATAATGTACTTTAATTAGCTTCTTAAGGGGTTTTGAGAAATTCTTACCCTCAACCGATCAACCTCTTAGAATGGCCATTAAAACCTTTTTTTGAGAAGTTATGTCTCTAAAAGCTGGTTAGTGCTAGCTGTACAGTGCAGTTCTCAGTCTGATGTCCATCTCAACAGCGGTCTACACGCATGATTGCTCAATTAACAGCTTGAGCTGCCCACACAAACAGCCGCCCATCAGTCGTGCCATGGCAACTGGCTTCCCACGAGCCGCTCGGCAAACACCACAAACACCGAGCTGCTAGATTTGACACCAGTGTTACAGAAAGACTGCCGTCTGAAATGACACAGCATTAAGTCCGAAGACATACCCCTGGTTTCACAGACAAGGCTTAAACCTAGTCCTAGACTAAAATGTAAATCTGAGCTGTTTCAACTGAAAGAAACTTGCACTGACTGATCTTAAAACATGTCAGTGTCTTTGTTTTGTCTTAAGATGCACACCAGTAATGGTTTTTTCTTAGGCATGTTTATAAAAATTACTTAAATGTCCTAATTGAACTATGGCCTAATCCTGGTTTAGGCTAAGCCCTGTCTATGAAACCAGGCCTTAATGACTTAGACTAATGACTAAGACTTATATATCGGCCATCGGCTGCCCTGATTGCTAAATATCGGTATCGACCAGAGAAAAACCCATATCGGTCGACCTCTAACTGAGACATTCTCAAATTCAAGTAAATTTTCAATAAAATTTCTCACTCACATTCTAATGCAGATAATAATTTGTAATGACAAAAATAATAAATTAACTTAATTTGAACTTTTAATTCAAATGATAAAATTAGCATAAAAAAAAAAGTGCACAAAACAAGTTCACATTGTATATACCCCACTGAAATGATCCTAAAAGATTGTTTTGTCTTCAGACTCTCCACCAATTACCCGCTTGGCTTTGTGATACAACTTGCTGCCCTCATTTTTTCCAGGTCAGAGCTCACAGCATTATGCCAAAGTAGTAAAAAAGAGAAAAAGAAAAAGAGGAGGAAACATAAATGCAAGGCCAGCGGGTAAGAGCTGGATTAAAGGTAAAGTCAAGGCTCGCTAAAATGGTCTCTCTGTATTTCCTGTTGTAATAAAATGGTAAAATTGCTTTTTCATTGACCTGCTCAGTTTTTGTGTGTGTGTGTGTGTTTAATGCCATTCCAGGTTCTGTGGATATTTTAATGGTATATTTTATTCTGGTATTAATTTTTTTTTGGTTACATTTTGCTAATTAATGGTGTTTACAAAATCAAGTATTATAATAATAATAATAATAATCCCAAATTGGTTTTAAATGCACCATTAATTGACTAAATTAATCATTAGTAATGCACAGGCCTAGAACCCTCATAAGATTCATAATGTTGTACCAACGTATAATTTCATTGGATGATCTTTTAAGGCATTTCACTGTAAACAGACAAACCCACATTCACTTTAATCAATTAAAAACTTGGAATGATATTTGATAAGTTATGAGTCAAAGTCAGTGAAGAGCTCAGACTTCAGAGGTTGTCCAAAGGTCAAACCTCAGACTTCTGTAGTTTGATACTGAACGGACAGAAAAAAGCTCACTGTTAGTGCTGGAAACAACAGATTACTCTCCCCCTCTGATGCTTTGCGTGTAGACTACTGCGTTTCTGCGATTTGAGAAGACGTTTGGGGGTGGAAAGTGTGCTATCAACAGACCCCGCTTTCACACACTCTAGCAATCCACACAGGAAGCATTGTTAAGCTCTGCACTGGAGTGACGACAATGACTGGGACAGCCAAAAGAAACGCATCAACCCCACTGCCTCTTCTGCTGCCAAAGTACACCCAGAACATGTGTGAGTTTGTACTAAAAAACATGCAAATGCAAGGGTGCAAAAATGTTTTAATGGCACAAAACGTCAGCAGCTGGGCCTGTGATCAGTAGTGTTTCTAGGGTGTGAAGTGACGTTCGCATCGGGCTATTAATGAGGTGCATCATTAATCATGAAACTATGCTGTGGCCTTTTCCCAAAAGTTTTTGGGAAAACAGTCTCAGGAAGATCTTACGAAATAAAACAGATGTTACAATAGAGTACAACACTGATACTGTACACAAATACTTTCTTAAAGACATCTCGTTGGTCCCCTTGACATCTCTGGTGGTATGATTATGTAGATCTCGCCTGCAAAGCTGTGTGCATTTTAAAGTACAGATCGAAAAAAGCATATAGAGATACAGATCGAGTTTCTCCTGTGAACGCCTATGAACTGAGGCCACCGTGATCAGGGGTTTTCTGCAACGGAGATCGACATGGTTTGTGAGCAGATCTACATGCCTCTTTGTTGATACCAACTCTAAAACCCCAGTGGAATACATCCAACATCGTTCTTGTATTACATATCAACAATTCCACAAGGCTTGCCATGCTGAAATAAGTCTGTTTTACCCATCAGTGAAGACCATGTGCCTCATAAGACTGAAATGTGTCATAAACATAGCTGTTTTGTACATTGTTGGAATGACAGTACACTGATCCTGTACATATCGGGTTATTTTGCTGATATTTGACCGACTAGATTATCACACTGCTTGTCTGTATTAACTATAGTGCTAGTTTGCCCTGTGAATTACTAATTATTGTTTCAAACATTTTGGGAGAATTTTGAGAATATTCTGTGTACAAAAAGGCATATTTAACATCAACACATCTGTGCCCAGAGATTGGGGTCAGTAAGATTTTTTTAATATAAGGTACAAACAGTAATATTGTGAAATTTTATTACAATTTCAAATAACTATTTTAAAATGTAATTTATTGCTGTGATGCAAAGCTGAATTTTAGTATCATTTCTCCTGAAATCCTTCAGAAATCATTTTAATATTCTGATTTGCTGCAAAAGAAAACTTTATTACTAGATTGAAAACAGTTGTGCGGCTTCATACGTTTGTGGAAACCATGCTACATTTTTCTCAGGATTTTTAGATGAATAAAAAGTTCAAAAGAACAGTATTTATTTAAACGTGCAGCAACATACACGATTTTACAGTTACTTTTGAAAAATGTAGTGCATCTTAAATCTTAATTTCTTACAAAATAATTAATCTTACTGATCCCAAACTTCTCCTCATTTGGATAAACGCGTATGCTAAATGTAAACTATTAATATTAGCATCATAATGGCCCTGAAAAACCCATGATTATCTATGACAAAAACACCTTCTAGGTGGGCAGCTCACTAGGTTTTTAAACACTGCCATAGCTTCTTATATAGAAACAGCATATTAGGGACTAACCCAAACCCCAAAGGAACTAGAAGAACTTCCTAACATCTGAACTTCCAAATGCTTTGGAGGAACAAAGAGTTTTACTTTCTAAAGCACTTTCTACATTATCTGTATGAGTGTACTGTATCGGACACTCACCACATCATAGCCGGTGGGAGCTCTGTTTCTCGAGGCCACAACCCCTACGCCAGTGATCGGGTCCATGGGCATCTCTGGCAGGGCGTCTGAAAGGTCCCTCACCTCAGGCATCATGGAGGAATTCTGAGGAGACAGGAGAGTTAAAACATTTACACGCTAAACAACAAACCACTTGACAGAACATGTCGGATCCGTGTTTGTTTTGTCTACAAAAGCAGATGAATTTATTCTTTGTTGGACTCGACAACTCAGAACATCCCATAGGAATGAACTGGGGCTTTCCATTTTTCAGTAAAATGTACTCAGTGCCATTTTTATCTGTCATTATACCTTATAGCAATTGTTAAATTATACCTGCAATGTGATCAATTGCAGAGACTGAAAAAGAGACAGGTCTCACTTGAAAACAATTACAAGTAAAAACATTACTATTTGTGAACCCTTTAGTTGCTATTGACATGCAATCAATACAAAAATATAAAGCTTTTATTACTAAATTAACTTTACACTGGGATAAATGTAGGTGTTTTCACTGTGTTTGTGACACATAAACTGCAGCATGAACTCAACATTTATTTGAAGATTTGGAAATGGAAAATAATAATAATATTACGAATGATTTGAATCATCATAAGCAACAACATTATCACATTTTTCCATAAAATTGTCTAAAACCACCCAAACACACAGATCATCTATATACTTAAGAAAAACGCAAAAGCTTGTATGACAACTACTTTCCATGATTCAATTTTTAATTTCGTAAGGCTTCAAAAGCATTGACGGCACTTTAAAAGGTTCTCTTAGAGCATAAAATGATGCCAAATATAGCCTTTATTGTTTGTTAGCAATCTAAAAGTGGTTTGAACATCAAAACAATCAGAAAAAAAGGTAAAAAAGCTGTCATTTTTCAAAAGGTACTAATACATACTTTTTATGTGCTAATATGTAGCAATATGCATCTTTTGGTGGTGAACACTGTGCAAAAGAGCTACTTTTCAAAAGATACTACCCCAGTGACAGCTTTTGTACCTTTTTTCTGAGAATGCACTTACTGTAATATTCACATTTACACAAGCCGATACCCAAATACATCTCAGTGTGACAACACAGAGCAGAATAAAACATGACAGCACCGCCAAAACACGAAGACAAACTGACAAATGAAACCAAGCCACTGTGTACAAGACACGTTTGAACAGAGAACAATTTTCTGGAGAATAAAAAAAGAGTCTAGTGGGAAAAGAACAAGAGGGTGGGGATGAAACACTGAGCCAGTCGAGCAAGACATTATATAGCCTTTCCTTTTCAACTACTCCTCTAAATCTAACACACTGACTACATCAAGGGAAGAAAATCCTAATTCAAGACCATTATAATCAGCTAGATTCTGATAATGAAGTCTGTTTATTCTCTTTGAGATAAGAAAACACTTCCAGACCGTCTGAAAGCACATACTGAACAAGAACTTGCACGTCCCTCTAAAATGTAAACAGGGGAACTTGCATGTCTACCACAGATCAACAGATTAAACAAGAGCTGAGGAAAAATTGTGTGTGATAACGTTCTGGTAACGTCTCCATCATGCTGCGTTTGTTCTCATTCTGGAGACACTTCACAAATCAACAGATTTGGAGTCAGGGTTTGTTTGAGCATCTGAGGAGTTGTGTAGCTGAATACAAATGAAACGTAGTCTTTGGATGGAGCTAAGCGCTTTGGAGGCGCCTTGGCAACCGGGCCTGCCCTCCACGATCTCCCAAACAAGCCACAAAGAAGCTGTGTCAAATCGCTGGTGCGCATGGAAGCAGCTTGCAGCAGGGCAAACAGCAGCGAAGAAAGAGTGCGAGATCAAACTGAGATCTGCTGGAGCCAAGAGGGAGTGTTAAAAAGAGGTGTGACCTGATGATCCCTGGAGTCGACAGTGAGAAAACCAAACAGGAATAGACTACATTCATGAACAGGGAAGGAATGCAGTTCTTACCGAAAAGGAAACTGTATAATTAGTTTCTGAATAAAAACTTCAAGGGTGAAAAAACATCCTATATGACTGATAACACTGAGATTTCATAGACCCCTTTTCGACTTATGTGTCCAACCTGGTCTGCTTTTACCCCAAAAAAGGCTGTTCTGAGCCGGAAAAATGTTCAAACCAGTGAAGACTGTGACAATGGAAATTGGATGTACAATGTAGAGCTGGGGGTGACAGGCACCCTCAATACCTCAGTCGTGGTATTGAGGGTGGAGAGAGTGTTGGTTATTCACTCCCCCCACCTACAATCCCTGCCCTGAGACTCGAACCCACGACCTTCGGGTTACAAGTCCAACTCTCCATCCACTAGGCCACGACTGCCCAATGAAAAAAGGTGATAGTTAGAATATAGACCTTGTAGGGGGGTCTGGAGGCAAAATTCTTGAGAATTCAACATGTAAATGAAGCGTTCTGGTGCACTCTGACAACAAAATAAAGGGAAAAGACAACATCTGCTTCAAGTAAAAAAAAAAGCAGATTTATACCACAAACTTTGTGAACAGTGCAACTCTGTGGTCATTGGTGTTCATACTTATCTTTGTGAGCAGTGGAGTCATTTATTTTTGCAAATTTTAATGTTCACATTAGAGTGTTCATACTATCAACAAACTCCATCTTTTCACTGCAGAGAAACTGCATTTGAAGTGGCATTAGATGTATTTACACAGACTGTTTGATGAAGCTGAGGTGCCATAAATCCATTTACACCACAAAATTTCAAATGCATAAATAATTTTAGATCATTAATGTTTTAAATATTTTTTAGCATACAAGTTAAAAATCTTGGGGAAAATGCAATACTGGTAAAACCACCAGTAGATGATGGTAAATGACTGGTGTAATGAGCGAGTCATTAGTCATTCATTCAAACGATTCACATAAATGACATATTTTGATTCAAAACGGCGAATTTCATTGAAAAGTGACTAGTTTGCAGGTATGCAAGTAAACCACTGAGCAGAAAATTGATCAATTTAAGTAAAAGGCTCTGATTGGCAGATTTAAACTCTTGAAATCTGGCAACCGCAACCATAAAAATTTGTGGAGGCTTGTTACCTATGCAAGATAATGCAAACACCAAACTTTTTCAATCGAGCCACATCATTATTTCAAACTTAAGTTAGTAGAAATGTGGTCTGGATCTGAAAGAGGTTTGCAGAATCAATCAGCCAAGGAGAGAGGTAAATGGTGGAACGCTTCCAACATCCATTTATTATTATTGAGCCAGTCATTCATTCATAACTCATTGATATTCAGATATATGGAGCCTCTCTTTATGATGCATACAATTTATGCGGCCAGCAGCACAGTGTTTTTGAATGCTGTGCTGGTCTACCGGTGTGCACATCAGGCCTCCAAAATAGTTTAATCGGCAAGGCGTCCTAGGACAACCAGAATCAGCAGAACGAGCGTGCCTGTTTTTCTGATCCACCAGCACTGCCACTAATTACTAACTAGATTAAACCAAGCTGGATCAGTGTTAAAATGCACAGTGTTTAAATTTACATGAAACCTAATAATCTTTTTATAATCTGATAAGCGGACAATACATGCACACAAATAATCCGTTTATAATCGGATTGATGGTTCAATCAGATTAAACAATGCAAACACCTTAAGCGGTACAGTTATGTTTAATCCAAATGAAATGTCATACTTGCACTATGTACGCGTATACATTTTGTTTGGAATACGTGCAATGCACATGTAAATGAACATATGAATCGCACTGCAATATTTAGGGTTCAAACAGAACTTTCAGAATCTGAAATCGAGTTGGACTCATTCCAGTTAATGAAAACTAGTGCAAGTAATCATACTTTAGTAATTTAATTGGACTGACAAGTTTAGAGTACATATTGGAATCTGCAGTCAGATTGAACTTGTTCAGACAGACGAAAACATATGTAAGTGTACGCATGTATGTGAAGCAGCCAAGACATATTCTTGAATCGACATATTCAGTCCTATTAAACAATCAAATGCTGGGAGAATGACATTAGTATTAGCAATAAGCTTTTTCCTATCCCCACCCCAAAAATTTAAAGGAAATGACAGGTTAAATGGAAAGACCTATTGGATAAATCACAATGATGCAAAATTCATGCAGGTGTAAACTGGTATTTCAACAGGCTACGTGTAAACGGCAAAAATGATGCATCTTCATAACCGAATGCACACCAAAGCAATTATCATAAAGAACGGATGCAACCTTCCTGGAACATGAGCAGGACAGGCTCGAAGATGCCCTTCGGACATTAGGGGCAGATCCGCTTTCAAATCACTCATCTCCCAGGAGGACAGAGCTGCCTCAGATGGCACAGACGCTGGCACTGTCAACACACTGTCTGGAAGATATATCAGGCCTCAACAATAAGGATGGCCCGGAGCCAGCATGAGAAACGTTTGGGCCAGTTTACATAAGCTTCACTCAGCCAATCAGAGCACTGCTGCATTTATGCTGTCAATTCAGTTTGCAGATGTGCATATTTAGGGCCCTAGGATTTCCACAATGCAGAAAACATGGATGGAATCGAATCCAGTCACAAAAATGGAAAGTCCAAAAAAAGTCACGGAATTTGGAATTTTGGATGAATACATAAAAAGAAGTGATGTACAATTAATCAAAGCAATATGAACTAGTGTCTGTGAATATCAAGCTGTAAAAATACTATTTAGATATGAAATCTGCATGTTTTGCATGTCTCTGTGCGAATGAACGGCATAATTTTTATTATGTTAATTTGACATTTGAACAGTAAATCCCTGTTGTGCAGCACTTTGTTTGCCAAAAATAAAATTTTTAATTTTCATTTGATTACATTTTAAAGGATAAATAAAATTGTTTAGGCCTTCAATTTGATTATCACCATTCTTGATAATACATTTGCATTAAATCATCAGTCCAGAAAAAATAAACAAATTTCTGAAAATATAAAATATTTTATAGAGCCCTATTTTTGAAGAAAAAGGTAAGTGACATCAAATTTTGTGAATTCAATGCTTTTTGATAATTAAAATGTAATTAAACCATTGAAACTGTATAATATTACAAATACTTTTGGCTCTGACGAACTGCTTTTGTTACCCTTTGGTATGTGACTTTGGATAAAATCAGCTGCTAAACGTAAATGTAAAAACATATGTTGACAAAGACGTTTGCTTCAAGGCCAGTGAAAAAATGTACAGGGCAAGCAAAAATCTGATCTACTGTCCCAACTGTACCAGAAGGAAAACATGCCCTGCATGTGTTAGTCTCGTTGCTTGTTCAAGTTTACGCCACCTCTCTAAGAAAACATGTTTGTTTGCACAGGTGGCTGAAGCAAACACTGTCATGGGAAACTAATCAAATGCATTAACACTGGTTTTAACATTACGACAACTACTATAGGATAGTTTAATTTCTGAGACAAAATCAAAACGGCTCAGGTGCTACTCAAAATGAAACAAGTCAACAACAGTGACACAAATTTGGAATAAATCCAGGCCATAAAAAATATATATATACACATCCATCCACAATTGTCATACAAATATGGAGAAGCTCTTGGTCCCACTAGGGATCCAAATATCTCACAAACAACAGCAGCATCCAGACTCTGGCTGGCCATTATAATGTGCCATTTATTCTAACTAATGCTGGAGTATTTGATAACAAAAGGACACAGTTTCAGGTCTTGCCTTATGAAATTTATTAGGCACTTTAGTGTTAATCTGATCTGAAAATCCAATTTCAACATTTCAAAAGAGCCAAATCATAAAACATCATTTATTTCTTAAGGAATTACCTCTGTTTACACTCTCACTTGCTATTTGTGATTTGAATGAATTGAACAGAAGCTGCATAACATCTGATTCAAGCACAGAAATCTGATACTACGTGTCATAAATTTAATTAACATATAGATTAGATATTGTCCATGTAGACAAGCAATGTTCTCTATAATAAATATGCATCACCATAATAATACTCTTCCATCCATAATCTTAAAATATATCCAATTTTGTTTAAATTATGCGAGATACAAAGTAATATTTCACAAAGCAATTCTTTACAATAACATTAACTACTCAACATTTATTACACTGCTGAACAATTCAGAAAAATTTTAACCACTTCTCTTGACGTTGTTGTAATAACTTGAGTCCATCATATGAATAAATAATATTACACGATGATAAATAATATTAACGCATTATAGTGCGTTTTATCATTTGGCTGAAGCCCAATTTTAGCCTTTAGCATTCTCCGGCAGGTTGCTAGGAGACTCCATAGAGATTCTATACTTAGCCTAGAGAAGCTAACAAGCTAAACCAAGTCTCCTCAATAGTCCTTATTCTTCTCGAAATTTCTGCAAAGAACATTTCAACCATTTAACGCCACATTGACTTAACTGTAAAATGCACAGCGTCCTTCCTTTTCGGACAAAAGCAGCTTTTCATGACCTGCGGCACACAGCGGTAGCAGCAGGCCGCAGAAGCCTCGGCAGCGCGTCAGAGCAGAGCGGGGAGGAGCGGGACGGAATGCGGCGGGAAGAGTGCGAGAGGAGCAGCGGCAGGCGAAAGCAGCAGCGAAGCTAACAGCGCTAATGCTAATCGACGTCTCTCTTACCCAAACAAATACACTTCACCCAGATAGACTGACAGACGCTGCGGTTTGAAAAGATATACGCCACTGGATCCTCTTCTGTCTGTCGTTACAGCTCACGACTGGACTGTTGATATTCCCGTTAATGACTTAATCCATTTTAAACGACGCATTTCTCCTTAAATTGCCAGAGTGGTTTAGGGGTCCTCAGTAGCTGCTATTACCAACCAGTCACTGAAACTGAGAAGGGAAGGAGGTAGGGGTAGGGCAGAGCAGT
Source organism: Barbus barbus (assembly GCF_936440315.1). Lineage (NCBI taxonomy): Eukaryota > Metazoa > Chordata > Actinopteri > Cypriniformes > Cyprinidae > Barbus > Barbus barbus. The sequence continues at coordinate 2,567,348 of NC_136733.1, forward strand.
GTGTGTGTGTGTGTGTGTGTGTGTGTTGCTGATGTAGTTGACTGCCATTCAATATCTGTTTTATATTCGGAAAAAAAGCCCAATACTATTGCTAATGCAAAACAGTCCAGGTTAGATTAAATCTCGAGTATTCAAGATTTAGAAGGTAAACTAAGCATGTGATAAATTAATAATTTATTTTAAAATAATTAAAATAATAATAATTTATATATAAGGCATGGGGTTTTCAAAAACGTTTAGAGAAAAACAGTGTAAAAATAAATAAATAATAAAAGATAAGTGACTACAATGAATAAATACATGATATGTTTTCATAAATAAATAAAAACGTATGCATAAATAATCTAATATTTTCCCAATAAGATTTTACATGTAATTAATGAATTATTTTCAGATGACATCAATTTATACATGAGATTTTAATACATAAAAAGCGTAGTTTCAGTGTGACTGTGCCACTGAATATATGTTATTTTAATATGAGCAAATGCCCAAAAGTTACATATTCTGAATAACACTATTACGGTGAATAATACTATTATAAATAATTTTTTTATTTATATCAGATCTTGGGTATTACAGCTTTCAGATAATGATATAAGCACAACCTGATTACACAGGGTAAACCCCTGTTATTCCATGTGACGTCCCAGTGTTTTATACAGTATATCCAGATGTGTTTGAGTGCTAAAGAGAGAGATTGTAATTGTGGGTCTCAGATAAAATCTCATTGACAGAGAGTGTTTTTCCCACAGAGGACAAACAGTGAACGCTCTTGATGCCCCAGATCTCATAGAGAACTAATGAGATTGGTGTAGTGAAGCCCACGGTTCATTCTTAAAAGGATTACCAGGTAAACAGAACCCAAAGCTTTACTAGCAGTATATGGAGATTGTGAATCTCTGCACCATTTTTTTTTTTATCGCATACTGGAGTTTAATCAATATTAATATTTGAGGAGTTGTGTAATTTGCATGCATGCACGGCCTAATTTGTCATCTTAAATTGGATGTGAAAGTTGAGAACACATCAGCCCATGTTGGATATTTGTTAGCTGAATACATAAATGCCTTATGCCTTAATACTGGCCACTGATCTGCAAGCCTTGTGAACGGAGCCATCTGGAGTGCCATGCCGATATGATAATCTCACTTTAATTACATTAATACAGTGCCATCAGATAATGAGAGCGGAGGGCTCCCCCAAATTATAAATGATTCTATTAAGTCACATTGCAGATGTGTGATGTGTGTGCTGGTGTTAGATATATCAAGAAATCAAAGTTATACGTTCAGATGATCAGCAGAGTTTCTGTAAATTAGGCCTTCATTAGGCTGGGCATCTATGGTATTAGACCTGTATGTATGTATTTTTATTTATTTATTTGCAAATTAAATAGCAAATGAGATTTCAGAACTTAGAGAGCAAAGATTTCTGTAATGGTCCTGTGGTATTTCAGTATTTTTAATTAATTTGAATGAGCTTATTTCTATAATATTTCTATATTTTCGGTTTTCATTTTATTTTGAATTTGATTTGATATCATATTTTAGCTTAGTTTAAATTTAAGTCATTTTATTGTTTTTCTTTTTTACTTTTAATTTTAGTTTTATAACTTTGAATGACAAAAGTTTGCTGTAATGGACCAGTGGTATTTCAGTATTAATATAATAGTTGTATTTAATATTTTGAATTATTATATTTATTTTTATATTTTCATTTTCATTTAAATTTTATTTTACATTTTTATAATTTTGTAAATCTTGTCATTTTCCTTTTTCATTTTAATTTAAATGTTACTTTATATTTTCATTTTATTTCAGTTTAAATTTGAGTAATTTTGTTACACGCTTGTCATTTTAGTTTAGCTATTATTTTTTTTAAATGTGATTTATATCATATCTTTATTTTAGTTTAGTTTAAATTCAGCCATTTTGTACTTTTGTCATTTTATTATTTTTATTTTTATTATTTTTGTAAATTATTTCTATTTAGCTTTATTTCAGTTTTAGTTTTAGTCATTTCAACTTATATTTTTACATTTTTATTTTGTAAATTTTACCGTTTTTTATCTAATATTCATATTTTCTTTTATTGCAGTTTTATTTCAGTTTCCAATAATTTTTTTAAGTTTTACTTTCAATAACAACACTGCAATTGTTGTCATTTGAATAATGAATACTGTACTCATTCTACATAAAAAATAGATTTTATGTCTCTTTCGTGTTGCACAGAAAAATATAATTGCATATGAGTTTCAAAGAACATGAGGATGAGTAAATAACTTATATTTAACCTGACAGAGCTTTGCTCATCATTTCTAGTTTTCAGTCTGAATTCTTATCTACTTCTGAAGATATGAAAGGATTGAAATAAAGATGGTTTAAACTAAACTTGACCTTAAATCTCATCCTTTGGTTAAGACTGTCTTTCAAAATCCCTCTGAAAGCATGCTCAGATCTTGACTTCATCATCTGTCTTTGGCTCTTGTTATTGTGCAGTTTGAACACAGGAGGGTGGCATTGGAAAAGCTGTGTGAGGCGCTGCACTCTCTGTCTCCTCATGTCATCTCATGCCTTTCTTATTAAACAGCTGAATCAACTCATCATGTGTCTGTGAACTGAGCTGAGCTATCAGACAAGAGAAACATCCAAAATAATGACAGCCTGTATGCTATTCATAGCTTATCTACTGTACATATATACTGTTTAAAGAAAACATCCCAAAAGGGAATTTAGTAAATAAAAAGAGAATGGATATAATGCATTATAAGCTGTTGTGTGTGGTTGCCTGTTTGATATGAGGAGTAGTAAAATGACTCCTCTGTTCACCAAGACTGCATTTATTTGATCGAAAACAAAGTAAAAACAGCAACATTTGAAATATTATTACAATTTAAAAGAACTGCTCTCAATTGTAATATATTTTAAAATGTAATTTATTCCTGTGATCAAAGCTAAATTTTCAGCATCACTGCTCAGAAATCATCCTAATATGCTGATTTTCTGCTCAAGAAACATTTCTGATTATTATCAATGTTGAAAACAGTTTTGCTAGCGTTTGGGAATCTGTGATCCGTTTTAATTTTCAAGATTCTTTGATGAAAAGAAAGTTTTGATTTGAACTTTTCCGTACAATGTAAAAGTCTTTTACTGTCACTTTTGATCAATTTAATGCATCCTTGCTAAATAAAAGTATTACATTCCTCAAAAAGTATCATATAGACTTCAAATTGTGAGCAGCTGTGTAATGGTTTTCTTCTGTTTAGCTGAATATTGAAACAGCATTTGTAAAGTGGAGTCATATGAGATTGGCAGAAGCTGTGGTGTGTATATGTAGTGTTTTCACTGTCCAGTTGGTGTGTAGGTTGTGTAGGTACACATGATTGTGAGTGATGTTGGCAGAGAGGAATATTTTCTGTGAATCATGACTTGACCGTGATTTATTGTACAATTGTAGAAGACTTACATGTAAGTATAAAGCATTCAAGTCATATGGACTACTTTAAAGTTGCTTTTTTTTTTTTTTTTTGGAATCTTGACAGATGTGGGAAAGAACTGTGTGAAGGTTCCTCCAAAGAAATAACAGCATACGAGTTTGAACAACAGGTGATGGGTGAGTACATTTTAAAATAGAATGAACTAGTGAACTAGTATGGCTAAATTAGTCGCGTGCAGTGACCATGTGATCATAAACATTGTTTTGTCCTTTTACTAAATACCAGTTAGCTAGTTGGATGCTGCTGCTTTATCTGCTTGCATGCATCACGGTGAAGCACACTTTGTGTGAGAGGTTTCTCTCGCTCTGTAATGGGGTTATCAATCACACCTCCGGTGTCTGGCTCAGAGAGGTCAGAGGTCATTGCAGCCCATTGCCAGTGTCGGCTGAACTCTGATCTGGCTTCTTTTTGTGAATGACAGTAAAGGTTTGTCTTATTGTCCACTCTCTAGAGAAGCAATATTCTCTCTCGAGCTGGCGGTGGCCAAACTGGAATATTCTTCCACTTTTGGCATATTGTAAAAATACATAAAGAGACAATTAGGAGAAAATAATTGGTAGTATGTATTAGAATATATATATAGCAATATATAGCATTTTTTCCCAGTGATGAATCATGCAGGAAATTATAGCACTTTTTTGACTCTTCTTGTCCATGCAGAAGATTTTATAATATATTTATGACTATATTGTATTATTGACTATATTATGTTGTATTTGGAAAATCTACAAAACATCCCAATATAATATACATATTTATGGTGGACACACTCTTATTATAAAAAAAAAAAAAAAAGTCGTGACGTATTGTCAAGTATGGTGACCCATACTCGAAATTGGTGCTCTGCGTTTAACCCATCCAAGTGCACACACACAGCAGTGAGTAGTGAACAAATGCACACACACACACACACACACACACACACACCGTGAACACACACCCGGAGCAGTGGGCAGCCATGCTGCAGCGCCCGGGGAGCAATTGGGGGTTCGGTGCCTTGCTCAAGGGCACCTCAGTCGTGGTATTGAGGGTGGAGAGAGCGCTGGACATTCCCTCCTCCCACCTACAATTCCTGCCGGCCGGGGGCTCGAACTCGCAACCTTTCGATTACGAGTCCGACTCTCTAACCATTAGGCCACGACTTCCCCCATTATTATATACAACAAGTAAGCAGTGATCTGTCTCTGAGGCTGATCTGTTATTTGCCATGGGCTCAGAGGTTATTGTACAGCTTCATTCACCCACATTTGACTTTTTCATGCAAGCATTTCTGAAAAGGTCAACAAATCACTTATGATAAGTAATGCCAGTGCTCTATCTTCACATGAAGTATACATTCAGTTCTCTTTCTTAATAAGGACTTTACACGGAAAGAGAGACAGATAGGGAGAGAAGTCTATGATCCACTGAGCTTATCATTCAGTATTCAGAATGCACCAGTATACACTTTCATGTTGCTTAATGCTTAAATATTGTGATATGTAAATAGTATTTGCATGCAGCGGATGTTTTATACACAAAATATTAAGATTTGTCATTGCATTATGCACCAGCTCTGAATGTACCACCACCATTTAAATGTGACTATTAGTCACGGAGTGATAAAATCTGACATCACACATTCAATTGTGAGTGCTATTTCAACAACTTGCACCTGAGACTGAGCACGAAGAGCCATCAACCAGACAAAATGACAGTCCAAACTGAAAATAAATGATAATCTGTGAGGAACGGGAGGGTTGGGTTATGGCTGTCTAACCAAATACTGCCTCACACTTCACTGGCACTAGCATAGAGCACAGCAGGTAAAATGTATTTTTTCCATAAAAATATTGATAAAGATATTAATCTTTACATATGTACATACATACATATATTCCAGGGTTATTATTGTTAACGGAAACTAAAATGAAATCCATTAAACATTTTTATTACTTGAAATAAAATTAATGTTAAATAACATGACAAAAACAATATATATATTATCATATATATATATATATATATATATATATATATTCAACATATATTAATTTAACTTAATTTGATGTAAACTAAAACAGAAATAAATAAATAAACGTATAAACATATACATATAAAAATAACAAAACTTACAATTTACTTAAACTTTAACTCACATTAAAAAAAAAATTATAAAAATTAAAACTGATAGATAATATATGTATGTGTGTGTGTGTGTGTGTGTGTATTCCATGCTTATTATAGTTAACTAAAACTGAAACTAAAATGAAAATAAATCCATAATTTCCATACTAAAATTGGAAATTTTAAAAACCCTAATATTACAAGAAAACACAATGAATTTACTAAAATTGAACTCAAATAAAATGAAGTTCTAAGCATAAACAACTGATATATACTGTATATATATAAAATGATTCAGTCATAAAATCTAGTTTCAGGGTACTTATTATGTGGAGGATATGATCTCCAGGCTGCATACTGAAACTTTTCTTTTTTTCCAAGAAAATGAAGTGATTTTCTCCAGCTGATCTGGTGTGTGAGTTTGGATGGTCTATGTGTCAGCATGCATATAAATGCTTTGAGGTGCTTGACCTTTCATCATGACCATTCTCTGTCTGTTCAGTCCCGCTCACCCCCGAGCGCAAATTCATATGCATTAGGCATTGTGTGGGCCACTGCATTTCAAAATGTCCGGGGCCTGTCAGGTTACAGACTAAAATATGATGTGCTCCATTTCTGTGGAAATGAACCTTGATAACTCTATATGGAAGCAATTTCCAGGCCTACAGGTGGAGGACACATGTTCACATGTTCAAGGAACCTCTTTGATAGAGAGGTTATTGATTAAGCTACATTGTAAATGATTAGCATACTGTATGTTGTGGGTTTTTCCTAATGCATTACATTTTTAGGGGATTTTTTTTTTCTTCTAAATTTCAAATTTTTCCCATATTTTTTCTCACAGTTTCTTCAAAATATGTTGAAATGTAGTTTTAGTTATTGAATTATGTTTCAGTAATATTGAAGTGCATGGGGCAATATCCTGACTTGTGTCAAAAACATATGTAAGTTTAAACCATCTGACCTACATCAGCTGCCGTCTCTTGCTTTCTGACAGTGTGCTAATGCAGTGTGGAGGACATGCGCTCTCTCAAACCAGAGGATTACGCTTCACAAAAGTCCTTTCGTTATGCTGATTACCACATCTTCATTTCCATTCGTTTGCAGATGTGTTATATGGAAACTTCCTTGAAAATGAGAATTTAGCTGTTCTTTCTCCTTCATGCCATACGCACAAGTAATACACTGATCTATATAGCCTATGTGAGAATTCTGATGCTATTTAAATCCATGAGCTTATTTAGTTACTAGACATGCATGTGGATGTATCGAGCAATGCAATAAAATTCCAACCATAATTATGCATATGACTGAATATGGATTAATCAGTCTTTTAGTGCATATTGATTAATCACTAAAAAGGAGATGTGCTGTTACTTTAGTTACTTTAGTACTTAGTGAATGGATATTATTTGGATTTCATTTTTGAATGTTTTAGAGGGTTGCTATGTGGTTTTTAGGGTGGTCTGTTTCAATTAAATAATAATAGTATTTTGGTCTTTAATATGCTATTTATTGAATAAATTATTGATTTATTAATTTAAAGTTACAGTACTATCAGAGCTATGAATGAGTTTTCATTGTAGGAGGTTATAAAAATATTTTTCTGTATTTATTAGAATTCTCTTTCATTTTTCTTGAGATTTTAACACTGAATATTCCAGTTCACAGATGTAATATAAAATGAAACAATTTTTTCAGTTTTTTTATTTCGAGGCTCAACAATTTCACACAACTCATTTTACTTCTCTCTTCAAGATCAAACACAGCAGCTCATAATGATCCTCCTTCAGAGGAAGCATTGGTAATGATTAAAGGACCTTGTTGAGAACATCCTCATAAAACAGAATGAGAGGCTTATGTGAATTCCTCCACTCTTTGTTAACGTTTGGATCCTTGGTTAATGTTTGACACATAATGAGGTGCAGAGCGCAAGCCTATTAATGAGAATATTAGAAACGTTTTTTTGTTTTTTTTTGCGCTGGAAGGAAAGAGCACAAAGATTAATTTGGCCTATGGTTGGTCTGCCTCACTCGTAAATTGTGAAGTTTCCAGTGAGCTCGGATAATGAGCTCTACACACTTGTCAAGTTGCTTGTCATATGCGGTAATTAATGCTGAGGAGGACTCTCCACCATATATACCCAAACAAACTCACAAAAAATTCTGCATTTTATGCTTTTAGTGCATTTAGTGTGAAATTTGAGGTATCTAAAAACAGAGATTTAAAGAAATAGTTCACCCAAAAATGTTAATTTGATGAGAGTTTTCCGGCTCTCAGGCCATTCAAGTTTTAGATGAGTTGACTTCATTATCAGAACAGATTTACTTCCATCACTCGCTCACCAATGGATCCTCTGCAGTGAATGGGTGCCGTCAGAACAAGAGTCCAAACAGCTGATAAAAACATTATAATAATCCACAAGTAAACCACACCACTCCAGTCCATCAATTAACATCTTGTGAAGTGAAAAGCTGCATGTTTTTGAAGTCCTCTATCCATATCCAAATAGTAGTCCTCTATCCAAAATGTTGCTTTCTCCAGTGAAAAAGTCTAAATCAGAAGAGAACAGATCAAGCCAAAACAGTCCCAAACAGCTCTAAACAAATATGTTGGTGGATTGTGATGTGAGAGGAAGACAAGAGAGTGACTTTTTCACTGATTTTAGATTTGTACTGTGGAGCACTGAAGATAGCAATGTGCTGAAACGTCTGCTTGCTCGTGTCCATCTGTTTTTAACTTATGATTTATTCATTTATGATATATTTTGCTCCCTTTGGAGATCCACAACAACTGGTTTCTGGTTTTACCGTATAGACAAAAAACGACATGAGCGTTAATGAAAATGTCTCTTTCTGTGTTCAAGGCTGGTTTTGTAATGACATGAAAGTGAGTAAATTGACAGAATTCTCATTTTTGTCTGAACTATTCTGCAGACTCTTGTATTTCAGAAATATTGCATTTGTTTTAGCATGTACCCTGTACTGCTGTGTAATAATGATTGTGTTACTGTGGCTGCTGTGATTTTACATGATAATTTCCTCTTCTGAGCACATGATAAATCTCTCTGCTCATTTTATTCCTCATAACACTGTTTTCCTGAGAATTTTTGCCATTATAATATACATGTCTAATAGGCGCGCTCACCCTTCTCTACAGCCCATTATCATGGGCGCCATTTATCTCTCTAATGTTTCTTTTGTTTCTACCACAAGTGTTGCCAGGTCAGTCATTTGTTTAGCAAAATAAATGAAGTTTGTTCCTGTGCACCTTTTATTTATAGCTGGAGGAGATGAAACACAGTCTTTCTTGTTTCCTGCAACCGCAGCCCGCTGTTTTTCACGCGAGCCATGAATATTAAAATCATTTGCTTTCTGCAGGTTTGCTGAGTGGGGGGAAATTTATTTTTTACCCCACTACTATGTATTATTCATCGGCGTATGTAAATAATGCATGACTTGTTCCCTGAGAAAATTAACCCTTCCCCTCTGAACCTGCACAGCAGCCAGTCTGTTGATAGGCAATTATGTTCTTCAATTAATGAGGTTATTAATACTGCAATTGGCTTAAAAACTGTCTTGGGGAGCCACCGTTTAGCGTCTTAATTAAAGAGATTAAATATGTGTGTGTGTAGCATGCTTGCAGACAAGATGTAAATATTCAAATGTTATCAATTCCTGCTTATATTTTGTTTTGTAAGTCACTTGGTTATATATAAACAGCACAAAAATGTAGCTGATTCTATAGAAAAATCTAAATGTACTGTAAATAATATAGTGACATTTGGCAATTATGGGAAAAAATGTTTTTGTTAACATACACTCATGCATGCATATTGCATGCAAAAAAAATAGCAATACAATGACTATAGCATGACAATAATAATAATAATAATAAAGTATAAACATGCAAACAAAACTTTGTTTTAGTATTTTATTTATAAAAGTAATTATGATATTGTATTTGCTATTATATAATGGTATTATGTTATTTATGAAATTATTAATGTTGTATATAATATATTTGATATTGTGCATTTTATTTCTAAAAGTTTTGATGCTATTTATTTATGAAGCAATGATTTTAACATTATTTTATCCCATTATCAGTCGAGCTCAAGATATTCTGACGAATGTAACCGAAGAACACGCAGGACGTGGAACATGTATTTTCACATGCAAGCTGTGCTGTTATGCAAATGAAACACCTGTTTGTTCAGAGACGGTAAGGTTGTGATACTTGTACTGTCACCTGGCATGGAAAATTTCTGATTTTTCTCAGATCCAATATGAAGCACTTTACATGCAGATTGAATGATGCTCATCATACAAAGAGTTTTCATCAGTGTGTTGTAATGCAATACTCTAATACAATAAAAAATACATAAAATACGTAAGATACACATTATTGATAACATTTGAATTATATAGATTTTTTTAATCAGTACTCATTTTGGAATGAGTATTCCACATTTCTCTTGCTTTATTTGTCATCTTGTACTGATCTTTTCACTAAGTTTGCTGCCATGAATTGTAGGATTGCCTTCTTTGCAGTTGATACAAGCAATGCTGCTTTAGAATTTGGCCAAAATGAGTTCTCTCAGAAGTACTGTGCAGAGTAAGCAGTATGTCTGTATGCATAGAAATACAGAGATGACCAACAACTTTTGCATAAATAATGTTTTTAATCCTTTTAATCTGGACTCAATATTTGATTAAAATTTAGCAGAATTAAACATTCCTCAAAATGACGCCATGTGATGTGGCAACAATACTGTTTAAAATGAAAACTGCATATATGATTTGCATACTATTTTATATAAAATAGCAGCCAGAGATGGCTAAACAAAGCTTTGTGGATCTGATTATAAAAATAAATAGTACTGCCAGTTTATTTTTTTATTTTATATTATTATTATTATTATTATTATTATTATTTTATGCATTAAGTAGTGTTGGCTAAACTGGTCATACAAATAAATAGCACCGTTGGTTTATATTTAAATTTAATGTAATTTAATTGATTTATTTTATTTTATTTTATTCATTAAGTAGTGATGGCTAATCAATTTAATATCTAATCCAATAGCACTGCTGGGTTTATTTTATTTTGTTTTATTTTATTTCATTTAAAGAAATAAAAGTCATTTTTTTTAAGTTATAGTTGTGGTGGCTGACACTAAATAACACTAAAATATACATTTTAAAAATAAAATGCCTATTTTGACTATGCCTTAGTCCTTCGACTGTTATTTTATAAGCAAAGTTTATTTGTGAAATAAAATTGGGGGGAAAACACTGTATTTTTTAAACTAAATGTCATGCGGTTCTCCAGCTAACGAAGCTTCAGACTTTTTCAAATGTCACAAGGTTTTGGGAAGAAAAAATAAAGCTCTGATGCTTTAATATGAAATGCATTGGCTTTTTTACACAGAATTTGGAGCTGAAACATAACATCACTAGCAACAAGCAGTTTCTAATAGCTTTGATAAGTTAAACATTTCTTGTAACATGGCAATCAAAGAGTTTGAGGACCCAAAACCTAATGAACATAATGTATTCAGTGTAAATCAGTGCAGATACAGTCCCAGTGTGAAACAACAGAATGGGACAATCATCTCTAACTCTCTACATTCCCCATTCATCATCATAATCAAAATCATTAGTTTTACTCACGCTGCCTGACTATTACAAGCACATCTATCTCATCACACAGCTCAGCCCGCGGCTCTTCCAGGAAACACTGAGAAACAGCGGTAAAGACAAACAAGACAAAGGATAATTAAAAGAAAGGCATGTGGGATCAGCCGCTTTTATTGTATTATTGTAAGCTGAAGGTGCCAGCAGAAGAAGCGTTTTATATTGATATACACTGTAAAAAAAAAAGAAAAGTTGAGCCAACTTAAAATTTTAAGGCAACCATGCAGCTTCAGCAGATTTTTGAGTCTTTTCAACTTGTTGTTTTAAGTTTATACAACTAACTAATAACTAAAAGTTAAGAATCTCCTACAAAAATAAGTTGAGAGAACTCAAAAATCTGCTGAAGCTGGTTGCCTTAAAATTTTAAGTTGGCTCAACTTTTTTACAGTGTATATATATACATATATATATATATATATATAGTATACAGCATAAAATATATCCTCAGTCTGTATTAAACTTACTGTATAATGCATACATTTTTTTGTCACCTATCAAGTTATTTATTATGGCTCCTTGGAATACTTCATGTTGTTTGGTTTTGAGCCAGATTCAGACTATTAAAAATAGGAAAATAATTTACATTTGTTCATTTAGTAGACACTCATCCACAAGAGACTTAACAAGCAATTTGTCACTAAGCCAACAATATTCATACTTTGCCAGGTTTATTAGAAAGATAGATTAGGAAACAAGTTAGAGAAGAGTGAAATGCAGAAAGATATTTTTTTGATTAATATAATTGTGTGTTTTAGAGGATGTGTGAATAAAACAGAAAAAAAACAAGGTAAATATTGTTTATATATATATATATATATATATATATTTATTTATTTATTTATTTTTTGTTGTTGTTGTTGTTTGTTTTTTCCTTCTCTCTTGTGCTTATACACAATATTTTTATTTCCAGTCAAGTTGTGATGTACATTTACATTTATGCATTTATCCAAAGCGACTTACATTGCATTCAACACTTTTTACATTTTATCAGCTCTTGCTGATTTGGTCAGTTTACTAACTAACTATATATATATATATAAATCTTTTTAATAACATAATTTTCCCATGAAGAATATCTAAAAAATGCTGGGTCAAAACAACCCAATCTCCATATTTTACCCAGAGCTGGGTTGTATTTAGCCCAGCATTTTTAAGAGTGTAGATAATAAACAAATGAGGCTTCGTTAGTTGTTCATTTTATGACTTTTTCAGGATTCTTTGATGAATAGAAAGCTCAAAAGAACAGCATTTATTTAAAATGCAAATCTTTTGTAAAATTAGACCTCACTTTGTTTTGATCAGTTTATATGCGTCCCTGCTGAATAAAAGTAGTCTCGATCAATCAAAGTCCTACAGAAATATCTACTAAGGAGTTGGGTTTTTTTCTCTTTCAAAAAGTCCGAGGTGCACGTATGAAGAGCCGATGCAAAGCACCTGAGAGGAGCCGTGTTAAAGCTGCTGATGAGCGGCCGTCTGGCTGGAGCAGATGGCGAGCAGTGAAATTTTATGAAACGGTTACGCTGGCAACAGTGATCGCTGAAGTAGCATCTGAAGGGAAGATGGCACATTAGCAGCACTCGCAGGTGCTACAGTCTGCCAGTAATAACAGCGCAGAAAAAAAATCAATTACAAGCAAACGATGAACACCATCCCAGCTGAAACAGAGCTGAAATGAATCAGTGTTTATGACCAACTTGTCCCTAGAAGGCCTTTAAATTTCTCCGAACACACATGAATGCTAATACTGCACTAATTAGCTGCCACTTAGTACTGCAGACCAAAACCACTGCACTGCTGATAGAAACTGTGCGGGTTTAGTGCTTTTGAAAGAAGTCTCTTCTGCTCAACAAGGCTGCATTTATTTGATGAAAAATCAAGTAAAACAATAATAATGTGAAATATCTGTTTTCTATGTGAATATATTTTAAAATGTAATTTATAGCTGTGCTCAAAGCTGTATTTTCAGCATCGTTACTCCAGTCTTCAGTGCCGCGTGATCCTTCAGAAATACTCATTTGCTGCTCAAGAATCTTTTTTTACATTTCATTTATTTTAAATAGAAATCTTTTGTAACATTATAAATACATTTACCATCTTTTGATCAATTTGATGCATCCTAGCTGAATAAAAGTATTAATTTCTTTAAAAAATACAAAATAAATACTGACCCCAAACCTGTCAAAAAAGTTAAGTTTAGTGAATCAAGCCAGGGTTATTTTAACTAAAACTAAACATAAAACCATAAAAATAGCTTAGCTTATAAACTAATACAATAAATGTTAAATAAATAAAATATAAAATAAAATAAACCTAAAATAAAAGGAAATGAAATAAGTCAAATAAAATAGAATAAAACTTATTTCAGCTATCACTGTAAAAAAAAAAAAAAGTTGAGCAAACTTAAAAGTTTAAGGCAACCAGCTTTAGCAGATTTTTGAGTTTTCTCAACTTGTTGTTTTAAGTTTATACAACAAAAAGTTGAGAAAACTCAAAAATCTGCTGAAGCTGGTTGCCTTAAACTTAACAGTGTTGCCAATTAAGGCAACATTTCTCAATTTCATTTCATTTAAACTGATAACATTTTACAATAAGTTCTCATTTGTTAAGATTAATAAATGCACACATTATTTAAAAATGCACAATATTTTTTTAGAGCATTTTTTAACAACAAGGTAATAAAAGGTTTCGTATTATCACACAGTACATTAACAAATACAAAAATAACACTGATTTCAGCGATGAGACAAAAATACTTAATTCCAATTTGGATTTATTTGAATTTGTGAATTTGCTAGAATGAGTCATCAGAACTGTTTTTATGTGCTCTTTTTTGGACAGAATTTATCATTTTCTGCTCCACAGCTTTGAAACAACAATAGGGTGAGTAAATTAATTTACATTTTTTTGATTAGGCATGGCCTCTGTGGTCTGTTTGTTTGTTTGTTTTGGTAAACAGTATGGCTATTAGGACCAACCCAGCTGTAAATCCATTCTGGTTTAAGCTGCACTCTTAAAAATTAAGCTTCTTTATTGGTATTGATGGTTCCATGAAGAACCTTTAACATCCATGGAACCTTTCCATTCCACAAAAGGTTCATTGTACTGAAAAAGATTTAACTTCTTTTGATTTTTCAAATGTTATTCACATTAAGAAAAAAAAAAAGTTTTGGTTCTTTGAAAACGAAAGGTTCTTTGAGGAACAAAAAATGGTTCTTCTATGGCAAAAACGGCCTTTTGGATCCTGCATTCTTAAGAGTGTGTTCTTATGACAAGGATAGTATCTATAAGAATAAGACTTTGCTAAAAATACATTTTCAAGCTATTCCTGAAACTGAAACTAAATCTCATATTTTGTCTGTATATATCTCATATTAATCTTTTCACCAGCCTCGCAAAGTCATTGTTTTGGCAATCATCTTCATCTTCCTCTTCAGGATATTGAAGCTAAAGAATGGCCTTGAGCGCCGTCTTACCGGCAGATGCTGATCGTATCATTTCTGGGGCCGTTTTTCTCTTGGCGGACCAGGAGCCACTGGCCATCTTTATCCCTGATGAGTTTCACAGGGCAGTTCTGCTCAGCGGTGAATGATTGGATCTTCTTCCGTGGGATCCGCTGGTCATTCATTCCTGGTCTTCATCCCCAGAGGAAACCAGCAGAAAGATCCAGTACAAATGAGGGGTCAAGTGGAGGTCAGTGTAAATCGCTAATCAAATGCCCTTTGCCACTGTATGTTCAATAAATCAGGGTTACTATAACTAAAATTAAAAGAGAAATAAAACAAACATTAACTGAAATAAAATAAAATATAAAAATCTTAAACTTTTTTTTTTTTTCAGCTAGTTACCAAGGCATCATTTGTCATTTAGTTTAACTTAAAATATTAAAATCAACGTTAACTGAAATAAAATAAAATATAAAAAGAAATGATCAGGTGTGACCAAATTCAGGGTTTTTATCATTAAATAAAATTAAAACTAAAACCATTAAAAAACATTATCGTTACTTGAAATAAAATAAACGTAATCTGAATGAAATACAAAAATCTTGCATCATTCATCATTCATCATTCTCCAATGCATCATTTCTCAAAAAAATCATAAAACCTTGAAATAAAATAAATGTTAACTGAAATTAAATAAAATATAAAAAGAAATAATAAAACATTCATAAAATCAGGGTTATTATAATTAAATACATTTAAATTTAAAATCATAAAAAGAACAAAAAAAAAAAACTTTTGTTACTTGAAATAAAATAAACATTAACTTAAACTTAAACATATTTTATTTCAGCTAGTTCTGGCATCATTTCTCACCTTAAGTTTAACTTGAAATATTAAAACAACTGAAACTAAAATTTCAATAACAATTTCAAAATAACTTGAACTAAAATATACATTAACTGAAATAAAGAAATTATCAGACATGATTAAAATCAGGGTTATTAATATTATAAAAATTTAACTAAAATTGCTAATACTTTGACAAATCAAATTGAAAAAATATAAAAATAAAGACTAATTCAAAATATAAAAAAAAAAGTATAGAAGTAAATCAATGAATCTAAGATGTGTGGTGTAAAAAATGAGCTACAGGCAGCTAAACATTGCAGCGCATGCTGTGATCATGGTTTTACCTCATTATACAGTAACCAATTATGAAGATATTGGTCCATTTGTTGAGAACTATATCATCATTCACAGTTCTATCTGTACAGTTAGCTTGTTGATGATTCTGGATTTTCCGTTAAATACATGCTCTTTTGGTGTATAAACCATACAAAATGCTCGAAATGGTTATTGCACTACTATGTGCATGACTTTAACATTAAAACAAGGTGATTTTGCTTTTGTGGGACAAAAAGCATTCCTGTCGCAGCAGGTAAAAAAAAAAAACCCTAGCAAGGGGAACATAGCATTAGCACTAGTCAGTCTTATTAGTTTTTTTTTTTTTTTTCATCAACTAGTCAAATGTGTTCATTAAACTTTAATCATTACTGCTTGCTATGGCGATATGACAATATAAATGTCGGCGATGATATAAAGTGTAAATCGATTGAACTTTTTCTATATCGTTTATATATCGTCGTGGTATGCAAATATATCTGTAGAGCTTCTAGTGGGCAGGAGCTATTGACATATCAGAGTGATGAAGAAACATGGATAAATGAGTAATAAGCAGCTTTCTGTGTGAGTGTACCCCAAGACAAATATAACTATAATGCTAATAATAAAGAATATATATATATATATTTTTAAATTGGGCATACTCACACTAGGCACAGATACCTTGTACTAAAGCTCAAGCACGATTGTCCTTTCGCTAACAGACAGATATCACAGGATTACAACCCGAATTCCGAAAATGTTGGGATGTTTTTTTAAATTTGAATAAAATGAAAACTAAAAGACTTTCAAAAAAATTGAGAAATAGAACATAAAAATTAAATTGAGAAATTTTACACTTTTATCCACTAAATGAGCTCATTTCAAATTTGATGCCTGCTACAGGTCGTAAAAAAGTTAGCACGGGGGCAACAAAGGGCTGAAAAAGCAATACATTTTGAAAAGATTTAGCTGGGAGAACATCTAGCAACTAATTAAGGTAATTGACATCAGGTCTGTAACATGATTAGCTATAAAAGGGATGTCTTAGAGAGGCAGAGTCTCTCAGAAGAAAAAATGGGCAGAGGCTCTCCAATCTGTAAAAGAGTGCGTAAAAAGATTGTGGAATGCTTTAAAAACAACGTTCCTCAATGTCAAGTTTCAAAGGCTTTGCAAATCTCATCATCTACAGTGCATAACATCATCAAAAGATTCAGAAAAACTGGAGAAATCTCTGTGCGTAACGGACAAGGCCAAAGACCTTTGTTGGATGCCAGTGGTCTTCGGGCCCTCAGACGACACTGCATCACTCATCAGCATGATTCTGTCATTGACATTACTAAATGGGCCCAGGAATACTTCCAGAAACCACTGTCGGTAAACACAATCCACCGTGTCATCTGCATATGCCAACTAAAGCGCTATCATACAAAAAGGAAGCCATATGTGAACATGGTCCAGATGTGCCATCATGTCCTGTGGGCCGAGGCTCATTTAAAATGGACTGTTTCAAAGTTGAAAAATTTTCTATGGTCAGACGAGTCCAAATTTGACATTCTTATTGGAAATTACGGACGCTTGCATGTTTTGGAAGGCACTATGAATGCTGAAAGGTATAGAAATGTTTTAGAGCAACATATGCTCCCCTCCAGACGACAATGCAAAACCACATACTGCAGCTATTACAACACCATGGCTTCGTAGTAGAAGAGCCGGGTCTGGCCTGCCTGCAGTCCAGATCTTTCACCTATAGAGAACATTTGGCGCATCATTAAACAAAAAACACGTCAAAGATGACCACGAACTCTTCAGCTGCTGGAAACCTATATCAGGTAAGAATGGGACCAAATTCCAACACTAAAACTCCAGAGACTCATAACCTCAATGCCCAGACGTCATCAAACTGTTTTGAAAAGAGAGGAGATGCTACACCGTGGTAAACATGCCCCCATCCCAACTATTTTGAGACCTGTAGCAGGCATCAAATTTTAAATGAGCTCATTTTGTGCATAAAATTGTAACATTTCTCAGTTTAAACATTTGTTATGTTATCTATGTTCTATTGTGAATAAAATATTGGCTCATGCAATTTGAAATTCTTTTAGTTTTCATTCGGGTTGTATTACAGAGGCAGCTAAGTAATAATGGTGGAATTGGCAGTTTTATTCGCAAACTACAACACCTGTTCATCAGTAAGATGAAAACCAGACCCATTGTAAATCTAAATGTGCTCTAATGAAATTAATTGAAAAGTGTGATATCCAAGTAGTTATAAAGATTTTTGCTGTCATAATGATAACAATAGCACATACAAAAATGTTACCCTGGGCCACAAAACCTGTCTAAAGTGTCAATTTTTCAAAATTGAGATTTATACATTATCTGAAAGTTGAATAAATAAGCTTTCCATTGATGTATGGTTTGTTAGGATAGGACAATATTTGGATGAAATACAACTATTTGAAAATCTGGAATCTGAGGGTGCAAAAAAAATCAAAATATTGAGAAAATCGTCTTTAAAGTTGTCCAAATGACATTCTTAGCAATGCATATTACTAATCAAAAATTAAGTTTTGATATATTTACTGTAAGAAATTTACCAATTACCTTCATGGAAAAGGATCTTTACTTAATATCCTAATGATTTTTGGCATAAAAAGAAAAATCGATCATTTTGACCCACACAATGTATTTTTGGCTATTACTATACCCCAGTGACTTAAGACTGGTTTTGTGGTCCAGGGTCACAAATAGTGAATTAACTGTTCCATGCTCCAGTGCGGTTAGTGGTCACACTACATATACTACCCGAACCACCTCTCCAAGCAGCCAGGGCATGGTTAAACGAACTGTACTGGACATTGTACAGAGCAGTCACACTTGTGAAATGAACTGGACTTTGGGGGTCAATCGTGCTCAGGCACGGATCAGATCCCCCTAGTGTGAGTACATCCTAAATCTAAGTGAATAGCAGATAGCACACCACAACTATAAGCATAACAGCACAAAATTTATGAATAATAAAAACATTGACAGCCAATCGGAATAATTTCTGCTTTAAAGAGCTTGAGCATTTAAAGTGACAGATGACACAACTGCATTGTATACTTAGAATACACTAATATAGTTATCTTTATAATTATCGTTCTTGGTGTAAACAGGCCTTAATAGTGTTACTTCACTGGAGGGCCAATTTCAAATGTATTTTGTGTATTTTCAAAATACAAAATACTGTATTTGTATTTAAATAAATTTTTCCACACAGTATTTTTATTTTAAGTACATTTAGATGTATTTGTGCCCATCTCTGCATGTAGTGAAATAACACAGATTGAGTTGACATGGCTCGAGTCGTCCCACACCCCGAGCAAATCCCCACCGCTCTCCTGGAACGCTGCTGATTAACATAATCAGATGGTATTAATTATTCAGGAGGTGTGGTGCGCCGCTCCAGGGGTCAGGCTTTTGCTCCGTCTAATAACCCGTGTTTAATATTAACGAGGCAGACAGGCGGTGTGATTTGCATAGCCTTTATGATGCCTGCTGGCTGCAGAGCTGCTTTCCCTTACAATTCAGGCTTATTTTCCACTCTCCATTTTTATCGTCTGCCACTGTCTTAGAAATGTAACAGGACACGTTTTCTTTGGATTTGAGGAATATAAATTTCAGCAGCAGTAATATTAATAGTGATGCTCTCCTTAGCAGACGTGGCTGAGTTGTTAGTGAACATCATCATATAAACGTTGCATGCTTCTGATGGCTACGAAAGCCTTTGGTGTCTTTAACCTCAGACACCTTCACCTTAATTTCCTTAATATATGATGCTGATTCTTATAGCTCACAGGTAAAGTAAAAAACGCCTGGTTTTTGTTTACTTTTAATGGTGTCACAAGCAGCATGGTGAGCACTAATGAGCAGCTTCTCCCAGAGTCTGTGTCCTCAGGCTGGAGTGTGTGTGTGTGTGTGTGTGTGTGTGTGTGTGTGTGTGTGTAGCATCTCTATTACACAGAGACTTGAATCTTTCAGTAGCCACAGGGTTGGTTAGATAATCTGCTAGTTTTTTGACTGTACACAAGGTGATCGGATCACTAGTGACATGTCTAGCAGTGTAGGTATTATACATATTAAATAGTATTAATATTTCACAAATATTAATATTAAAAACCTTAAAACAAGATATATGCAAATAAGATATCTATATTATTGTTTACCTCACAAAATGTTGTTCTATTTTTTTCCCTTCTGTTTGTCCTTTGTCCTGTTAGTTGTAGTGTTTCATAGTTTATTTGTTTTTTTTTAATGATAATAACCCTGATTTTGTTTCAAGATCTTATTTCAGTTTTAGTTATTTTAATATTTCAAGTTAAATTTCTCAGGTTCTTCTAGTATTGTCGATATTGTTATCTTGTGCCATTATTACATTTGAAACCTTTGAAATGATGATTATTATTATATATTCAAAACTAAAATTAATTTGTGACCATTTTTATTTGATTTCAGTTCGTTTTTGAAAATGTATTGTTTTTTTAAAGAATATTTTTATGTTATATTACTCTATATTATATTACACTATTTAAAAAAGTAGTGCACCATTAACCCTAAAACACAATGCAATGAAGTGCAAAATTCAAAATACAGGTAAAACATCTGTTAAAATCCTCCATATTAATACATTGTGCCCTATTTTTTACAGGTTTTTTTTTTTTTTTACTTCAGTAACTGTTTACTACACTGTAAAAAATGACTGTGAATTTAACGGTAAAAAACTGTGAAAATGCTACAGTAAAAATCTGTAAAATGGTTCTTACTGTAAGTTCCTGTAAAATTTACAGGGAAAAACCGTAAACTGAAGTTCCCAGAATTTCCTGCATTGCATTTAAAATTTTGTTTGAATTTGATGTTTTTTCTTTGAAATAACTATGTTTCTTAGTTTTTTTTCTTATCAGTTATGTTTAATAGGGTTGTATGTTACATCTAATGTTGTTAAATTTAGGTATATTGCATATTTCAGTTTAATGAGTCTCACCATGATGGTGTTTAGTGATTGTGTGAATGACACTGTGCACCTCCTATATATGTTAATATTTAAAAGCTGCTTGTGATGGGCTTTGGCTCATCATGTGACTTTCTCATCACCACCTGCATTTGGTGGATATCAGTGTATTTCAAAGATACAAAACAGATTTCAGTACTTCAATAGGTTGGTATATTAACATTATGTCAGGTAATGTAATTACGGTATTTAAATGTAAATGTAAAACCGTATAACCTAAAATGTTGTTACCGTATTTTTTTACGGTAGAATTCCGGCAACCACAGCTGCCAGTTTTTTTACCGTAAATTTTACGGATTTTTTTTACAGTGTACAGTGGCCAACTACTTTTCCAAAGAGTAGCTAATTTTAATGTTAGACAGTTCATAACTCATTTTAATTCCTTAATTTTTCTGTGTCAACTGTGATATTCAACAAGATTTTTTTTTTTTTATTTACTAGTGTGGTTAAAAGTGTCTCAACAGGACAGGTGGATGGAAATACAAAGTAAACCGAGTCAGTTTTGTTATTATGTTGACTATGCTAGCTGTGGTTTTGCGGTATTTTCCCCAACACTGCTGTGTAGTAAATTTAGCTCAAATGTAGTCCTCTACTGGCAAAAGGTTATTTTTCTGCTTGTCAAAACTGACACACATAATTTCGCGAAAGCAACAACTTGAGCTCAATTCACGTCACAGACAAACACATCTTTCACCCTAAATAGGCTGTTGAATTGCAATTAAGCTGCACAAAGGATCATACGCGGTGGACGTTTCATCAATAGGCAATTCCAGCCTCCTCTGCTGTTTTGATCTCTCTAAGCCGCGAGCGCTCGGGAATTTTTCATTGAAACTTCTCTCATTAATGAAGCATTTCTGCCTGACCTCTCGTCTTCAGCCCTCAGCCCTTTAACTGACAGCGGAGGGTAAATAAATAATTAAAGGGCATTTTGCTGCTGTCAGTGAGATTGCATATTGCACCATTGACATTTTGAAAACAAATCTCAGATTCATGAGCTATCACTGTGAGGGATCGGCAGAGGCTATTAGTTCGACTGGCAGAAATAGACGTGAGATCGTGAAATATCGTCCTGTAATCTCACTGATTTATGAGCGTGTGTTGCCCCTTCATCGAGAACCACCACAGATTTATTGCCACTCAGGTGGAATTATTAATGAAGCTCCGTTTGCCAAAGCTGACGATGCCATCTGTGTGTGTGGAGGTTTAGAGATGCTAACTAATCAAACTGAACTCAACACAAGCTTTTCAAATACTTTCGTCTTTGTTTAATCACTTTGTACTTCTTTTTAGGTTTTGCGAGCATCACTAGGCCTATTGCTATTGTTCTTATTGTTTTGTCACATTTTATCACAGGGATTTGCACAAACCATAATATTAAGTATTAAACTTTGCAGCATAACTTCTATTTCTGACTTAAGTCATGTGGCTAGTTAAGGAGACATGTAGGCTTCTATTTTTACTTTCCCCAAGTGCTTCTGTCTGGCAGATGATGAAAACAGACTTTCTAGCTGTATCTAACTACCTAAGAACAAAGAAGAATTACAGAAAGCACCATTCAGATATTATTCAGTAAATGTAAAAATCTAGTTTAGTTTATAATCTGAATCTGTTGCATTTGTTTATGCATAGCACCTGTGCATTGACCATGCCTGCGTCCTGGTCACATACCTCTACAGTGCACTATGCTTTTTGGTGTACAACCCCCCCCCCCCCCCCCCACACACACACACACACACACACACAAAAAAACAAAACAAAACAACCTTTTTGATGTTTTCGAAAGAAGGCTGTTTTGCTCACCAAGGCTGCGTTTATTTGATCAAAAATACTATAAAAACTATTAAAAATATTATTACAGTTTAAAATGATGGCTTTTTTTAATATAACAGTGTAAAAATGAACAACATTTGACAGGTAATGTAGATATTAAAAATGATAGCTGATATTAATTCTGGTTTATTTCTCACTGGAGGGTTTAGCTGTCAACATGTTTGGTTAGATGACGTAACTACACCATCTTGCTGCAAAAAAGCATCTGTCTCCATTTACACCATTCAAAGCAAACCAATTGATATTCCTTTAGATGTTTTACCTGATTCTTATTAGATTAGGACAAGAAAAAGTTTTAAGGCAAGACATGACAGTACTTATAAAGACGTTATTGAAGCAAAGCAGCCTAAAACGAAATAAAAAAATTCAAATTAAAATAAATACGATAGTTTTGCCTAAGATTCAGTCTCATTGAATCTGGAAGTAATTGCTCACAGGGCGAGGAGATAAATGACAGCTGCTGACATACACTAAAAAAATTAAATACATATGAACATCAAACAAAGACAATGTCATTTGAAATGCTTTAACAAGACAGAAAACCTCTGTGTCAGTCAGTGTTAAATATGAATGGGGAAAAAAACACTAAAAATGAGCATCCAATTAATTGTTATGCACGAGCCGGTAAGAATTTCAAAATGTTTATTGAAACTTTTTTGGGGGGCCAGAAACACAAGTATTTCCTTTATCAAAAACTAATAACATTTTATTCTTCATAGAGTTGCTCAGTGTAAATTCTGTTAATACATTAGAACACTTTTTAAATATTACAACCTCTCAAAACGGCATTGCAAATGATAAACTACCCAAATGAAGTGATGAATATAAAATTAAAGCAAAGTAATCAGTATAGCCTGTCATACAGAGCATGAATGAAGAATTCAAATGTATCGAGAATAACATTCAAAAAGCTTTTTTATGTATAGATACAGTATGTGTGCTGATTATGTCTAGTCGCTTATATGGCATTATCAAAAAAAAAAATTGGTTTGCATTATCTTCCTGTTAACAGCAATGCTAAGTAGGAGATGTTATAAAATAATTTGATAAATTATGTAAGCCTTTGTCACGGCAATAGATGAACAAAAGATCTCAGAAGTAAATTTTCCATGCAATTTCTCCATAGACATTGAATTTTTAAACCAATCTTGACCTGGACAAAAAAAAAAAAAAAAAACTATTCGGCTCCACAGAAGCATGTAAAATCGCTTCATACAGTACACATCTTCAACAGTTTGTACATTATTACCAAAAATCAATTTCTTTATGGAGATTATCAATGGTATTTTACTTCTGGAACCCTACATACACATATGAATCTGAATATGCATGACTGCAGTGTTCATTTTTCATATGTAATCATTTGTTAAAGTCTTGTTAAAATCAAAATGCCAGTGATATTTATGATGAATAACATGAATGCTCAAGTTAAATTGTTAAAAATACAATTTAAAAATCAATGTTGTTGATCTGTACGAGAAAAATCGGCTTTAAGAATGAACATACTGTACTGTGCAATAAGACAGTGTTACAAGTAAATTTAAATCA
Organism: Barbus barbus; assembly: GCF_936440315.1. Taxonomy (NCBI): domain Eukaryota; kingdom Metazoa; phylum Chordata; class Actinopteri; order Cypriniformes; family Cyprinidae; genus Barbus; species Barbus barbus. The sequence goes on from NC_136733.1 coordinate 2,591,687, forward strand.
TGATATTTTTTAAAACCTATTCCATGATGTTCACAGAGATTATGACAAAAGCATCCCTTGTTTCCACAATCGTACATGTTGGACATATTTATTGAGGTATCACCAGTTTTGGAAAGAAAGCTGGTACCGTCAATCCTCTCGGTTGATTTTTGCAACATGGTGCTGTTTTGGTCAAAGTAAGCAGTTTTGAGTCTGTTTCATTGTCACGCTCATCTCTCTGAGTTCTTTTCTGAGATTTTGTTGGGTGCTGTAGGTTGTCCTGTGGGTTAGTTAAGGATCAGTTAGAGGTATCCGAGTGAACGCTGTTTGCTCCCTCTATAGGAGACGTCACAGAAGATGGAGTGACAGCATCGTGCCAGCCTCCGTTACCCTGGAAAGAGACACAGAAAAGACCACGTTCAATTAAAGTCAGAATGGAAACATTAGCTGGTATTGGTTTTTGAGAGCAAGATCAGATAAGACACTCTGTTTGTATCCTTTTTATATAAGCTGTTGAAACAAAATCCATCTTAAACCAGTCTGGTCTGGTCTATTCATATGGTTTTAGATGCTTTATTTGTCAGCTGGGAAACCAGCTTAAATCAAGCACATCATGCAACCATCATTTGCTGGATTAAGTTTTTTTGTTTTTATAAGGTGGAAAAGATTTATCTTACTTGTGGAAATAAATTAGATATATAATTAAATTTATTTTAATTTTTCTTAAGTGTAAACACTCAAAAGGCCTATTCTTTACTGACAGATTTTTTTGTCTGTTTGTATCCATTCTATCTTAAATGTTGTTTGCATCGCTGAAACAAAATCCATCTTAAACCAGCCTGGTCTGGTTAGGCTGGTCTGTTCATATGGTTTTAGATGCTTTTTGGATATTTGTCAGCTGGGAAACCACCTTAAACCAGACAAAACCAGCATATGCTGGATTATATTTTTGTTTGTTTGAGTGAAAAAATACTTATTTTAGTTGTGGAAATGAATTAGATACATATTAATTTCATTTAATCTTTGTTCAGGTTACGTAAGTGTAAACATTCAGGTCATATTTGTTATTTTTACTCTAACTCAACTCAACTATTATTAATTAGTTTACATATCCTGGTTGGAAAGAGTCAACTACAACATTAGCTAGATTTCTACACTGAAAATATGGGTTGCAAACAGAATACACTGCAAAAGTCCTATTCTTAGTATTTTGGTCTTGTATTTTTATAATTAATATGTCTTACTGACAGATTTTTTTTAGCTCTGTTTGTATCCATTTGATCTAAACTGTTGTTTGCCATGCTGAAACCAAATCCATCCTGGTCTGCGTTTTGGACACTTGACAGCTGGTTTTTGGACACTTGACAGCTGTTACCAGGTAAGACCAACAAATAATCATTAGCTGGATTAAGCTGTTTGTTTGTTTTTACAAGGCCAAAAAATATGTCTAATCTTACTCATTTAAAATTTAAATTTGATTAATTTTTTGTTATAATTATTATAATTATCTATATATCAATTATATATTATAACAATATATATTATATATATAAAATATATATTATAACAATATATCAATATATATACCACTTTCACTTTCACTTTCATTAACAGTTATTTAACATACCCTTGAAAGAGTCAACTAGCTAGATTTTTTACATTGAAAATGTAGAGTGAAAATAATATACACTGCAAAACGTAATTTTTAAAAAGATTTCTTGTCTTATTTCAAGACATTTTTATTATTATTATTATTATTATTTTTATTAATAATTTATTTTACTGCACTGGAAGATTTTTACACTTATTTGTATTACTTGTTTATACTTAAAACAAGTAAAAAAAAAATCTGCCAAAACTGCCAGACAAAAAAAAACAATCATATTACCAAGTCTCGAATTAATTTGAAAACCCATCTAAAAAAAAAATGATACAGTATTATGTACATTTATCTCATTTTTAGATACATTTTAACTGGAAAACAACACTTATTCAAAGAAACTGGTTCAGATATCATTGTTTTTGAAGTGTGGCTAACATTATGTGACGGTTGTGTAAATGTTAAGATTAAATGTTAGTAAGTATCCATGACATCTGAAGCTATTGGCACTGCCCTTTACTTCTCTTTGTGATATGATTGTTTTCAGTATTAGAGAGTCGACATGCTGCCTCAGTAGATAAATGAACCTTTAGCGCTGTGACTCCAGATCGACTCCGTTATAAAGCGTGTCTTATCAGACCTCATCTGGGAAGACGCTATTCGCAACTCTACAAAGCTGCAGGCAATTCCAGTTTCATATTTTATTATAGTGATAAGGAAATGGACTGCAAATTCTCTCAGAGAGAGAGAGAGAGTGAGAGCGTGGTTCAATAAGAAGGCAGATATATACTGCCAAGAGCCGTGCATGTCGTTGTGTTATTAAATGCATTTTGGAAAATGGAACGCATTTGCTTTCTATCCCAGCAAACAGCCCTGTGTGCATGTGTGAATATTAATATGGATCCATACGTTTATCTTTGCCTTTTCACAGAAGCGCATCACCTCTCCCAGACTTAATCTCAGCTGTCGTCTTTGTCGGCTCATGGAGCGACGGTTTGATCACACAACATCTGTCTGAATGACTCCAGGAGACCTGTTGCGAAGAGATTATTCCTTCCCACCACATGAGATGGCATGTGTGTGTGTGTGTATTGCATATGTGTGTCAGTAATACTTTTGCACCAGAGCTTTTGGTGTGGATTTGAGTCTGTTTGACATCAGAATTTAGTTGAAAGCGTCCAAGCACTCACATCTGTGATTCTGGCAAAAAAAATGAGTTTTTTTTCTCTGTCTCTTTTTGAACTCACGTTCAAGCCAAGAGGGCTGTACAGTGGGTTTCCCCGCAGACCGTCACTGTAACCCAACGACTGACCGATGGCATGACGTATGGATTCTCCCTGCAGAGAGAAAGACAGGAGAGTCAGCGTGAGAGAGTCATAAACCACTGTACACCATTAAAACCATATTTATAGTAATAAGAAATGTTTGAGCAGCAAATCAGCATATTAGAATGATTTCTGAAGGATCATGGCACACTGAAGACTAGAGTAATGAAGCTGAAAATCTAGCTTTGCATCACAGGAATTAATTACATTTTACAATATATTACAATAGAAAACATTTATTTCAAATTGTAGTAATATTTCACAGTATTACTGTTTTTACTGTATTTTGGATCAAATAAATGCGGCCTTGGTGAGCAGAAGAGATGGGTTTCAAAAAAAGTAATTTTATCTATTGTTATTGTTTATATATTTTGTATATATATTATATATATTGTGTCTTGGCTGGTGTGTGTGATACCTGTGTCTGTCCTGTGTTTGGGACCTGGGCCGGCTGGTAGGATCCGTTTAGACCGGACATGCTCATAAACATGTCTCCTGAACCTGGCAAACTATACGAACCTGAAGAACCTGCAGTGCAGAGACATGGAGAGAAACAGAAACAGTCTGTGAACATGATCAGTGATGTTAGGTTTGAGAAAAACTGCATTATTTGTTTGCAGATGCCACTTGCTTTGATATTTTTATCTGTGATGTAAAGGAATTCAGACATTTGAAATGTGACATGCCTGTTAAAATAATTATCCAAACGTTCTTTTGGGCCACTGTATATGCACATACATAAACACACAAAGTTGAACAGTGAGGGAGAGTTGAATGGGAAGAACAGCACACAGACAGAGGAAGTTAACTGTAATTCTAACAAGTCATCACAGGAAGTGTACAAGTCCAGGGCTATTATAGTAAATGAAAATTAAAACCACACATAAAATAAAATAGTTTACTTTTAAAGTGAATGTGATATATAAAAACACTGAAACTAAAACTGAATTTAAAAATAATAAAAATAATTTAGACATTAAGAAAACTGACAAATAAAAATGACAAAAACACACAAAATTACTAAAAATGAAAATAGAAAAATTCAAAATATGAATAAAACTATAATAGCATCTCAAATGACACTAAAACACTAAACATCATAACATACCAGTGAACATGTTGCTTAACAGATTATTTTTATCTTCTGCCACATCCAACTGAAAGTCTTCATCTTTCATCTGAAAGCCTGTAGAAAAAATGACAGTACTGAACTTGCTTAAACTCTTTTAAGTACTTATTTCCAAAATGCATATTCATGGCCAAATAATCACTCTAGATCAACTCGATCTCCAATATAAGGGAGACCGGGGCTAGTTGTCACACTTTTTATTCTTACATCTACATTTGCAAACTGGAATTGTCAACGTTATTACCAAGTAAACATGATACAGTTAATTTAACACCCCTATATGTCCCCTATAGCAGGACATGTTGTCACAATGGGTTACTTAGGTAATTTCCCTGATGACGATTGGCTATTAATTTAAGAATAATAACTGTTTTGGGTGACAAATGTTGATATTTGAAACCAGTGCTGAAGCAAACCGGTATCTGTGCTATTGGACTCAAAACATCATAGTTGTAGAGATATAGCCTTTGTGACAACTAGCCCTGGTGGTCTCGTCTATAGTGTGTGTACCAGAGCTGGGCGTTGCGGGCGAGTTGGTCTGGCTGTTCTGTACAGCGGCCGCCACAGCCTGAGTCGCCGTCACTGCCGTCTTCGCTGCGTACAGATTCGCCTCTTCCTGGAATTTACCGATGTTCTTCTTATAGCGAATGCGTTTATTACCAAACCAGTTCGAAACCTGAGAGAGAGAGAGAGAGAGAGAGAGAGAGAGGTAAATGAGGATATATTATAAAAAAAATTATGTTATACTTCATACAACCCGAATTCCGGAAATGTTGGGACATTTCTTAAATTTGAATAAAATGAAAACTAAAAGACTTTCAAATCACATGAGCCAATATTTTATTCACAACAGAACATAAAGAACAAATGTTTAAACTGAGAAATTTTACACTTTTATCCATTAAATGAGCTCATTTCACATTTGATGCCTGCTACAGGTCTCAAAAACGTTGGCACGGGGGCAAAAAATTCAGCTGGGAGAACATCTAGCAACTAATTAAGTTAATTGACATCAGGTCTGTAACATGATTAGCTATAAAAGGGATGTTTTAGAGAGGCAGAGTCTCTCAGAAATAAAGATGGGCAGAGGCTCCCAATCTGTGAAAGAGTGCGTAAAAAGATTGTGGAATACTTTAAAAACAATGGTCCTCAACGTCAAATTGCAAAGGCTTTGCAAATCTCATTATCTACAGTGCATAACATCATCAAAAGATTCAGAGAAACTAGAGAAATCTCTGTGCGTAAGGGACAAGGCCAAAGATCTTTGTTGGATGGCCGTGGTCTTCGGGCCCTCAGACGACACTGCATCACTCATCAGCATGATTCTGTCATTGACATTACTAAATGGGCCCAGGAATACTTCCAGAAACCACTGTCGGTAAACACAATCCGATCCGTGCCATCAGCTGATGCCAACTAAAGCTCCATCATGCAAAAAGGAAGCCATATGTGAACATGGTCCAGAAGCACAGTCATGTCCTGTGGGCCAAGGCTCATTTAAAATGGACTGTTTCAAAGTGGAAAAGTGTTCTATGGTTAGACGAGTCCAAATTTGACATTCTTGTTGGAAATCATGGGCGCCGTGTCCTTCGGGCTAAAGAGGAGGGAGACCATCCAGCGTGTTATCAGTGTTCAGTTCAAAAGCCAGCATCTCTGATGGTATGGGGGAGCAGAAGTGCATACGTTATGGGCAGCTTGCATGTTTTGGAAGACACTATGAATGCTGAATGGTATATAAAGGTTTTATGCTCCCCTCCAGATTATGTACTGTATATTTCAGCAGGACAATGCAAAACCACATACTACAGCTATTACAACAGCATGGCTTCGTAGTAGAAGAGCCCGGGTGCTGAATTGGTCTGCCTGCAGTCAAGATCTTTCACCTATAGAGAACATTTGGTGCATCATTAAACGAAAAATACATCAAAGACGACCACAAACTCTTCAGCAGCTGGAAACCTATATCAGGCAAGAATGGGACCAAATTCCAACACCAAAACTCCAGAGACTCATAACCTCGATGCCCAGACGTCAAACTGTTTTGAAAAGAAGAGGAGATGCTACACCATGGTAAACATGCCCCCATCCCAACTATTTTGAGACCTGTAGCAGGCATCAAATTGGAAATGAGCTTATTTGTGCATAAAATTTCTCAGTTTAAACATTTGTTACGTTATCTACTGTATGTTCTATTGTGAATAAAATATTGGCTCATATGATCTGAAATTCTTTTAGTTTTCATTTTATTCCATTTTAAAAAACGTCCTAACATTTAAGAAATTTGGGTTGTAAAATACTATTATAAAATATATATATTGTTTTACCCAAAAATCAAAAGAAAAAATAAATTATATTTTTATAAAGACAATAAAGCCTCTCGAAGGACCAACAATACTGTTGTATTACAACATTATTTTATTTAAATTAATCACCCACCCCCACAATGAAAAATAAATAGACAGAGACTAATGTGGATGAATTTCATGAGGAAATATTATTAAAAAAATTATAATGTACATTTTAAAATTATTTCACCTAAAAAGCTAAATAAATAAATGATATATAGATGCATAAAGATAATTTTTAATTAATAAAAATGTTCCCCCATAATGTAAAAAAAAAAAGTGAGAGGGTGAGGCAAATGTGGTTGAATCTCATGAGAAAATATGATCGAAAATATTATCAAAAATATTATAATATTTATACAAATATTTTTACCCCAAAATCAAAAGAAACAAAAACTAAATTACATTTTGCACGACGAGAATGATACCTCTTTAACGAGTCTGACCATTACCAATTTTGTATTGTGGTATTATTTCATTTAAAATGAACTACATTTCCCCACCATAATGAAAAAATAGAGAAAGTAAATATGGATGAATCTCATGAGGAGATATTATAGAAATATTATAATATACATCATAAAATATTATGTTTTTTTTTTTTACCTCAAAATCTTTTAGAAGTTAGACAGTCCATTTTTGCATTGTGACATTATTTTAATTAATTTTTTTTTTTTTTTTATAATTAATAAAGTCCAATGAAATATGTGCTGCAAGCCAAACGTTCACGGCTTCTTGGACAAAATGCATGCATTTTTATGTGTTTCACAGCGACTTTTATTCTCACACATTTGTAAGACCAACCTTTTGCAAAAGAACATTAACATTGCTACAAACCCAGACATATTAAAATTAAATCCACCTCGAGCAATGGCTCCTTCATAAAATACCACCAAACAGGACTTAAAAGGCCAATGGGAGGCGGAATAGTTCAAGAAGCGCTATAAAAACGCCTCGCTGATGTCATAATCTCAGGATACAATAAAAGACAGCCAGAAGACACCATCCAAGAGCAGGAAAGCATATAACTTTCGGCAGCGGTGAGGAAATGTATGCATGGTTGGCTGAGTGTGTGTGTGTTTCTTATGGCCGTAAAGAATAATTTCCGCAGCTGAATAAATGACTGATGCATCGATTGTTGTTCAGTACACAGAGACACGGCTGCCACTGCAACCGACAGACAACACAGCGGACAGACGAATGTTTTAGTGACATACCTGTGACACAGTGATGGTGCTTCCCTTCCCCTAAGGGCACAAAAAGAAGGGGCTTTTTTTACAGTAACGACTTCCTGTACACACCCACCCGTTACACAAACATAAAACAGGCTGAATATTCATAATGTGTGTCCATCTCAGTCGAGCAAAACAGTCGGGTTCTGGAAGTAAAAATGGCTTTCAGAGTGATTTTTATTTTTTATTTTTTGGTGGACTTTTCATGAGCTTCCATGAGCTCTGAGGTTGTTATTTATTCTGAATTGAAAAAAAATAAAAAAAATAAAATAAAAGGTGTTACTTTGAAACAATTTCACTCAGAAATTGCTGGTAAATTTCTAAATAGAATCACAAAAAAGGGAAAGTAACCCATTTAATTTAAATGTTAAAGTAGAAAGACTGAAGTTGTATATATATTATACAATAATCTGTTTAACTTTGCAATATATACTGTAAAAATTATTTTTCAGAGTTTCCTGTTAAGAACTTCATTACCCACAATCCTGAAGCCACCGTTACAGTGGAAATGGTAATTCCTGTAAGGAGGGTGGTGTTTTTGTAGGTATAAGGTTAGCTAGTTACTAGCAGTGTTGTTATTATTGACAAACAAAAATGTTAATTAAAATAAAGCTGAAAAAAATATATATAAACTGACTTATATAAAACTAATATAAATGAAATGTTTTGCATAAATAAGGAAAACTTAGTGGAAATGAAATATGTTTAAGTTGAAGTACTAAAATGAAAATAGAAAAAATATATAGAATAGAATGTTTTTTAAACAAACTAATAAAAATGACAAAAGCCAATAACAAAACTACTTTAAAAAATTTAAAAGTAACTGAAAATAATAATAAATAATCATAAGAGTCTAGTTCGAGCACTCTCAAAAATTCCCATTAAAATCACTGAAGCTGTTTACACTATGAAATTAATATCTTACAGATTTGGACACACATTTGCACTTTGTTGTTTCTGAGAGAGAATTCGCCAGAAAGAGGTATTCAGTCAGCGAGCGAGTGAAGAAAACACCGTCATTTAAGCGATGACTCATCTGAACACCTCTGATTGGTCATTGCTTTCATAAGCTCAACAGAATCGTGTGTGTGATTGGTTATAATGCGCAGTGCTGTAAAAACGCATCTGTCTCTGGCTCAACGCCAGCCAGCGAACACAGATTTGAATTTAGCAGCTGATGATATGACACGCTGAACGATCTAATGACACCGGACTTTGAAAGGGCATGACGACTCTGACTCTTACCTTTATGAGCAAAAATTACGGCGAAAGTTGTAAAAAAATGCAAGTGATTGCGCTGGTGCCTCCATGTCCTGCGATAGCTCTCCGCACAAACTACTGGATGCAGCGCACATTTATCTAGGGTTAACGTTTAAGCATTGGTATGTGCTTGAACTGTTTTAGTATATCTATAGATTTTATTTTAGGCAAGTCATGATGATTTGAGAAGGCTAAATTGATCAAATCTGCCTGCCGGTCTGCCGCTGACCGCTTGGTCGTTACTTTAAGTTATGAATGAACAAAAAATGCTCCAAACGCTTTTCTAAATGAACTTAATAAAAAAAATGAAACGGAATATAAACAACTTTGCCTTTACATACAAACTGCACTATTTTAATAGCAGAAACATGAGCCGTTTTGGGAGAAGGGGGGGAAAAAAGATGGGCTCGGGTCGGTAATTCTGATAAGCTGTCGGACACGGGCCGGGCTAGGGCCTAAATTTGAGGCCCGTGCAAGGATCTAGTACATTGTCATTTTAGATTGTTAAGTTCTACTTCTGTAGTTATTTTGGTGAAAGTAACTCAAAAGTAATACAGGAGTCATAGAAGTAACTTGCACAACACTGCTGGGCAGCATCTCTATGCTTCATCAATATTTTGAGCCAAATTCTCTGCACCTTCACAGTGTCACAGACCACCTCAAACAAATTTGTTAGTTATTTTGCTCAGATTGTGAATAAAGTCTCCTTGTTTGCCAGCTGAAGGCTCGTGTGCGCAGTATCGTCTGAGATCTGGACTGACCTGTGACACAGTGATGGCACACTTCTTGGCCAGCTCCTCTTTGGCCTCCTCGCTGGGATACGGGTTACTGAGGTGAGAGTAGAAATACTCGTTCAGAATCTCTGTCGCCTGCTTGCTGAAGTTACGCCTTTTCCTCCTGGAGAAAGAGGAATCATGAGTACTGATAGATCCTCCATCATTTCAATATCTTGATATACTATTAAAGGTTATTACAGGAGAAGTGTGTATTTCCACTAGCAACATCACTGCAAAAATGACTTTCTTCCTCTGTATTTGCCACATTTTCCAATACAAATATCTAAACATTCTTAAATCAATATACAAGTACAGTCATGGCCAAAAATATCGGCACCCTTGTAATTCTGTCAGAAAATCCAATCCTTCTCTCAGAAAATTGCTGCAGTTGCAAATGTTTTGGTACTCACATGTTCATCTGATACAATGCCACATAGAACCCAAAAAATGCACTGGACAAAATTATTGGCACCCTTAAATTAATATATGGTAGCACCCCCTTTGGAAACTGAAATCTGTCGCTTCCTGTAACCATAAATGAGTTTCTTACACCTCTCTACTGGAATTTTGGAACACTCTTCTTTTGCAAACTGCTCCAGGTCATTCAGATTTGAAGGATGCCTTCTCTCAACTGCTCTTTTGAGATCTCTCCACTGGTGTTCTATGGGACTCAGATCTGGACTCATTGCTGGCCATTTCAGAACTCTCCAGCGCTTTGTTTGTAACCATTTCTGAGTGCTTTTTGAAGTGTGTTTCGGGTCATTGTCCTGCTGGAATATCCATGACCTCTGGTGGAGATGCAGCTTTCTGACACTGGCCACTACGTTGCGCCCCAAAATTCTTTGGTAATCATCAGATTTCATGATACCGTCACGAATCCGGTCCATGAACTTCCGTTCACTCACCACCAGAGGTCACCCATTCACCGCATGGACTCTACACTATACCACTGTTGCACTTCACCATTGGACTACAATTCCCATCATCCATTGCACTGACGACACACAGCTGTCACCAATCTCACATTGCTCTGATTACACAGCTGATCACACAATCACACATGCTTTATAAGCCTTGGACTTCCTCTCTGTCATTGCCGAGTATTGTATAGCGTATATCACTCTCCTAGCGATAGCTACTCTACGGAGCCCAGTTAGTTGTCATAGTCTTGCCTTGTGTGTTTTGATTCTTGTCCGTGCTTCCTGGATTTACCCTTTGCCTTGCCATTCGGACTCTGTTTGCACCTCTCTTATCTCTCTGCCTTGCCCTGTTGGATATTGTTTGCCGATCGTCGACCCACGCTTGCCCTAGGATTACTCTTTGTCTTGCCTGTGATGTTCCTGTTTGCCATTGCATGAACCTTGCTTGTTTTGTGACCTCGCCTTTGAATAAAGCCTTTGGATCTGCAAGTCTGTTCGCCCCGTTACAATACCGTTCACACAGTCAAGGCATCCAGTGCCAGAAGCAGCAAAGCAACCCCAAAACATCTTTGAACCTCCACTATGTTTAAGTGTAGGGACTGTGTTATTTTCTTTGAAGGCCTCATTTCTTTTTCTGTAAACAGTGCCATGATGTCCTTTACCAAAAAGCTCTACTTTTGTCTCATCTGTCCACAGTACGTTCTCCCAGAAGGATTGTGGTTTTGTCACATAAGTTTTGGCAAACTCCAATCTTGCGTTTTTATGCATTTGTGTCAGCAGTGGTGTCCTCCTGGGTCTCCTACCATAGCGTACATTTTCATTCAGATGGAGACGGATAGTGCGAGCTGACACTGTTGTACCCTGTGTCTGCAGATCAGCTTGAATTTGTTTGGAAGTTAATCGGGGTTCTTTATCCACCATTCGAGCATTCCTTTGTTGCAATTTTTCATTAATTATGCTCTTCCGTCCACGTCCAGGGAGGTTAGCTACAGTGCCATGGACAATAAAATGATATTGTGCACAGTGGACACAGGAACATTAAGATAGGTTGAGTCAACTTTTCTTCATTTTAACTGGTTGCAAGTGTGATTACTATATTGCCCACACCTGTTACGTCTCAGGTGTGTCTAAATACAAATTACAGGAGCATCACATGCTTGAAAAGCAAATATTTCTTACAATTTTGACAAAGTGCCAATCATTTTGTCCAGTCCATTTTTGAGTTCTGTGTGAAATTGTATCAAGTTAGACTTTTCTTCGCTGTTTTTTTTTTGTGTTGTTGCAGTGCAAACAAAAACAATAAGCACGTGATTACCAAAACATTTGCAATCAGAACAATTGTTGCAAGTGTTGCATTTTCTGAAAGAATTGCAAGGGTGCCGATATTTTTGGCCAGGACCGTACTTGATAAGCAAAATAACAAAAGATATTCAGTCCTGCTTTCTAAAATATATATATAATCAAAATTAAGTGTGTTTATGGTTAAAACAAGAAAAAATATCTGCCAACAGGGTCAGAAAAATATTCTTGTTTTCCCTTTGCATTAAGTTTATTTTTCTGACCCCACAGGCAGATATTTTTTCCTGTTTTATGCATAAACTCACTTAATTTTGACCTATTTTTCTAAAAACCCTGTGCTGAATATCCTGTATTTAATTTGATCATAGGCCTCAGCTTTTGTGGGGAAAAAAAGCATTATTTGTGGGAAATTTTGGCAATGTTCACTCAAAACCTGAGTTGCATAAGCTTAACAATCCCCTGCTGGTAGACGCAATAACTATACCGCAATACATAAAGTATAAATTATTGCATATATATATAATTGGGAGTTATAGGTCAGCCAACTGTAGGTTGTATCCAATAAACAGTCCCTGGTGTGGCATAAAGCTTATTTTTGGGCCACTTATTTGTTTAAAACAATGAGACTAGATTAAATCTGACCTTAGCAGCCAATCTTTCACTCTCCTTTATGATGTCATCACTGAGCCCACCAATCGCTGTCTGCTTCATTTGCATTCCATCAGCTGAATAACTTTCTGATGAGCAGATTTATGCATAATTTACTCTTTGATTTAAGTAACTCATGCCCTTGCAAGTCAACCGGCACTAATGGGCAAATTTCCTTCTGCCAGTTTAAGAAACAACACTCACAAGACCTTAAAATAATACCAAATCACCCACTCGTTCACACATGCCTCGATCTCAGCACATCCAATACACTCAGAAACAAACCCACACTCGCGAAAACACCTACATGTGTAAAAACACGGACTCACCACCAATAACAGTTATTCTTTATTAAAAACTGCTGTTTTATCTAAAGCTAGTTGCAGTGTGTTATTAGTAGGACAGTCTCTCTGGGGCAAAATGATGCTTGAAGTCACTAAACAGTTTTGAGCTTTGTATTTTAGAGCAGAAATCTGGGGCTTATTCACTAACCACCTGCAATCCAAGCATTATCTAAGCTAAATCTGAGCTTATCTATGTACATGACGTGTATTATATAGATTGCACATTATTAACATAAGCAAACACATATATGGGCAAAATACATGCATTAAATGTTATGCAAGATATTTTAGATAAAAAACAAAACAAAATTACAACTTAATTATACATAAATAGTAATATAAAAAAGAGAAAACTGACAAAGGCATTTAACAAAATTACTACAAATTAAACTAAACTGAAAATCAGAAAAAAAATACATAAAAAAAAGAAATTGGAAAAAAATTAAACCTAAATAGTAATATAATAATGAGAAAACTGACAAAAGCATATAACAAAATAAAAAAAAAAAAACTAAATTGAAAATATAAAAAGCTAATTCAGAACAATAAAAACTATAATAATATATAAGTGATACTAAATACCATTTCTATTCAAATGAGGTGTATTATAGATTGCACCTTAAGCACATGTACTCGCAAAATGCATGCATTAAATGTTTTGATAAAAAAAAAAAAAACTGATAAAACTGAAATAAAAATTGAAACCTAAATAGTAACATTAAAAACAGCAGGAAACTGATAAAAGCATATAACAAAATTAATACAAGTTAAACTAAACTGCAAATAAAAGCTCATTAAAAATATTAATAGCATGTGATACTATATAAGTAATACTAAAAAACACCTTTTCTAAACATATATACTGGCAAGATGCAGGCAATACATGTTATGCAAGATGTTTTGGACAGCACAGTCTGCCAAATGCATGACTGTGAATATGTTTCTGACCTGGCGTCGAGGAAGCGGGACCTGAGGATCATGACGGCCTCGCAGGTGCTCTGCTTGAGCTGCATCTGGATGGAGCTGAATTTGCGGTGGATGATGCTGACCATGCGCTCAATCTCTTTGGGTGAGATGGGCCGCGTGCGAGACTGTTCCCTCAACAGGTTCATCACATGGGAAGTGAACTCATTGCACGCCTGTGGACCGGAGGACTTTAAATATTACTATTTTAGAGAAAGGTTGTGATACAAATGGTAGAATAACGCATATAAAAACAATAGTGGAGAATAGGAATATTGTATTTCTCTCAGTTTATGCACCTTGTGCTCCTGACCCTACTTTTTTCTCTGTTTTGTCAACCTATCTCTTGAAGTTTTCAGATTTTTAAATTGTATTGGGTGCAGATACGAATTCTGTAATGTTGCATATAATAGATAGATCTGGACCAAAGGAATCACTCTCAAGCTTTGTGTTCTGACAAACTGGCAATGTGTAACCTCATCCTCGTTGGTGGATAGTTGGCGTTTATTAGTCTTTCACTTTCTTTTCTGCTACTCATAAATCCTATTCGCGAATTGACTATATTTTCATTTCTACTTCTTTATCTTCAGCTGTTCGTGATGCTGATATCTGTTCCTTATCTTTGTCAGATCATGATAGAAATTTGTGCAGATTATCTTTGATCCCTCGGCCATCTCGTGCCACTAGATGGCGATTTAACCCTAAATTGTTACAGGATGAAAACTTTTGCAGTCAATTAATAAATAAATTTGCTGAGTTTATTGAAATTAACCAGTTGGATGATCCTCGAACATTTTTGAATGCAGTTAAAGGATTTATAAGGAATAACTCAATTTCATATGCCTCTTTTCTTCAGAAAAACCGACACAAATAGATAGTTGAACTGGGATCACAGCTCCAGAATCTGACTAGAGATAATCAGCGTTGTTTCTCAGACAATACACTCAGTAAAATCATGGCGGTTAGGTCTGAACTCAATTCATTACTGAGATCCAGGGCAGAATTCCTGATCCAGGCAGAATTATTATTTTCAAGGGAGTAGACCAAGCCACCTTTTAGCCCTAAGATTACGCAACAATGAAAAGTTTGCTAATATTTCAGCTGTGAAATCCCAATCTGGGCTCAGATTGACCCAAAAGACATTAATATCACCTTTCACTCTTTTTATTCTAACCTCTATACTTCTTCTGCTGATTGTGACCCTGACTCTTTTGCATCTTTTCTGTCCAACCTTGATTTACCGGCTGTCAGATTCAGATTCAGAATACCTGGCTGAACCGATCACTCTTCAGGAGCTGGAGTCAGCAAATTCAATCTATGAACAAGGGGAAAACCCCAGGCATAGATGACATTCCAGTCGAATTGTATACTACGTTTTGGCCGGATTTAGGCCCCCTCATGTTAGATATGATACATTTTTCAGTTACTCAAGGCTCATTTCACCCATCCATTAATATAGCTGTTATTTCTCTCTTGTTAAAAAAAGATAAAGATCCGACTTCCTGTTCTAGTTACGGCCACTTTCTTTGATGGGGACTGATGTTAAATTATATGTTAAAGTACTATCTCATCGTCTAGAGAAATTTATGAATAGGCTAGTTCATCATGACCAAACAGGATTCATTAAATCTCGCTCAGCTTCGGATAACTTACGCAGGTTGTATCATATTATTAATTAAAATAATAGTTTGTCCTCTCCTTGCGCATTCATACAAACCTTTATCTATTACTACTGTTTGGGCTAAGGATCTTAATGAGGATGTGCATGTTTTATTTTCCGATCAGGTATGGGGTATGTTTAAATTGTCTTCTAAAAACCTAAAAAAGCTACTTTTCAAAGCAGCAGTACCAGGATGTCTGATTGATTTTAGTGAAACAAATTTTTCTGATATAGCCGTATATTCCTGATTGACTGACTGTTGTTCCCAGGTGTACAGACCTGCTCGTATTTCTCCAGCTCGGTGTGGTAGATCTGTCTGATCTGGCTGAGTTTGGCTCTGTAGTCCGAGTGCTCAATGGAGTTATCAGCTCCCACTCCCACTGCTGCTGTTGCCGCAGCAACCGCTGCTGCCCCGCCCGCTTTCTCCGGTCCGGACACGCCCTCTGCCAGCAGCATGTTATCCAGACGCATGAGCTGAGGATCCGTAGGGTCTTCATCCTGACTGCCACGGATACTGAGACCTGACACAACACAGCCAATTTAAATATAGACAATAGACAAGAACTACATCTTAATATTCGGTTATTTTCAGCTGCAACTTTTCTACTATATATATATATATAGTAGTCAACATCAAAACCTTTAATCAAAGTTGTCCTAAAACCAAAACAATACCCATTCCTGTCTTAGGACAACTTTGATTAATCGCATCCAAAATAAAAGTTTTTGTGTACATAATATATGTGTGTGTACTGTGTATATTTATTATGTATATATAAATACACACACATGCATGTATATATTTAAGAAAAACATGCTATGTTTATATATTAAATATATTTATATATAATATAAATTATATTATTATAAATATATACATGTAAAGATTTTCTAAGTATATACTGTATGTGTGTGTCTATATATACATAATAAATATAGATAGTACACACACATATTATATAAAAATAAAAATAAAAACTTTTATCTTGAATGCGATTAATCGTTGCCCAGCACTAATATATGGATCTCTAGGTCAGTAAGATTTTCAGCAAACCAACAAAGCTATACCCCTTTAATTCAGTTTTTTATATATATATATATATATGTGTGTGTGTGTGTGTGTGTGTGTGTGTGTATTGGTCAGTATGAACTGGGTAAAGATTCAAAATTTCTTCTTTTGTGTTTCATTAAAAACAATTCCAGCACACTGGTTTGGAACAACATGAGGGTAATGAGAGTAAATGATGAGAAAAGAAATAAGATGAGCAATGTAGACAATGTATTACGCCAAGTAAAAAAGGTGTGAGGCAGAGCTGGTCTAAAAACACATTCAAACAAGCAAAGACAATTTCTTTAACACCTGGACCTCCCAGGTTTCATATAGCTGGTTATTTCTTCTTATCACTCCACAGTGAACAAGCGAGACAGGCCCACCGCAGAACTGCAAGCCCCTCACGTCCTCCACCATTAACGCATGGCAGCATTAGTCTGCTATGACACGCTGTTTATCAGAGGTCGAGGTGTGTTTGTGCCAGCGCAGCTACAAGAGAATGATTGACAGTGGCAGGTCTCTTCACTGAGGTGGGTGGAATAAAAGCGCCGTGAGCCGTTAAGATGTGCTTCAGCGGCCGCCCAACATGGCCTCCTTTAATTCCACACCAAAGACTATTTGGCACTTCACGTTTGATTTTTGATTTTGCAGTCAGCAGAATGGATGGTCATGTCAGCACAGGAGAAAAATATAATATATTCTGTATATGTCATTTTTATGGGTTTATATGTATTTTTACTCTGCTGATATATATAAGTTATATCAGCAGAGTAAAAATGCAGAATGACAAACACATAAACAAATTTTTTTTTAAAAATCCAAAAATATTTAACGCGTTATATCAACATAATTTCTCCAGAGCTCATGTAAGCATCCACTCCACTGCCTGCAAAATGTCAATAAAAAAAAATCCATAAAAATTTTATAAATATATATCATATATATAATTTAATATATATATATATATATATATTAACAGGTTCCTGTTTCACAGAAATATAAATAGGAGAGAAAACAAAGCCCAAATTCCTTTAATCATCCATCACAATGACAAAAAACAAAGAATATATTTCTGATGTGCAGCAAATGATAATTGAGCTTCACAAATTAGTGAAGTGGCTTTAAGAAATGAGCTAGAGCAGTGAAAATTCCCATTTCCACCATCAGGGCAATAATTAATCATTTCCAATCAACAGAAAATGTTATGAAACTGCCTGGAAGAGGATGTGTGTCTATATCGTCCTGATGCACGGTGAGGAGGAGAGTTTGAGTGGCTAAAGACTCTCCAAGGACCACAGCTGGAGAACTGCAGAAAATAGTTGAGTCTCGGGGTCAGAAAACCTTAAATAAATTGTCAAACAGCACCTACATCACCACATGTTGTTTGGGAGGGTTTCAAGAAAAATTATCCTAGCTCATCCAAAAACAAACTCCAGCATATTCAGTTATCAAACACGACTGGAACTTCAAATGGGACTGGCTGCTATGGTCAGATGAAACTAAAAAATGAGCTTTTTAGCAGCAAACACTCAAGATGGGTTTGGTGAACACAGGGATAAAAAGTACCCCATGTGTACAATGAAATATACTGCTGTATTTCTGATGTTGTGGGCCTATATTTCTGCTGGAGGTCCTGGACATCTTGTTTAGACACATGGCATCATGGATTCTATCAAATACCAACAGATAAAAAATCAATAAGTGACTGACTCTGTAAGAAATCTTATAATGGGCCATGTTTGGATCTTCCAACCGTACAATAATCCAAACACAAACCTCAAAAACAACACAAACATGGGTCACTGAGCACAAAACCAAGCTTCTGCTGGCCATTCCAGTCCTCTGACCTGAACCCTGTAGAAAATGAGTGAGGTGAACTGAAGAGAAGAAGCACCACCATCATGGAGCTGTGAATCTAAAGGGTCTGGAGTGATTCTGGATGAAGGATTGGTCTCTGATCTCTTGTCAGGTGTTCTCTAACCTCATCAGGCATTATAGGAGAACATTTAGAGCTGTTAAACTGACAAACGGAGGTTTCAAAAAGTATTGAATAAAAGAGTGCCGTTAATTCGTTATTGATTATTGGGCATTATATATTGGATCGTGTTCATATTTTATTCTCAAATTGTTTTCACAAACAGATTTATGCCGATTCTAACCAATTTGAATCAATGCATTTTGATCAACATATTTATGCAACTGGTTAATAAACTATGCCATTATTTTTTTTTTTGGAGTGCAGAAATCTTGACATACTGACAAATATGTATCAAGCTAAGTTCATTAGGTTATGTTGCATAATGGACAGGATTTTATAGGCATTTCAGATACATAAATATTAAATTTAGGCCTAAATATTTTAAGATCTGCAATCAAAAGTCACAGATCCCAATATGAACTCAAACATTTCACTAAATACAGCCAAGAGCAGCTAATCGGAGCTGCAACATTCATTTTATAGCTCTATACTCTACTATTGACTCATTGGTGTCTGTTTTTCTCATAAGGTGTTTTAGACAATGTTGATACTAAAAGAAACATTAGTGTGCATTAGCCAAGCTATGAAAGAGCAATCAAACTCTCTGCTTAGGAAACATTAAGTGCAATGCCATTGTTTTGCAGTTTTAGGTGATTTTGAAAATGAAAACCCGAGGACAAGATTGTAAACACACCACAGCTGCTCAGAATGACTAGAATAAGATCCACACATACACACACTGCCCTCCAGAAACAAACACACACACACACACACACACACACACACACACACAGTATTCATGAGGTCAATGCAAGATGACATTTAAAGCACAGCAGACAAAGGCAAACAAACGCAAGATGGAAGGAGTGAATATGAGAGAAAACATTTGCTCTGCTCTGCTCTTAATCTCATTTCCGTTTCATCTCGTTCCTTTTCTTTGGTGTCACTTTCATTTTTAATGTGTGTGTGTGTGTGTGTGTGTGTGATATTTATTTACACACACACACACACACTAGTGATGTCAAATCGAATAATCATGATAAATCGCATCCAAAGTTTGTGTTTACATAATATATGTGTGTGTACTGTGTATATTTATGTAAATACACACACATACATGTACAGTATATATTTAAGAAATATATGTAAATTATTTATATGTGATATAAATCATATACTGTGTGTATATATATATATATATATATATATATATTTATGTGTGTGTATGTGTGTGAGATGTATGCAAACAAACTGGAAATTAAAAAGCCATTTTAAAAGCACGCTCAACTCTTAAAAACAGGGTTATCAGTGTTATCAAACATAAAAAGGATAGAGGTTGCTATGGTCCTCGTCCTCTGTTTGCCTGTGTAACTAGATGTTGATGACAGACTGAGGTCTGAATGTGAGTTGCTGCTGAAGCGCCTGCCAATTTAACTTCTCCACCTGACACGTCACATCAGGCTCTCCACACAGGCTACTACGCAAACTGTATGAGGACTGTACAATGATGCAAGTGTTATACATGTATGCTTTGCTTTTTGATTGTTTTAAAAAATGCATACTTTACTTAGGTGGCTTATTTAGGTTAATTTGACTTAAGTGAAGTGACATACTGCCAAGTATGGTGACCCATACTCAGAATTCGTGCTCTGCATTTAACCCATCCAACGTGCACACACACAGCAGTGAACACACACACACCGTGAAGACACACCCGGAGCAGTGGGCAGCCATTTATGCTGCGGCACCCGGGGAGCAGTTGGGGGTTCGGTGCCTTGCTCAAGGGCACCTCAGTCGTGGTATTGAGGGTGGAGAGAGCGCTGGACATTCACTCCCCCCACCTACAATTCCTGCCGGCCAGAGAATCGAACCCGCAACCTTTGGATTACGAGTCCGACTCTCTAACCATTAGGTCACGACTTCCCCTAAGTCAGGCATAAATTCCCCTACTTGATAGTCAAATCTAGAACCATAATTTATTATATATTATGTGTTACAATTCCCAGTTCTAAAAGGATCAAATAACCAAGTAAACAACAAATACGCTGTCTTACAGGATTTAGAAAATGCCAATTTTGTTCTTATTTTTAATTTAATTAGTGGTGTATGCTAATCGTCACTATTGCTCATACTTGTTGTTAGCAATTTCAACAAACCCTTTAGACTAAATATTAAACTTTGTAACTCATCCTGTTACGGAGCCGACGAGACATGAGACATACAGATCCATGTGCAAAGCTTTAAGAGACGTGATCATGAAACAGGCATGGATTCAATAATGGCAAACGGGTACAACACAGGCAAGACAACACAGGGGTAATCCTAGGACAAGCATGGGTCTTCGATCAGTGAACAATATCCAACAGGAAAAGGCAACGAGATAATCCAGATACACAAGCAACAGTCCAAGCGAGGTGCAATCAGAGTCCAAAACAGCAGGCAAAGGGTTAATCCAAGATACACAGGCAGGAGATCAGGAAACAGGAAACAACAAGGCAACACGAAATTACTTGACTTAGACTAGAACTAGAAACTAGGACTGGAAAGGTGAAATGGCTCCGTAGTGTAGCTATCGCTAGAAGAGTGATAAACGCTAGACCAGGGGTTCTCAACCCTGGTTCTGGAGGGCCACTGTCCAGAGTTTTGCTCCAACCTTGATCAAACTCACCTGCCTGTAGCTTACTAGTAATCCTGAACAGCTTAATTAGCTGGTTCAGGTGTGTTTGATTAGGGTTGGAGCAAAAATTTGCAGGACAGTGGCCCTCGAGGACCAAGGTTGAGAAAGCCTGCCCTTGAAAATACTCGGCGACCTGAAAGAGGAAGTCCAATGATTATAAAGCGTGTCTGAATGGATTCAGCTGTGTATGTGTAATCAGTGCATTCAGCTGTGTGTGTGCAATCAGTGCAATGGATCATGGGAACTGTAGTCTGGAGTGACATGTAAAAGTCTGTGTGGTGTGAGAGGCAAAAGGAAGTGCATGGACAGGATTCGTGACACCTGCACCATTTGTGCTACTGATGCATCGGTGCAAATCAATATTTCATGTCCATCTATTTATTCATTTATTCATCAGGGTCCAGAATAACCTGTTGGAGTTTAATGGCTGTAGTTATCCCTATTAATAAAAAAAAATAAAAAAAATCAGTTGCCGCCTTAATTTTGCAGCATAATCAATTTGGCTGCTCAAGTCATTTCAACTTTACTTTACTTTACTTTTAGTCATTTAGCAGACACTTTTATCCAAAGCGACTTACAAATAAGAAAGTAACTAAAACTAAAAGTTAACACTCTGTAAATACTCTATACACACCCATTTAAGAAAATACAGAAATTTCAGAAATGACGGTTTTTTTTTATTGCACATTCCAAGTAACATCAATCAAACTGCAGTTGGGTTGTTTTGATTAGGTAATAATAACTTACACAAATACAGGTAATTTACAAAATTAAAGTTAATTGAAAGTAGGTTTTTTTTTTACATATATTAAAAGTTTGTTTTTTGGCAAAAGCAGATAACTCCACATTTCATGTTTTAGAGTTTAAAAAAACACTCGTTTAATCTTTGTAATCTCCTCAATTGACAATGTAGATGCCTGACAAACGTTGTTGTGATCATAGACTGTATGGATGTGATTACACGCAATACACAGAGCTTTTCCCTCATCGTTGTAACGCGCTGCTTTTGCAAGGCTCCGTGAAAACGTTTGAGCATTTATTTTCCTTTTTAGGCCTGAAGAAGATATCACAGGTTCATCAAGTTCGTCGAAATTATCCATCCTCGATCACTTTTAGTCAGCTTTGACGAAACTTCTCTCAGCTAGCACGTCTTCTCAAAAAGAAAAAGTAGCCTTGTCATCTGACCTGAATACGGCGCTCTGATTTGCTAAAATGGACTTATCGGCTTCTGTTCAAAAACAACAAGGGCGCTTATCGGCTGCTGCAGTAAAACGTGAACTCGCGATTCCTTGAAAGTGGACAATACCGGCTTTTTTGACAAAACGAGTTTAGGGTTCAGGTCGCGCTATATGTGGAGAATAATGCGTGGCAATCAGCTCTTTTTTTTTATAGTGGCATTTATCGGTTTTTTGCAAATGAACTCTTCATATATATATATATTATTGAATCCAAGTGTATGTACTACATTTTAAAGTCATTTTGTGTGTGGTTGAAAATTTTTCATGTAGCCTTTTGTACTGAAAAAAAAATAAAATTGAATCACGCTGTATTAAAATGCTGTATATGAGGAGATGAATGGCAGGTTTTGGGCCTGTGGTGTGTTTTTATCAGAGGATTGCTGTAGATTAGGTAGGTCTGGTTAAAAGCTCAGCTACCCTGGGACAGATCTTACAGAGTAAATTCCAGAAATCCATGATCTCCATTATCTCACACAACCTTTGTGATGTTTTTCCTTTTGCAGGATCTACTGACTGCTGGAAGCTCTGTGACGGGTCACATGAGTTCAAGCACAAGTGCATTAATCCTTCAATGCCATTAATCTGGATTAGTCAAACAAAGACTTCCGATAATCACCTTTAATCACTTTTGGAAGTTGCCTGGGGCATGTCGGGAATACATCAGCATCTGGGATTTGATGCTGCGGAGGGGGATACGAGGTATTTCTCTGAGCTGTTTTTACGCTTTAGAGACACGCAAGGCCAAAACAAAAACTTCAGCAGAGTTATTATTTATACTATTACAGTAATATTTTGAATTTGAGTAATAAGGACACTTTATTTTAAGCTGTCCTTGTTACAGTGTAATTCTACATTTAAATACTTAGTAATATTAATTAACTATATGTACTTACTATATGGTTTGGGTTAGGACTAGGGTTTGGTTTAGGGTTACTTGCATGTACAGTAATTATGCATAATTTATTGATATTGTAATAGTAAGTACATGTGTAACAAGGACACCTTAAAATAAAGTGTTACCCATTTTATTCTTCCACTGGGGTAAGTGGAAGTACCACCAAAACAAAGTAGTCTTTATGATTTGTGTGCTTTATTTAATATCTTCTGAAGCAATTCTATAGGTTTGTGTGAGGAACATAGCACATTTAAGTCATCAAATGCTTAAAAAAAGGCTTTAGCTTTCAAATCTCATAATCTTTAAATATGGATTTTCAGATTTTCAGCCAATTTAATCAAAACATTTTATCAGTTCACTGCAGAAGACTTGAAAGACTTTTACTGCAATGTAAAAATGATTTTCGTTTTACTAGAAAATACTATTTTAGTATACTTTCTACTTATATAATATGATACTTTCTACTTCAATGTGTTACTTGGCATTTCTGTGTTTCTTTTGCAATTTCTGAGTAAGTTATACAGGGGTTGGAATGGCGTGAGGGTGAGTAAACGACAGCCTTTTTATTTTGGGGTGAATTATTCCTTTAACAGAACCTCGAAATAAATAACTATAAGTTATTTATAATAATAACTATATTTATTTATAATAAATAAAAGACAACTAACTTGCATAAGCCTTCATGAGCGGGGTCTCTCTCTCGCTCTCTAAAATAAATATAATCCATAGCTCTGAAATCTTCATAACCCCACATTTACAAGTCTAATTTAATCTGCCCAGTGAAACGCTCAAAGCCGGTCTCATCGCTGAGCAATGACAGTTTTAAACCTGAGTTACTGTACAGCTGGAGGGAGCTGTGGGTGGTTTTGGATTTTTTCACAGAGCAAAACCAATTGCTGAAATGCATATTTGATATATAAAGACTCTAATAGACGGCGTTCCCTCTCCCAAGACATGCTCAGAAAATCTTCTCAAAACCACAGCCTGCTCTTCTGCTCCTAATTAGCACCGAGATCGAAAATAAGTTGGCTTATACCAGTGGCAACTGAAATAAAATGAGAGGGTTTTTTTACCGTTAAACCTTCTTATGTCAGAAAATAGTAGTTTCAGGCATTTAATGCGGTTTTATAGAGAGCAGTATGGATGCCTTGTCCTGATTTATTCACACTTTGTTACTAAAACATGCTTGTGTGGGTTTAAGATTCATAATTTGCTAATTAGAATTTGTATTCTAATTAGTCTTTCAGTCATACTGGTTAATTTGGATGAATGTAGCTTGAAAATACACTCAGATTAAAGCTTTAATTGCTGCTGCCAAACACCAGCTATATTAACAAATCCTGCGGCAAACTGAGTGTAAGAAGTTGAACACTTGACAAAATCACAGGCTCTGCCAGGAAACAAATGTGTGTTTACAAGGCCCATACGAAGAGCTTTTCTGAGACAACTAATCACTGAAAGTTTGCCAGGGCAGTCGAATCAAATCTTCTATAATATAATATTAGAAGTTTTGTTTGAGGCTCTTAACAGAAGAAAAACTAAATATCCACTGCCGTAAACATACATTCAGATGTGTTATTATGTGACATAGTGTTTAGAGTGTGTCTGGCTCAAAAACAACAAAATCTTACATTTTATTTATTTAGTAAGTTAGAAAAAACATTTGCCAATTGGGAAACAAAAATATATTTCTTAAATTGCATTTGAACAGAGTTGTTAATACTCTATGTATTTACTTTTTTTTTTTTTTTTTTCCTGCCAACCTTTTGCCAATTCGGTGATAAAAATTTAGGATTTATTCTCTGAAAACAAGTCTCAATATCTTTCAGTGTAGATATAGTTTTGATATTTTTACAGGAAAAAAAAAAAATACTGGGTTTTTTTTTTTTTTAATAGTGTGGAATTTTTGTCCAGGCCAAGATTTATTATTTCTATGTTTGTTAAATTTATTTTTTTAACTATTTATGGGTAAGAAAAATACATTCAAACAAGCTTTCATAGTTTTGCTTTGGATGTTTTAAAGATGTTAAAAAATGTACAGGATAAAAGTACAAAAATACTATTTGTTTGTTTACAATATAGTGTGAAATTGGCCAGTTTTTGTCCAGACCAAGCTTCACGTAACGTGCTCCAGGGAAGGCAGGAAATGGGGAATTCAGTGAAAATAGTTTTATTTTTTATTTTTTTAATGAACATGATATTTCAAAATATAAAGCAAATAGCAACATAACGTTAAGACACAACAAACCGGCTACGTCCACACGAAGACGGGTTTCTCCGTATCCGATCTTTTTTTTTGCCTCAAATTCCGTAAACACGGAGTCGTCTCAGGAAATATCTGCGTCCACACGGAATCACTGAAACCGACTGAAAACGATGTAGTACACATGCCAGACCAATATGTGGCTCTGTAATTCTACCACAGAGATGCACAAAAAAACAGAGAAGAAGACTTGGACCATGTGCGTAAACCTTGCGCACTAAATATAAACTAACACACAAAGCAGAAGATTTTGCTTTAATAAACTAATGAGCTCAGTAGGGTCTGCAGCACGAACACAGGCACGTAGTCTGACATTGTTGTTGTTGTTGTCGTCGCTGTTATGTGACGTAGCGGTGTCTGATTAGGGGCGAGACGTGGGCTGATGACGTCATCGTTTCAGAAAATATACGGATTCGCCGTCCACACGAAAACATGAAACCGGCGTTTTCAAATTTATCCACCCTGGGACCCGGTTTCAAAAATGATCGGTTTCACTCTTCGAAAACGCCGGTTTCGTGTGGACGAACCGCCTATACGGTAAAAAATGTATGCGTATACAGAGAAACCCGTCTTCGTGTGGACGGGGCCTAGGAACTCAAGGCTTATAAAGAACAGGGAACAAAGGAGCAAACGAGATAATTAACGCAAGACAGGTGAATAGGATGAATCATTAACTAAACAAGGACAGGAACTACCAAATAAGGGCAAAACAGAACTGAAAGGAAACAGACCGGTGACACTTCAGAGTGCACCTGTATTTATTAAACTGTTTTGAAATTTAAATTATTCAACTATTCAACCACTGTGAGTGCAGAAATAACATACTTTATCTTTAATGTAAATGAAATAAAACAAGGGATTGTCATGTTCTCCGTTCATTAGAATGGATTTTTTCAAAAGTGAACGAAGTTCACGAACTGAGGTGATTTAATAATAATCTGTATTTCTCATTTTATTGCTATCTCCCACATTTATCGGTCAGTTTATTGACACAGACACACACACTGTGGGTGACTTTAACCATTTAAAGCGCATCAGTTTCTCTCTTCACTACAAGATGAGGATCCTACAGCTGCAGCTCTAATCACTGTAATTAAGAGATAATTGGCATTAATTATTCTCACATAAGCTCATCACAAATCAACGGGAAAATGGCTACTGCTGGTTTCCACACGCAACACACCGTAGTTAAGCTCTCAGAGACGCTTCGAAGCGTGTGCATTTACATCACAATGCATGTCTTCTCGTTACTGAAGTGTAAAGCATCTGTGAATCAAATGCAAGAGTGATCGTTTATATTCAGTTCAAATTGGTTTAATATTGGCACATTTGGATGAAATTTGAGTTGCTTGTATCAATAAATTCTATGCATATTTTTGACTGTCAGTCAAGCATCAACATTACTATTGCTCAAACTGAAGGATAGTAATTTTACACAAATCCTTGGTTACAGAGACTTAAGAATGCAGGACATAACAACACCCTAGAACACCCTAGCAAGCTGGAAGCTTTGTAGCAACCCAGAACTCCTTAGAACCACATAGCAACACCTTAGAAACAATCCAGAATACCATAGCAACCACATAGAAATACTGTTTAAACAACACATAATACCCTTGCAAAGACATAGCAACAACCTAGGTACAAATTAGAAAACTATAGCAACAACCGGGAACACCCTAGAAACAAACCAGAACACCCTGACAAACTTTTAGCAACACCATAGAAATAGCCCAGAACACTCCAAAAACCACATAACAACACCCTAGAAACACCTCAGAACATTATAAAAACACTCTAGCAACAACCCAGAACACCCTAGTGTAGCAACACCCTAGATATAACCCAGAACACTCCAAAAACCACATAGCAACACCCTAGAAATAACCCAAAACATTATAGAAACACTATAGCAACAACCCAGAACACCCAATCACCCATGTATCAATACTCTAGAAAGCACATAGGAACACCCTAGAAACACCTCAAAACATTATAAAAACACTCTAGCAACAACCCAGAACACCCTAGTGTAGCAACACCCTAGATATAACCCAGAACACTCCAAAAACCACATAGCAACACCCTAGAAATAACCCAAAACATTATAGAAACACTCTAGCAACAACCCAGAACACCCAATCACCCATGTATCAATACTCTAGAAAGCACATAGGAACACCCTAGAAACACCTCAGAACATTATAAAAACACTCTAGCAACAACCCAGAACACCCTAGTGTAGCAACACCCTAGATATAACCCAGAACACTCCAAAAACCACATAGCAACACCCTAGAAATAACCCAAAACATTATAGAAACACTCTAGCAACAACCCAGAACACCCAATCACCCATGTATCAATACTCTAGAAAGCACATAACAACACCCTAGAAACACCTCAGAACATTATAAAAACACTCTAGCAACAACCCAGAACACCCTAGTGTAGCAACACCCTAGATATAACCCAGAACACTCCAAAAACCACATAGCAACACCCTAGAAATAACCCAAAACATTATAGAAACACTATAGCAACAACCCAGAACACCCAATCACCCATGTATCAATACTCTAGAAAGCACATAGGAACACCCTAGAAACACCTCAAAACATTATAAAAACACTCTAGCAACAACCCAGAACACCCTAGTGTAGCAACACCCTAGATATAACCCAGAACACTCCAAAAACCACATAGCAACACCCTAGAAATAACCCAAAACATTATAGAAACACTCTAGCAACAACCCAGAACACCCAATCACCCATGTATCAATACTCTAGAAAGCACATAGGAACACCCTAGAAACAGCTCAGAACATTATAAAAACACTCTAGCAACAACCCAGAACACCCTAGTGTAGCAACACCCTAGATATAACCCAGAACACCCTAGTGTAGCAACACCCTAGATATAACCCAGAACACCCTAGTGTAGCAACACCCTAGATATAACCCAGAACACTCCAAAAACCACATAGCAACACCCTAGAAACACCTCAGAACATTATAAAAACACTCTAGCAACAACCCAGAACACCCTAGTGTAGCAACACCCTAGATATAACCCAGAACACCCTAGTGTAGCAACACCCTAGATATAACCCAGAACACCCTAGTGTAGCAACACCCTCGATATATTCTACCACGCGCTCTCTGTTTTCTGCGTTGCCTCCTCCAAGCAATAATAATTGCAGCCATTTCAAATGTGAAATAGTTTAAGACATGCTTTTTTGGGGCATTTAATAATGGCACAAATGCCAGTAATTTGACGAGCGCAAACGTTAGTAAAACGCATTGTGTGATTCATTTTAACACTCTCCTCCCAAAACGTTTGTGTCTGAAAGGGAATCTCCTACAAATGCATATTCAATAAGGTCAGTGTCCGTGCCTTTTCAGCGCTAATTCTTCACTGCGCGTCTTTAGTAAAACCTGACAGTACAATTTTAATGCCAAAAGACGGTTTGCGCTGACGCAAGCTGTTAGTAAAACTGGCCCATGATCTCTTTATGGTAATTTACCAACAAAGTATGAATGTGTGAAAGGTGCTATTAACAGCTATTAAAATTTTTATACATTTTCTGGCCTTAACTTCGCAGTTCCCATCATCCTCACTATCAGCCTCACACCAGCCAAACACACCATCAGACTCAATGCAGCAGCAGCTCTGATCTAATGATGGTTTGTGTGTTAATTGGAGTGCATGGAGAGACTGTAGAGCAGTCAGTGTGTCTCGGCTGATCAGCAACAGGTCAGAGATGCTCAAGCTCTTCACAAGAATAGCATCCTGGGTGTGTGTTTTTAACAGCAGGGCTGGTGCTTCAGATCCTTTAAAGAAAAGTTGGACAAACACAGGAAAGTCCCGCAGTTTCCAATTTTCAGAATCAACCAATAAATGGTACACTGTAATAAAAAAAACAAAGATGACTTAAGTACACTTAACTAGAAATCTAATTCAGTCCTTCTTCTTCAAAATCTCATGTTTGTTTCAGTGCTTTACTTGGCAATTATCTGTTAAATTTAATAGTGAAATTGGTTGATTTTTGAAATAATTTGAATGCTTAACTTTAATAATTTAAATTTTATTTTAAAGTGCGTTATAGTTGTCTTTTATGGAAGCCCATTTTCACCACTAAAAAATAGTTAATTGCAACTTTTTTATAAAAGCCCATAAAAAGACTGACTTTATTTATGAATAATTCAGTATTTCTGAAATATCCCAAACAGGCTATTTTGTAGACATATTGCTGTGAAATGTTTATAAACCTTTCATGATCCTAAGATATGATTTGGACTGACATTTTTTTCATTTTAGTTTTCATTTTAACTTTACCTACCCGTCTAATGCAGTACAGTATTTCATTACAAAACATGTTATCAGCAATCATGTGAATAAAATGTGCATTAATTTCAGTCTGGGCAAAGCCAACAAATCAATATCTCTATTTTAGCGACCTAGAAATAGCACAGAATCTTTGTTTTTCATTGGGCAAAAGTTGCATAAGTTTAATTTGATTTGTGTGTTTCTAAATCCTAAAACTTTGTTTCTTTCCAAGTATTAAATGAAAAAAATCGCAGCTTCTCAATGCCGTCTCAGACGTTTGGACCTGCTGTGCAAAACAACATGAATAATGACCAGCTCACAGGTGGCGGGGCATGTTGTCGATAGCGACAGATCAATTCAAAAGTCGTTTTCGCCTCGAAAGTCGTTTTGTCTTTGAGGAGTCATTTCATGGCTAAAGCGTGTGACCGCTTGTTATCACTGCAGGCAAACGACCCACAGAAACCTTTCCAAAGAGGTTTGCAGAGATATTATATGTTGTCAAAACAGCGTGATGAGAGAAACAGCAGGTTTAGCACTGCAACAATTTTGTGTCACTGAAAACACGCTTCACTGGAACACACCAATCCGAACACTGATAACAGATGCAATCTGAGAACACAAATCATAGATTGCATGCGATAATTCAGACACATGCCATGATTATTGAAGCCTGGTTCTGCCATGGGACAAACTTTTTTTACAATTTCTTGTAATTCTGACATTGCATCTCGCAATTCTAACTTTAAATCTCATATTTCTGACTTTAGATGTCACAATTCTGACTATATATTTCACGATTCTGACTTTACATCTTGTAATTCAGACTTTAAATTGCACAATTTTAACTTAACATCTCACAATCTGACTTTACTTCTCGTATATCTGACTTTAGATCTCGCAATTCTGACTATACATTTTGCAATTCTGATGTTACATCTTGCAATTATATAAAGATTTTATACCTTGTAATTCAGACTTTATATAACACAATTTTAACTTTACATTCAGCAATTCTGACTTTACATCTTGTAATTCAGACTTTATATTGCACAATTTTAACTTAACTGCTCATAATTCTGACTTTACATCTAAATAAACAAAAAACTTAGAGGCAATCATTTATGTACCTAATAAATTATCTTTATTATATGACTTTATAATCCAGAATATGATCAAGATTGTGATCAAGATTTGATGAATGAGAGAGAATAAAAGTCAGTAAAATTATCTGATCTTACTCATTACTCTCTTTCTGTTTTAGAAACACACGAGAAATTAACGTCCAAAAAAAAAAAAAAAAACTTGCATTAGTAAAGTCCCATTTATGTATTGATTTACACTCCATGAAGAAACACTGAGGAAGCCGCCAAAGATGGACATTCATTCAGTGCATGAATCAGGACAATTAACCTGTGCACACCAGCCAATCACATCCCTGATATAAGCTCACTCACTCGGCCTCATTAGCCAGCTATACCTCGTTAACGATGGCAGACTCTCAGTGGAATGCACGTTAATTATGCTAATCAGGAGAGTGCCTCTCAAAGTATTGTGTTAATGCCCCGTTTAGGAAGCATAAATCCAAGAAACAGACTCTAATGCTGAATGTTAGGAGCCGTTCATACTGGACATGTTCTTGTGTTTAAAAACAACTAGATTACAGATAGATAGATAGATAGATAGATAGATAGATAGATAGATAGATAGATAGATAGATAGATAGATAGATAGATAGATAGATAGATAGATAGATAGATAGATTAAATAAATGATTAAATAAGGACAAATAAATGATAGTAACTATAAAAATCACTTAATAAATAAATTTGTGAACATCTCTCGCTCTCTCTCTTACTTTCTAATTTACTTTTGTAAGTAACAACTAAGTGTGGAAGAACACTTCATTTACCAGAATGCATCACCTGCATTGAATTTCTTCAAATTGAAATTCAGTTAATTCTTCTTCCTGTCATTCCAGTTCATTTTTCTATTTGTTTTGGCCAATTTGATGCAAATTCGCACTAATGGGATCTTCAATTCTGAATCCTACACAACCCTGTTTGAGTAACATGTTCGTTAAAATGCTGATATTTGACCAGTTTTTAAAGGCAGCCTTTTTCTAAGAATCTGCTTGCATTGCATGGTCACATTTCAAAACATTTCCTCAATCCTAACCAGATTAACTGGTAAATGTCGAGTGGTCATTCCTGAGGAAAGGCTAAGTCGTGAAGCTTGGTGGAAACCGAGAGTTCCTCAGGGGAAGGGGCTCAAATGTAAAAAAAGGGGCAATGTGAGGAAATTTAAAATATATAGGTCAAAAGATTGGACACATTTCTATTTTATATTTTTCCAAGAAGTCACTTATAGTCATCAAGCTTACATTTATTTGATAAAAATTTTAATATACTTTATTAATTTACTTTATTTACTTAATGCATTTTATGCAATGTGGATTTATTTGCAATGTTGAAAATCTGATACTTTTTTCAGGATTCTTCGATGAATGAAATGTTAAATAACAACAGCATCTATTTAAAATATAACTTTTGTAACAATATACACTACCGTTCAGAAGCTTGAGGTTAATATTTTTGTTTCTTTTTAAAAAACATTTTTAAGAAATTTGTTTTTATTCAGCAACGATTTGTTAAATTGATAGAAACAATGATAGTAAAGATTGGTATTGTTAGAAAACATCTCTATTTTGAATAAATGCGGTTCTTTTTATCTCTTTATTTATCAATGTACCCCAAAAAAGTATCACAGGTTCCAATAAATAAAATAAAATCTAATACAAATATATTAAGCAGCACAACTGCTTCCAACATTGATAATAAATCAGCATTTTAGAATGATTTCTGAAGGACCATGCATTGAAGAATGGAGTAATGATGCTGAACATTCAGCTTTGAATCACAGAAATAAATAATATTTGATTAAAATAGTATAAATGTATATTAAAACATTCTTTTAAATTTGTAATAATATTTCACAATATTAGGCTAGTTTTCTGTATTTTTCATCAAATAAATGTAGGCTTGATGAGCATAAGACACTTTCATAATGCTGCATAATTATCAAAAATGGTAATATAATAAAGTCCTTTCACGTCACCATTTCGCCAGCCTACACTTCACATAATAGGCCTGTAGGTGGCACTTG
This sequence comes from Barbus barbus, assembly GCF_936440315.1. NCBI lineage: Eukaryota > Metazoa > Chordata > Actinopteri > Cypriniformes > Cyprinidae > Barbus > Barbus barbus. The sequence continues at coordinate 2,624,763 of NC_136733.1, forward strand.
GGCTTAAATAACTATGATAGTTTCATCAAATAGTAAACTGTGTATATCACACATAAATATAAGTGAATTGAATAAGCCTACTGATTCCCATTATTGCGACTTTTGGCTTTTGTAGTCATTTAGCATACATTTTCTCAGCGATGGAATTTGATTTATAAAATGAGACAAATCGCAGATCCAGATCGCTCCACAAATAAGCTCGTCGGTTCCATGTCATTTTCTACCGATTTATGAATAAGAACGGAAAATAACCGCTCCACTTCACATATTGATTGGTCATTGATCATGATTGGTTGGTGTATTATAACTACATGACTAATTATGTAATATTCTAAAATATGTAATATATGGAATTTTAAATAAATCGACACACTAGCATTGATTATTGATGAACATTTTTTAAAATATTGTTTGGTTTATTTTTTCCTTCCGTCGACTCATTGAAAGAACCATATATGGCTTGAGAGGCTATGGTTTCCGAACAGACTCTGGAATATTAGTCAGTCGAGCAAAACGCACACAACCCATAGCTACGCCTCAGATTGACAGATATGTAAAAAATAAACAGGAATTTTTGGACTTTTGAGCGATTAGTTATTTTTTGTACAAATTGTCATGTTAGGTAGAATTAAAATGCATTTTGTTTTATTGACCACAATATCATTGCTATTTGTCCCAGAGGGGCACTTTTGAATAATTTTGAAAAAGGGCAGGGGCTCAAGCCCCCAAAGCCCCACCTTCTGCACGTACCTGGTGGAAGCCAATGTGAACTGTAATTCACCTCTGACGCTCATGCTTAGTCATGAAGATTTATTGATGGAAACTGTAAATGAAGGCCACTGAGAACGTCCATCGCCTGTTAGTGTGCGTGCAGCAATCTTTCTGGAACAGGAACTATCGATCGATATGATTTCCCAAGACTCCTCAGAGTTGGGCGTAGGAGGGAAACAAACTGTTTTTTGTTTGTTTTTTAATGTTCTCTCAAGGACCCTCTGAATACTACAGCTTTCCACTGTGCAAATGTGAACTTTAACACAGTCTGTTGTAGATATTCTTACAAGGAGGTCAGATATTAAGGAATATTTATTCACCCGCATGTCATTCCAATCCTGTATGAATTTCTTCAATATCTAAGGCAATCTCTGAACTGGTCTTTTCCATACAGTGCAAACATGATATGCATTGCAATATTACTGTATATGAACCATCCAGATGGTGATGTAGAAGTATTCTGTGTTTGGGGTGGAAAGGGTTAATCAGCCCCAAATTTTAGAGAATAATGTGTTAGATCAACGGAGAGAATTCCTGTGCATATTAAAGCTTGGCACATCATGTTTGGTTACAAGACACAAAAATGGCATTGACATTAAACCTGGCCAAATGCACTGTTAATAGATTTTTATTTGCGGATCGGATGCACTAATATTTAAAATACCTAGAAAAATAATAGTACTAGACTTAATTTGAACATCTCCAACAACCCAATGAAGAGAAGAGATGAAGGCATGTTGTCTATAAAAACACTATTATTTGTAAATCAGCAGGTTGTAAAGAAAACATTTTCATTGAGACTTTATGATATCTTTTGTAAGCAGCCATATGAATGCTTAATTTGAAAATTGTGTCTTTTATCGGTAAAATTCAGCTGCGAAAACTCCCTCTGCGTTCGACTTCTGCAGCAAACACGAATATAAACAACGTCGTCCCTGAAGCGAAGAGTCTTGGTTTCTCTTAGGTTGTTGTCTCACCTGTATGGTAGCTGTCAGGGATTGATTCTTTAATCTAGAACAAGGAACAAAGACTGCTTTTAGGTGATGCCAAGAAAAGCACCAGAGCCAAGGTGAAGTATTGCGTGCCTTGTCTCCAGTGGAGCGTACGGCTTTGATCAGACGTACACAACGGTTTTGGCACACAAAAGCTTGAAAAGCCCAAACACACCATATAATGGGTATGTGTGCGCTTGAACCACACCTGACTCCTCTGCCCTCATCTGAAATGTATGAACCGTGTGTGTTTGACAGACTGAATAACAATGTGCTCTTAAAACATCCTCATGAAAATACTGAATCGTGCATTTGCACCTGAGATGGAAAAATAGGTGCATGAACTGTCTTTTTTTGTTATTAAAGGGATAGTTTAAGTAGATCAAAATCAAGCAATTAAAACATGGAAAACGGAAAGGATTTAAGTTAGATTTTCTTGTTTTGTATTTTAGATATAGACGTTTTGTTCAAATTTTTTGTAAATAACAACAGAAGGGGAAAAAAACCTTTTTCAATCAAATTAATTAAAAACTATTTTTTTTTAGGTTATGTTAAATACCATTGCATCAAATCTGAAAATGAAAGATTTTGAAGAATACTGGTAATCAAACAGTTGATTGTCCCCATTGACTTCCACAGTATAGTCAATGGGGACCAACAACCAACAAATAGCTTCTTTTATGTTCAACATAAGAAAGAAACTTATATACATTTGTAACGACATGATGGTGAGTAAATGATGTCAAAATTAGGTGAACTATTCCTTTAAGTTAAATGTACTTCATTTATTCAATATTATGTTGCAAGTTTAAGTAGATATTACTTAATTTCTTTTGCAGGTTTGTGCAAAAACCTGCAATTTTGAGTCATTAGTTAAATCTACTTAACTGAATAATGCAAGTGTTTCCATTGTGTTATATACATGAAACCTCTAGAATATGCTTTTTTTTTTTTATTTGGCTGGATTTGCATGAGAGCATGTTTTAAATAGCAAAACGCTGTCAAGCCAAGAACCCTGTAGCCATTTCCAGCTGACCTGTAGGTGTAAGAAAACATTAAATGGAGTTCACAACCATTAACTTGTAATGATGCATTTAGAATATTTAATGATATTATTGATTGCAAAGTAGGCTTTTCATACGAATCCAGTTTCCAAAGGGTTTTTAATCAGGGATTGATAAAATGTAGCTGTATTATTGCATTCATATTAATAAAGCAAGATGCCTTCAAGCACTTGATATTATATTCAATGAACATCTTACTTTATTAATAAACATAATCTGATTAAATAACTGCAATAAAAATAAGTTTAAAACTTCCAGATTGCACTCGGCTCATGAATAGAGAATGTGTACGCACAGGTTCTCCACTGAATGCAGCTCAGCCAGAATTGATAGTTTGGTAAGTTTGAAAAGATATTGCAAAAGTTGCATTACCTACAGCTGTAGCCTAAAGCTTCAGTTTGATTTTGGGTAACATTTCTTTTCCCCGCATACATCCTAGTCTGGTCTTTCTCACCTCCCCTCCGTGAGGTATCATAAATTAAGACAGGTCATTTCTCCAGAGCGTTATCTATCATACAGAAATATGCTGTGTGTGAAGTTGACTAATTCATTATGACTGTGTGTGATATATAACAGCCACTCAAGAGGGTCAAGAGTACAGAAGAGCAATTAAAGCAGACGAGCAGACATCAGCATCTTAAAACAAACACTAGTATGAGCCAAAGATTTACTGCTACTCTTCATTACCCAAATCCAAACCGGACACGAACTGCTGTAAGTCATGCATGTGATTCTTTCATAAGCATGGTATCAATCATAATATATATTCCCATGAACGTCATAGAATAAGAATCGCTTATATTAAATGTAATTAAACCAGTATCATTTCACATGAACCTTACCTTTTTCCAGTCAGTGTTTTCTGTTATTGTATTTTAAAGTATACCGTTTCTTTTCAAATTTTTAAATTTTGTCCTTCTTTCTTAAGAATATACAAGAAATTCCTGAAATATATATGGAATATCATGTATTTGTTTAAAATATTGAATTACGTCCTTCTTTTTTCAAATGGCTATATCATGCGTTTATTCCATTTTACTCACTCACTATAATCAATTTTATGTTGCAAAGTTGTGTAGATTTTACTGAATATAATACAAAAGAAATTACCCAAAATTGCATGCAAAAGTAAATCTTAGTTTTTTTCAGTTCTTCCTAATGTTAACAGAACATTTCTTCGAAGTTAGCTGGCCTTTAATAATGTTCTCAAAACATTCTCGCATAAATGGTATTTAAACATTGTTCACTGAACTTTTTTTTCTGAAACATTTTAGTTGGACATTCATTGAACTATAGAGAACATTCAAAAATAACAATGTTTACAAATGGAACGTTCCATTGCTGTTTCTCTAACATTCACATAACCAAGGAAACAAGTTTTTTTACACATTTAAAAAACTGGATGTTTTGAACGTTTAGAGAGCATTCAGAAAAAAATTAAAATTTTGGTTACACTTTATTTTAAGGTGTAATAATACAGAGTAATTACCTAATTAGGTACTTAGAAGCTGTTGTACTTACATGAAACAAAATGTACTTACCATGTAACTAAGTTATGGAACAGCCTGTAATTATGTATATGTAATAGGCAGCTACTGTTACATATATGTACTGTTACACAGCTACTTGTACACTTAAGTACAATCTTGATGCACTTTATTTTAAGTAGCTTATGCCTGTGTAATATTCTGTAATTGTCATGTAATTAGAAAGGTATTACATGTATTTTAGCTGTGTACTGGTGGGTTAAATCAAACTAAGGTAGAGCTAAGGTGTACAGTATATATATACACATGAAGTACACTTAAGTACAATCTTGATGCACTTTATTTTAAGTAGCTTATGCCTGTGTAATATTCTGTAATTGTAATGTAATTAGAAAGGTATTACATGTATTTTAGCTGTGTACTGGTGGGTTAAATCAAACTAAGGTGGAGCTAAGGTGTACAGTATATATACACATGAAGTACACTTAAGTACAATCTTGATGCACTTTATTTTAAGTAGCTTATGCCTGTGTAATATTCTGTAATTGTCATGTAATTAGAAAGGTATTACATGTATTTTAGCTGTGTACTGGTGGGTTCAATCAAACTAAGGTGGAGCTAAGGTGTACAGTATATATACACATGAAGTACACTTAAGTACAATCTTGATACACTTTATTTTAAGTAGCTTATGTCTGTGCACTTACATTTATAATTCCATTGTATAAAGTCTGCAACACATATGTAAAAATATTTTGTGGCTGTGTAACAGACTCGGTCTGTACCATATGCGTAACAGTAGCTGCCTATTACATGTACTGTACATAATTACAAAATATAAGTACAGGCTGTTCCATAACTTAGTTACATGGTAAGTACATTTTGTTTCATGTGAGTACAATGGCTACTACTAAGTACTTAACTAGGTAATTACCCTGTATTATGACGCCTTAAAATAAAGTGATACCCTTTATTTTAAGGTGACATTGTTACATTGTAATTATACGTTTAAGTACTAATAATTAACTACATGTACTCACTATAGGATTAGGGTTTGGCTTAGGGTTACTTGCATGTAATTATTTATTGTAATTATAATAGTAAGTAAATGTAACGTGTAACAAGGACACCTTAAAATAAAGTGTTACCAGCCTTTTCATTATGGGAATGTTGGCACCATTCAGAGACCATTCAAGGAACCTTCCTATAATAATGTTTTTAAAATGATGAAATGGAACCATAAATGGAACGTTCACATAACCAAGAAAAAACGTGTTTAAAACATTTCAAAGACGGGACTTTTGAACATTCAGAAAACAAACAACTCTTAATGGTGTTAGCTGAGTAGAGGTCATAGCTGTGTGATCCAAACGACCGTCTTTAATGTGCAGTACAATACAATCGCCCTTTAAATATGTGGCCCCAAGCAAGTGTCCATTGATTACTGTAATCTATCACATTACAGTACAGCTATAGGACATATTTGAGCAAGAATACGTTCAAATCTTGTTGGTCCGATGACAGCGCTGACGACAGCAGCCACTTTATCACGTTAGGATGTTTAAGCAGGAGTCTGAGCAGACGGGAGCAGCTGCGCCGTCCGGCCGTATAGCGCGAGTCGGTCACTCGGAGTTGTCAGGTCTGATAAACGAGAGCCGGGCTGTTCAATTTCACATTTTGTCCTCGTCATATCCAGCGCTCGGTGATCATGCGCCACTGACCCACGGAGGGCGGGCAGGAGGATATTGATAAAACAATTATCTGCTTGCCGCTCATTTGATTTTCTATTTCAATTACCGCCAGCGAGACGGGAACGGGAAGGATTGCACTATTGATTTTTTTCCCCGTGACAGGAGAGTGCGAGACTCCTTCACAGGCCGCTTTGATGACACCGCAGCCGTATAATAGCACGCTGTCCTGTGTCCTTGTCTGCTTTTCAAGTCTCACTTGTTGCAATTGTGTGTTTGGGGGAGAAACGGATATTAAATTACTGTGTTAAGGCAAGGCACTACAGGAAAAAACATGGTTTTTTGTGGGGTTTTTTGGGCTATTTTGCTTCCATAACAGACTAGCATAAATAATACATTTAAAATACACATTTAGGTTTTTATTATGCTTTATTTGTTTGTTTTTCAGCTTTTTCTCCAGTTCAGTATATAGCACTTAGCCTGCATACACCAATGTAACGATTGTATTCCTATCTATATTCTGAAGGTTTTTATAGGGGTTAGAAAATGTTTTGGTTTTTTTTGCTGATTTTCTGATTTCTGGCATATTTAATATGTCAACGAAATTAATACAAGAATTGAAACCATGGCTTTATCCTGTTACTGCATGCAAATTGCAAAGTTGAAATAATAAAAAAAAAAAAAACAATTGTCCTATACTGTGATCAATTTAAGTGGCGAACGTATGGTGATATAGCCAGGTAAAAAAAATACAAATAATAAAATCACTGTAACAGGAAAGCAGCCAGAGACTCACCACGCTTTCAAAATAATCCAAACAAGGTGCGTAGACCAAAAAAGTTTCTCAAAAAGTAAAGTAACGTAAAGTGTGTGGGGACCTTCTTCAGGCTCTTACTTTTTGGGTGTCTGTAAGCAATATTTTTGAAAAAATGTATGTTTTTATTAAAAAGGTCAAAACAAGTTAATTTAAAAAAGCGAATATTTAAAAAAAAGATCTAAAAAGACCAAAAAAAAAAAATATTCAAAGTAAATGTGTTTAATTTTGACATTAAAGCTGTTTTTGACAACAACAACATCAAAAAATGGTCAAGAAATATTTTTTATCAAACCAAAAAAAGAAAAATGCTCAAATAGTCACATAATCATCAGATTAGTAAATTTATCAACATAAGCACTAGTTGTAGTGTATGTTATCATGTTGTAGCATCACGCATATCAGTTAAAAGCCCTTAAAATTGATCTTATCAACTCCAACCATGAGATTCCCAGGAGAATCTATTGACACGACTGACAGACAGTCATAAACCAAACCTGCTAAACAACAATATAAAAGAGCTGCAATGATAAAAGACAAGAGAAAAGAAGAAGTGCACTGTGGGAAAATCAAGCCCAGTGCAAAGATTTGATGAACTCCTCCTTTTAGCAAACCAGGGTGATCTCAATCATATTCATAAACAATATTGACATACTGACAGAAAAGACTGTTTAGCATGTGCAGCTTTAAAGGTCTACAAATGTTTACAAATCCTTTGAAGATAGGTCTGAACTGGACCTGCAAACCAACACAGGGGACCAACTTCAACTCAGACTCAAACACAGCAGGACTTTCGTTTCTTAGTAAATGAAGAAACTCTGAAGTACATTTTTATTGCAAAATATTTAAAAATCAAATCCAAATTGTGCATAAAACTAAACAAGTATGAAATATACGTGAAACAATTTTGACATGACGGTGAAACATTGCATATAGGATCCAAAATTCTTTGAAAACAAAGGTTTATGTTATTGCATGTGTTTAACTCCATTACATACCATGGTTAATGCATTTACCTTATACTGCATATGTTATATTATATTGCGTACACGGTGCCCTCCAAAAGTATTGGAACAGTAAAGCCAATTCCTTTATTTTTGCTGTAGACTGAAAACATTTGGGTTTGACATCAAAAGATGAATATGAGATGAGAGATTGACATTTCAGCTTTTATTTACAGGTATTTTCATCTGGATCTGATACACAACTTAGAAGATAGCACCTTTTGTTTGAACCCACCCGTTTTTCATGTTACCAAAAGTATTGGAACATGTGACTGACAGGTGTGTTTTGTTGCCCTGATGTGTCCTATTAACTGATTATTCAAACAATAAATAGCACTGAATGTCTGCGCTCCGTTTCAGATCCGTGCAGACCGCATTTATAGTTAGTTTTATGGACTGATTTTATGGACCAAAGTGATGGAAAGGCTAAAGTTTGGAGAAAGAAAGGATCTGCTCATGATCCCAAACATACAAGCTCATCTGAAACACAGTGAACACAGGTGTACATTATAGTACACATTACATAAGTAATGTAATGGCTTGGGCTTTCATCGCTTCTTCTGGGACAGGCTCATTAATCTTCATTAATGATGTAACACATGATGGCAGCAGCAAAATTAACTCAGAAGTCTACAGAAATATTTTGTCTGACAATTTACAGAAAGATGCAACCAAACTGATTGGGAGATCCTTCATCATGCAGCAAGATAATGACCCAAAACATAGTGCCAAAACAACACAGGAGTTCATCAGGGGCAAGAAGTGGAAGGTTTTAGACTGGCCAAGTCAATCTCCACACTTAAACCCTGTAGAGTATGCATTTTACCTGCTAAAGAAGAGACTGCGGTGAAAGCCTGGAAAAGCAACACAAAAGAAGAATGCAAAAGTTTGGTGATGTCAATGGGTCACAGGCTTGATGCAGTTATTGAAAGCAAAGGATTTGCAACTAAATATTAAGTCTTTTTCACTTTAATCTATGTTAATTCTATCTGTTCCAATACTTTTTCTCACATGAAAAACGGGTGGGTTCAAACAAAAGGTGATATCTTCTAAATTGTGCATCAGATCCAGATGAAAATACCTGTAAATAAAAGCTGAAATGTTAATCTCTCATCTCATATTCATTTTTTGATGTCAAACCAAAATGTTTTCAGTCTACAGCAAAAATAAAGGAATTGGCCTCACTGTTCCAATACGTTTGGAGGGCACTGTACATGGCAATACAATATTCAGTAAATCTTGCAAAAATTGTAAATTGCACAACATATGAGCTTTTAGGCTGTTGTGCTTTGCAGCAAGTTTTAAGCTTTCATGTGTTGCCTTATTTTTTCATCTCAGAAAACAATGAAGTATGTACCAACCAACCTCCAAAATGGATATGAATAAAATATCAGTTTCTTCTCCTCAGCAGCAAATGAGGGTTACTTGCCTTGTTAAGGCAGAGAAAATGCTGATTAAATTTTCATTTCACTGCAGTCTTTTTGCACCACACTTTCTGCTCTGAAATATCTGCTGGACACTGACGAGGGTCATGTGTGCAAAAGAGGAATCTATCTATCTAGCTTTTATTTTTTGTTTTCAGTTTACATTTTATTTATTTATTTATTTATTTCAGGGCTCTTCTACCTGCCAGATATCACTGAAATATGTATGGGAAGTCACCTCTTTGACACTGCTCTGTTAGCCAATCAGAAAGCATGGAGCCAGTTCTCTGCCTGTCAATCATTGCTGACATGTCTTTGGAGGGCGTCACCCAGCTGACTACACAAATGATTGCATATAGAAGTTGTTTTATGCCATCATCTCATTATGCAAAGTCAAAGAGAGTCATTTTAGCAAAGTGATGAACAATATACTTATTATACTAAGTGTTAAAATCACAAAATATATACTTTGCACTTTTTCTACTTATTTTTTTAATAATAAATCATAAATCATTGCCTCCAATACTGCTGTCACCCCAAGCATTTTAGAAAACAACTGCATTTTTGTGGAAACAAAGTATTTGTACTAGTAAAAAATATTTTTTTAATTCAGAAACAGATACAGTTCAGAACTATTTTTATCAAATAAAGTGACTGCTAGCTTATCTTCTTTTCCTCAAAAAAGTAAGAAAAGTGATGCTTATCATAAATCCACATGATCACTTTTACCAAAATCTGTAATCAAGGCCACTTTTCAAGGACATACGATAAAAAATAATTATTTAGATGAAAAAATCTGAAGTTTCATATTGCAAGATTTCAAGTTGTCAAAAGTGGCTCTAATTGAAGAATTACCAATATCCAACTTTACAAATATTAACATTTTCTCTTATAAATGGAAGATTAGCCAAATATAATAGCACTAACATTTTCAATAAGTTCCATTTTTAATAAGTCATAAAGAATGGCCCAAGATTTAATTCAAGCAAAATGAAGGATATTCTTTACAGATTGAACATAATTTCTGTTTTGCACCTGAAAAAAAAAATGAAGAACACACCTGCGTTGCTATGAATGAAAACACACACACACAAGACGTCCTGATGCATGATATAAAGAGGAAACTGCCTTGTGTGAAAGTCACACACATGCATGAGATGTCTTGAGCAGCCCGACTCCTGTTATATTTTCTCTCTATAAAATATACAACCCTTCCCTCTCAGGCTTTTATCCCATGTGGAAAAATTATGGATGACTGCAGCTCACAAATGGCACTCATATCGCATGCACGTCACAGGGGAAATGTAAAATATTAAAATACACGAGGTGGGGTGTGTAGCGTTTACTTTAGGGAAATGAAATATGAATGCAGTGATACTTTAGCTCAATTTAGTTAACCTGTCAAGAGTGTGAGGTTGTGCTGACAGAACAAAATCAGTGTCTTTCAGGTCGTCTTGACAACAGACTTCATCATTTTTGCTCAATATCTTTTAAATGATGGTGTTTTGGTGATTGTAAGTGAATGTATGAAATCAGTTCTCCTCAACTTCATTGCATTAACTATGACAATGTTCCATTGCTCAGATAACAGGGATGTTCTCAGAATGTTCTGGCAAGGTTCTCTCAAACTTTAGAACAAACAATCTTCTGAACATTATCAGAATGTTCATTTAAACTTATCTGGTCTTTCATAATGTTCTCCAAAAAATAGTAAAAATATGATGTATTTCTCGTTCATGGAACGTTTTTTTCTAAAACATTTTTAACAAATGTTCATCTAACTATTTTTAAACATTATTACTATAGTTTCAGATGGTTCAGGGAACTTTTAAAAGTAACTTTCTCATAATGTTTGCTACATGCTAAAATTGAACATTCCCTTAAAGGGATAGTTCACCCAAAAATGAATATTCTGTCATTATTTACTCACCCTCAAGTTGTTCCACACCTGTATGAGTTTTTTTCATCTGTTGAACACACACACAAAAAAAAAGATATTCTGAGGAATGTTGGTAACCAAACAGCTGGTGGTAGCCATTGGCTTTCACAGTACTTTTTCATCTATGGACGTCAATGGCTTGCATATTCTTCAGAATACTTCTTTTGTGCTCAGCAAGAAAAAAGAAAAACTCATACAAGTTTGAAACAACTTGAGGGTGAGTATGATGACAGAATTCAAATGTGTGTGTGAAATATTCCTTTAATGTATTTCCTAATGTTCAAATTACCAAGAGAAAAAAAAGTCTTAAAACATTTAAAAGACTGGATGTTTTGAACATTCAGAGAATATTTAGAAAATTAGATGGTTCATAGAATATTCAAGAGTAACTTTACCATAACGTTTGCAAATGAAACGTCCCTTAATGTTTCTCTGATGTTTAAATAAGCAAGAAAAAAAAGGACTTTTTGAACATTCAGAGAACTTTCAGAAAAACTTTCCCATAATGTTTGCAAAATTATTAAATGGAACTTTCCCTTAACATTTATCTAATGTTCAAGTAACCAAGAAAGTTTTTTACATTAAAAAAAACTGGACGTTTGGAACATTTAGAGAACATTTAGAACTTAACAAGAACATCAGCATAACATAACATTCTTATTATTGTTAGCTGGGCTAATGCTTCAGAAACAAAGTTGCACAATCCTTTTTATCTTCGTTTTCAGCACTAGATTTAATGCATTTCTTTTTGTTTTTCTTGTAAAGTTTTCAGCTATTTTTCTTTATAAAAGACAACATGTGCACTCAAAATGCGTTGACATTAGCTGAATGCGTTTGGCTCCACTACTCACCGAGCGCAGTAACATTTGCTCAAGAAATGTACATTGTGCTTTTAGCTCTACACTGACATAGAAGTACATAAGCAGGGAAGGAACGCCAGGGATTTAAATCAATTATTCTCCATTCTCGTGTCCATTTTCCAGGCCACTGATCCATGCCGCCCATCTCTAACAGTCCTCCACAGCCTACGGGGTGAGCAAGCTGAACACAAGCCGCCTGGGCCGAGAGAGTGTAATGATCCACCCACCACAGTCAAGCACATCTTAACCACTGTGCAGCCCAGTTAATTGCACAACTCACTGCTATAGTGAAAACGAACATGAACTGCAGCAATTGCTCAGGGAATATTCACTATATGCAAAAACAGATTGATATTTCAGATGCACGTCTGCACTCATATTTAGGTCACTTTTTAATCATGTTCATGGTTTTGTAATGCTGTTATACTAGAAATATTAAAATTATGATCATGGTAATATCATATTTAGTGGTGCTGGAGAAAGCATTATTATGGACAGAGCACTTGTACGCTAGCCAAAAGCAATGGTTTGTAGTTGAAAATGCATTAATGATGGATATGTTTCATGCAAACACACAGATTTTTGCTTCTCAAGATGTTAATTGATGACTGGAGTGGATTACTTGTGGATTATTGTGATGTTTTTATCAGCTGTTTGGACTCTCATTCTGACGGCACCCATTCACTGCAGAGGATCTACATCACAGGGATGTAATGCTACATCTTGGATAACATGAAGGTGAGTAAATTTTCAGCAAATTTTCATTTTGGGTGAACTATTCCTGGGTGCAAATGCAAAAATGCAACTACTGTTTTACTAGTAAACCTCTAACAATTATTCTAAAATCACTTTATGCATGAATATTATCTCTATTGCTAACACGACAGCCAGCATCAATGTTTATGTTCATATTTATTTATTTGTTATATTTTATAGTCTCTCCTAATTGTATAAGTTAAATTATTTTGAATTGTGTTGTATTGTTTTGTTTTGTTTTTACTATATTTATTTACATGTTCGAAATAAACGTTTCAATTCAAATTCAAATTCAATAGTCTCTCCTAATTAAATTTTATTGCTCAAATAGATGTATAATATTCAGAGTGATTGATTTCACTCTTTAGCTTTGTCAGATTGCGTCAATACTAAAATGCCCCCAGCAGACTTCAGAAGTGCTTACTTAATATAAAGCACGACTGTAAATCAACCTAATGAATCAAATGCAATTGCTTTGCTGTACTTCAAGCTGACAGTTGATTTTACCGAATGAGAGATGCATATTTACAAATATGCATGCACTGCAAAAATTGTTTTTGTGAGTGTATTCAGCATGCTGAGTTGAAAAGGGAGTTACGCACTACCATGGTAATATCTGAATGTTTAAATAATGTTTTATTCTAAATTTACACAACCAATTGCCTCACAGAGCCAATAAATTTCCATGACTTTTCAATGCATTTGATTACTTACAAAGCAGTTTAATTAGAAAGCAATATCAATCCAATGAAATGTTATCAAGCTGGGCATACATAGAAAAAATATCTATATATTCACTGTAGCTATTTGACTTTTCCATGACTGATTTTACCTATTTGACCTTTCCAGGCCTGATATTTTCTGACATAAGTTGCACAATTCTGCATAAATTGATGATTTACAATAGAGATTTTTCTGAAACAAAACTATATATAGCACTAAAAGTTGTTCTTGGCTCGTAATCATAGGGGAACCACTTTTGGTGCTATATAGCACCATCTTTAAAAGTGCTATACAGCTCCTTTGTCAAATGGTGCTATGTAGAACCATAAGAGGTGCCATATTGCATTGTATTTCTTCAACAAAAATGGTGCTAAACAGCACCAACAGTGGTTCTTTGGCTCGTAAAGAACCTTTAAAGGGGCTTAACATGTTCTTTGTATGGCAGTGGTGCTATATAGCACCTTAATCACCCCAAAGAACCACGAAGAACCGCTGAAGAACCATACAGGAGCCTAACAGGTTCTATATAGCACCTCAGTCATGCCAAAGAACCGCTATACAGCACCAAAAGTGGCTCCCCTATGATTACGAGCCAAAGAACCACATTTAGTGCTATATAGCACCATTTTTTTGTAGAGTGAGTAGGTTAAAGATAAAGATGGTACATAGTTAATAATCATTGTCATTTAGGAATAGGTGTGAATTGAGATTGCATCTATAGTTACATCTATAGCATAGTTTAATCTATTGGAAATCCAATTACAACTCTGCAAACATAATTACAGCACAATGTAGCCTATGGAAATGTATGTGTTTTTCTCTTTCCAGGCGTAAAAATGCATTGTTAATTCAATTTAAAGAAAATCCCCTTTATAAAATGAATTTAATCTTCTTCTTTTAGAAACACAACAAGGCATCTTGACATATGAGAAACTCTCTTTCTTTTCCAAACTCAAGTCAGTGAGGGCCATCTGCAAAGAATTAAACACCAAAAATAGGATTTGGGCCATGTATCTGATATGTCTCCCTAAAATCAGGTGAACTTTGCTTCTCATAATAACATTTTGGCCTATAAATTGTGAAATGCCTTGTTCATTCAAAAGTTAAGGGCCCAGCATCTACTGAGATGCACATTTCTGAACTTCTGTGTTTCGATATCAGAGATATAGCTCTAAACATTAAAAACATTTCCAGCCCACTTATTGTATACAGTGCTCTATTAACATGCAATCAAACTGTATTTTTGCTGAGTAGAACTGCAGATATCATCCACACCTTTATAAAATACGTCATCAGAAAACACCACAAACAGCTCATTCACACTTTGGTAAGGAAGCATCTGTCAGTGTAAAACACACTATTGTCCGCAAAAAACGTGAGCTTCTGCAGGACTGCTGGTGGCTATTGTGAATGTAACAGCAGTCTGTATTGAAGAGCATCATCCGTGCAGGTGTATTATGGCAGCGTATTATGTGGGGCATAAAGGAGCACTTACCTGTTTTCTCTTTGATTTCACAGAGCACGCTGAACAGAGCCGGTTTCATCCTGTGACAGTTCAGCCCATGCTTTCTTTCAAGGAAAAACAGGAAGGATACAGAATAATTGATCATTCATACATGCCATTAACACAGAGTTTCACATTCATAGCTCCGCTGCTGTGCAACTAAATCTATCGTCTTGATTCCACCTGATTGCACCTCACAGCACCATGCAAGTTCAGCCAGTGTTTCTCATTAGGAAACTAACATTGTTATGTTTCATATGCATTTATGGAGTACTTTTCTCTAATTGTTTTAAAGACATTTATATAAAACCATATTGTTATGTTTAAACCAACATCAATGTAGTAAATGTATTATGGTGCATTGATCTCTACACAAGAGACAGTCTGCAACAAATGACACAGTATAAGCTATGGAGTATTTTCTACATTGTTAATATAATTAATCACCAACTTATTGAGACATACAGCACATAATGGAGTTCATGCTTTTATATTTTAACAGCAAATAATGTTTTTGTTTGTTCTAAATAAAAAAACTGACTATTTTTCAGGTTGGGGTAAGTTATGTTTTATCATTGAAAATTTCTGTAGGCCATCTTTTTAAACATTTTTTTTATATATTTTATATGTATATTTATTTTTATATTTTTGTAATATTATGTAATATTACATTATTATAATATTATATTTTTTCAAATATGTTTTTGCATGTCACCTTTTACATTTATTTGCTGTTTTATGGATTGTTTTGTTGTGTTTATGTCAATATATTTTAAATATTTTTTTTATTTGTATTTTTTATATTTTTAATATAATAATTTTGTAATATTATAATTTAATTCTTCACATGCATTGTTTTGTTGTATTATGTATTTTAAAAATATTATTTATTTTTACATATTGTTTTCATTTATTTTACATTATTACGATATAATTATTATTATTATTGTATTTTATTTTTTAGATTTTTGCATGTTACCTTTTACATTTTTTGCTGTTTACCGAGTTGTTTTGTAATATGCTAAGTAGTTTTTTTTTTTTTTTTGGTATTCAAGACTGTGGAAATGGACGTTTAAAACCACAATGATAAATATTCGCCGGAGTAAAAAGTGTGTTATGAGAAGCTGCTCGTGAATACACCTTATTGTTAATAAATTGCGCTACCATGGACAGCATTGTAAAGTGTAATTGTAAAACTAACTTTGCCTGCGCCTCGTCCAGGCTCTGGTCGGTGATGGTCATGATCTGATGCAGAATGTCTCCGATGTCCTGCTTGTTTCTGGCGTCGGTTCCGTCGTGAGGCACCGGTAAAGCCACCGGGTGTCCGGCGAGGGTCACGCCGCCCAGGGTCTGCATCAGATGACTCTCCTCCATCCTCCACCTCAAAGAGCTCTGGTGTCTTTTAAAATCCACACAAGCGAGATGTTGATGCCGTCCTCAATCAATGCAATGGAAATGACGGATGCGCAAGAGTCCCAAGTGCGCGAAAACAAAAAGTGCTTTAATAAAACGATCCACTGATGCCAGAATCAGAAACAGTCTAGTGCACTTTGATGCTTTTACTGTTTGTCATTTACCTCGTTGCACTGTTTCTTCACACTATTATCCCATGCAGTCCAGTGCAAAACTTCAGAAAATCCCCCTCTGTTTGATTCTCATCCTCGAGTAGAAAATAAATTGGTGGTAAAAATGGGATGCATAAAAGCTGCAGTAAACCATTGGTTTTCCAGTGTTCTTTCTTCCTGTTGTTGAGCTGTGCAATAACGCAGACAGGTTGTTAAACGCGCCTCGCGCTCTTCTGGATGATCTACAGCAGATGTAATGGGTTGTGAGAATATCCTGTGTGCGTCTCGAGCGCAGCAGCTCCTCCTGATGATGTTCCCAGTGTTGCACAAGAGCGTGCAGACAGGCGGCTCCGCCCACCCGGGGTCTGCAAGTGTGCATCTGTGCTCACCATTACATACATTTATATGTCAAGAGTCTGGACGAGGCTCAGGCAAAGTTAGATTTAAAACGACTCTTCATATTACTGTCCATGTTAATACAACTTAGTAAGGATTTATTAATACGCAGCTTCGCACGACACATTTTTAAACTCCGGTGAATATTTATCAATGTGGTTTTGATTCGCTACTGAAACCTTTTTAGCATCTGAACATTGCACTGTTGCTTTCTAGGAACAAAATAAATAAAATAACACCCCACACATCCTATAGAGGGATATACTATATGGGGTAAGTTGTCACACGGTGTTATTAAACAGCCTATTACAAGCTGTTCAGCGAAATGTGAACATAACACACTTATGAAAAAAATAATAAGTTCAGAAAACAGTAAAAATGTACAAGGATAGCATGCAAAAATATTAAATAAATAAAATAATACAATACAAAATAAAAAATATATAAAACACCTAAAATGGCAAGCATCTAAAAGACTGCATGTAAATAATATTAAATAATATTTTTTAAAGAAATAGAAACTATTTTTTAAAATATAATATAAATTTAAAATATGGTCTACAGAAATGCAAAATTATAAAACACAATTTACCCCGACCTGAAATATAGTCAGTGTTTATTTAGAACAAACAAAGTTGATGTTTAATTATATGAACAATGCAGAAAATATTCTATATCCTACAGTGTCATATGCTGCAGACTTGTGTCAAACAAACAGACAAACAAGCAAGCAAGCAAATAAATAAATAATGTCATTGCCAAGAAATAAATAGGTAAAACAAGCATATAAATTCATTTAAAATGTTTTGTGAGGTAAGCTCAAAAATATGCTTCATGTGAAAACATCTAAATGATCTGAATCAATATGACTGAATCAATTGAACTGCAACAGTTTAAACTAATATTTTTTATAGATCTGTTTAGGTCAAACACAAAATTATAAATAACTACATAATAAATTAATAAACAAGTAGGTGGACATACATAAGCATACAAATTAAAACAAACAAATACATTTAAGCAGTAGCATTGTAAACAGGCAGTCTAATCAAATTTTCTGATCATTACAGTAACTACTGCACATTTTCATTTTCATTTGTTTTTTTTTTGTTTTTTTATATTATAACTTTTTTTACCGTTGCATCCATGGTGCAATAAATTTGATTTCATCATCATCATAAAAACATAATAAACAATCATATATATAAATTTGTATATGCACTAAAAACAAACAAACACACAAACAAACAAATAAATAAATAATGTTAGTTGTGCAATTAAAAAGCATACTGTGGTAACATCTAAGGTTTTATACCAGTCAAAGATATCATGTATGACTGAATCAGTCTGATTAAATCGAGCGCATCAGCAAAAGTCATTTTCCTTGTTGTAAAATGGCTCATTTTCAGTTTTAAACTACAGAAAAAAAAACTATTGCATTTACAATGGTGCGAGAATTCTTTAATTTAGTAACATAATATTCTATTTTTTCCCTATTACACCATGATTTTGCAAGGTCTAATGTAAATAGTGTATCTGGCATGTTGAGAAATTTCATATTATTTAAAAACTTCATAACAAACAGTATTTCTCTCTTTCTGTTTGTTTAACAAACTATGAAAATGTTTGAATCATAAGATATAAAGCTATATTATGTTATGTAGGATTTTTGTGAACTGTTACAAACCTGATGCATGCTCTTAAATGTTAACTCCGTCCATTATTTCTTATTGATAGTCTTTGTTATATTTACAGAGCAAAGTTATTAATTGTAGATATTGTATAATGTGTATAATGCCACTTGATGAAAGAAATTATGTGAATAAAGAAGTAAAGAGAAAAATTTAAAGGAACAATGTATTAAAATAAAATAAAATAAAATAAAATAATCTCATTGTCTGTCTATCTACTGTATTTATTTTTAACATTCTCTGAGTCTTGATTGGCCGCTGGAGGGTGTTTCCCAGAGCGGTGTACTTCCGGTATGAGGGGTAAACCCGCAGGAAGTAGCTTACTGGACCACCAACACAGGAACAATAGAGTAAACAGATACATTTATTCAGGTTTTTGGGACGATATCTCCATAATTATGAAATGAGACAGTACAGACAGTCCCTCGCTCAGACGGTACGGCGCGTCTGTGATGGTTTGAGCCGCTGTTATTGGCATGAATGAAGGTAATGATGCGCTTGTGTTTGAGGCTTATCGAGCAGATTAGCACGAGCATTAGCAGGGCCTGGCTAGCGCGTTCACCACAGCTCTTACTTACGTGTGTTTCATCCAAAATATTATTCAAATGTAATCTTATTCATTTTAGACAGCAACGAGAGTACATTTGTGACCAGCTCGCCCTCAAAACGAATGCAGTTAATGTGGTTATTGATCAGAAATAGTTAGTTTGCTGGCTAATTAGCATATTAGCATCACCATTTGTCATTTTGTTTACAAATCAAGATTTTGAAAACGTTTTAACATGTGGTGTAACAATATGGTATGGGCGTCCCTGCTTATGTCCTAGTCTAGTTAGTTAGGTTGTTGTTTTGGTTTCCGGTGACAGGAGCGATCATGACAGTTAAGTTAGTGTCTAGTTAGTAACTAACCAACTGTGTGTGTGTTTGCTTAACTGTGTGTTTATATCATAAACATCCTCATAAGAACAATAATAGAGCCTGGATAACTGGTTTACCCACCTGTGTGTGTCCCTCGTGATTTTTGTCCTAAACTTGTTGAATGAATGATTTTAGTTGGACTTTTTGTAAGATGTGATGTGAATGGATAGCAAATATTAATTTTAATGTATATATCTATTTAAATTATATATATATATATATATATATATATATATATATATATATATATATATAAGCCTGTTATATGAAATAATGTTTAAAAATGGAACAGTTTACTGAAATTCGTAACTTTTTTGCAGTTTACTGAGCAGAAATGTTTTATTTGTTGCAGATGTTGTTATTTATATGGCTAAAAATGTCATTCAGATCGCTTGTATATCAGCCAGAATATTAGAACAATATTACAGAAGACTTATAATGCATATAAATGTCAATTGTCACTCTGTATCTCTCAATAATATCCTAAGATGATATATAAAATCTTGATTTTATGATCAAAGCTCTGTAGTTTCAAAACATATAATGCAATGCAATACAATAATGATTGAAAGATGAACAAAAATGTTACTCAAAAGCCTGACGATCATATTTGATACTCACTCGTGAACTTGATTTTTCTAAAAAAGAAAAAAAAGATGTTTGGATAATCAAGTAAAACTAAGTTGCTTCAGTCCAGTAAGTGTTCATATTGAAATACTAACAATATAAAAGTTATTTTTGCAGATTTCACAACAAAAAGTCTTGAACCACAAGATGAAGGTGTTTTTACATGCTTTTAATTACTAAAAATAATAAACTATCAATCGAACGAAAGATGGCATGTAGTAGATTGTGAACAGCAGAATTTTCAGGAAGATGTATGATACTGTAGGCTTTAATAGGGTGAATATATATTACTCAAGTCAAGTCTTCGTATGATATTTGTGGCTTAATAATTAAACTTCTGGTCTGTGTTACTCTGCAGGCAGGCATCCATGTCCAACCATGGAGAGGAGAAAATAACCCCAAAAAGAAGGAAAAGAAGACGCTGCATCGCTGAGCAATCTTCAGCCTCTAACTCCGACTGAGGGTCGGCACATCCGGACAGAGAACCGGAGCGTGACAGAGGGGCGAGGGGCTGGTGCTCAGAATGGCTTTCCTGGACAACCCAGCCATCATCCTGGCCCACATCCGTCAGTCGCACGTAACCAGTGATGACACCGGGATGTGCGAGATGGTCCTGATCGACCACGACGTGGATCTGGAGAAGTGCCATTCGTCTGCAGCGTCTGCTGGCGGAGGCTCGTCCGGGGGTTCGTTTGGGGATAGCAGCGGTGGAGGGGACGGCCAGACCTGCGATCTCTCTCAGTCTGTCGACATCACTTCCAGCTGGGACTTTGGCATCCGACGGCGCTCCAACACAGGCAAGTAACTGTCTGACTCTCAGGATTTGCTGCTTTCGGGGCCCTCAATCCAGCTTACTGATGTGGTTGGTACAGGTAAAGACGAAATGCCCAAAACCTTCTCACACATGGATTTAAGATGGTTAAATGAGATTAGAAAAGCAAATATTCTCTAGTTACGCTTGAATTTTACATGTGCGTAAATTCCAACATTTTTGTGTGATTACAGCATTTTGCTAGATTTAGAATGAGAACCGTTTGTAAACCTGCTGTCACAGAAACTTTAAACATTTTCACTAAAACAACCGTTCAAGGGTTTAACTCTTTCAATTATTGATTAATCGCTGCCCAATTTTATTCTCTTAATGTGGCAATTTTTCTGTGTGTAATCGAAAATGGTATTGATTATCTATATTATTCAAGGCATTGTATTGAAGTTAGAAATTCCAGTATTATGTCTCTCAGAACAACTTAAAGGAGTAGTTCACCCAAAAATGAAAATTTGCTGAAAATGTCCTCACCCTCAGCCCATCCAAGATGAAGATGAGTTTGTTTCTTCATCAGAACAGAAATGTTTGGAGAAATGTAGCACTACATCACTTGCTCACTCTGCAGTGAATGGGTGCCGTCAGAATGAGAGTCCAAACAGCTGATAAAAACATCACAATAATCCACAAATAATTCACTCCACTCCAGTCCATCAATTAACATCTTGTGAAGAAAACAAGTTCGAAACACTCAAAACAAATTTGTTGGTGGATTTTGAAATGAGAGGACAAGAGAGGTCTTTATCACTAGAGCAAGTGTTATTATGGATTATGGACTGAAATTTTGGCCAGATGTAACAGTTTAAAGTTAAAATGCCTTAACTGAATTGCTTCTTACAAACACAAGCTTTTGGCTTCACAAGATGTTATTTGATAGACTGGAGTGGTGTGATGTTTTTATCAGCTGTTTGGCTCGTTTCCACCAAGAGATACGGTTCAGTACGGTACGCAATTATGTCCGTTTCCATTGTCAGAAGTTGTGAATGGTACCAAAATAGCGAACCGTACCGTACTACTTTTTTTACTACCCCTTCCGTTGGGGTACCTAGCACAGCAAAGGGTACCAAAAGGGTGGAGCTAAACTCACTGCAGAACATTGATTGGTTGACTAGAATCGTCATTTTTGCGTGATACAAGGGGATAAATCTTCTCCTTCACTCGTTCCGCTCTGCTTTCCATGAGTGTTGGGCTTATTTATATCAGAGTGCACAAACACAAAAAATATAGCAGTGTATTTTATAATTTTATATTTTCACACAGACAATAGCCGTTTCTCAATATGTTTTCTTGTCTGTTCTTGTGGACTTGTGAAACGTCATTACCCAAAAACCTGCGTGATTTTCAAAATATTACTGTTATTCTGTCATAAAAAAGTGTTAAGAGTTTTTCAGGCGGGAATGTAGTTGTTTAAACTCAAATCTGTGGTTTATTGATTAAGATAGCGCCTATTTGGAAAATTTGCTATGCTGATTTCGGAGCTCCAGGCGATCACTGGGCGCTCATGTATCCGACCTAGAGCAGCCTTGCGCTCGGCTAGTCCTTCCGACATTTGCCACTGGCTCTGATGTCTCTGTAGTGATTAAACATGAGATACAATTAGTTTGGGGTTTATTTAACAGGCACTCGTGGTCTCATGAATCTATTATTTGTTCCTGGTCATATCGTTTGGACTGAGCACAAAGTTATGTTTAACTTTATATGCAGTATTTATTTTGAACTTTACCGTAGTACAGCGCTGACTTTGTAGCATACGTTTGACTGAATTGTTTGCTTTTGTCTTTATTTCTTCATATATAAGCCTCTTATACTTTGTAATTATACTTTTATAATGCCTATTATTGTTCATTAAAACTGACATGAAAGAGGCAGAGTTTTTTGATCTTTATCAAGTAAGGGTACTGTTGGCGGTGGAAACGCCAGCTGGATCAGGGTGTTCAGTCCCGAACCGTACGGTACTATATTGACCCGTACTGCTCAGTGGAAACGAGCCATAATTCTAACGGCACCCATTCACTGCAGAGGATCCATTGGTGAGCAAGTGATATAATGCTACATTTCTCCAAATCTGGCCTGATGGTGGGTAGATTTTCAGCAAAAGTTTTATTTTTGGGTGAACTATTTCTTTAAGAGTGCTCATGCTTGTCTTGTGCTCTCAGCATTTTGAGTATGTGGCTTTGCCATTTGCAGAGGGATCAGATATGAGTATGACAATGGCTTGTCAGTTTTTCCCTCAAACTGCTTGACGCCGAATTGCCGCTAATTTGAAAGTAAAAGTCAAATGCGCACTGCGCTTACAGGCTATTTAAAACCGAAGGAAAGCAAGGAAAAGAGGGAAAACTCAAACTCAAAATGTCCTCACCGTCACAACCCTGGTGTATATCTGAACTCATTTGACGACAGGCTGCTGAAGGCCCTTAATGCAATTGGTTGCAATTGAAAGAACTGCTTCCTAAATAGTGATTATTCAGAAAACCTGAAAGAATTGTTAGAGCAATCCTCAAAGAACCAGAATCTTTAAGTGGAATCTGAATCAGAGCCAGAATCGTTAGTTTCCTTACTATTCCCATCCCTGCTGCTTACTGATTATCAATAGGCTGAAACCTTGGAGCAAAACAAAGCAGAAAGTTAGTCTGGACTTAAACACTGTATCCTTTTGCTGCTTCGTCTTTCCCTCAAAGCTTTCCTGTTAATGCAGCTACATTAGTCTTTACTGTACCAGCCACTCAGAATTGAGCAGGAAAAATGATCTGTATTGGGGCTCGATAAATGTTTACATAAATGAAAAGGAAATTGCAAAAAAAAACATTTTGATCTCAATAGGTACCATTTAAAATGAAATGTTTCTTTGAGGGAATTTGTTATTTTATTGTCTGATTTTCCTTTTCTTTGATCAAGGGTTAATCTGATGGTGCTTGTTGGCTGGGAATGGCAACTGACTGAAATTGATTTGTACTCTTAGACGATCTAGCCTTTGCAAACCTGTTTCCAGTGCTAAAATAGTTTCCGGTGAAATTGGATCTTTTGTCTTTTGGAATCAGTTGTAAGCCTATCTGATGATTTCTTTAAACAAATGAATCTAGTCTTTCTTGTTTTTCAGTATTAATAACAAGTTATTTTTAGTGTTAGGACTATATTGGACTATTACAGGGAATATCTCAACAAATGTGACGATGTTTGTAGATATCAGCAAACACACAGTGTTTTATATTGAAATATGAGTGATTCTCTAATTAAATTCAAAGAGCAATTTCACAAAACAAACCTTTTTCGCATGGAAAACAGTCAGTTTCTCACATTACAGATGAGTTATACCTGTTGTATTTTGCTTAGGAAACAATTCTGACAGTTGTGACCACAGAATTAGCCATAATTATGTGAGGCTCTAATTATATTATGCTTGTTCAAACAGTTTTTGGTCAGTGTGAAAAAGACTGAAATACTAATGCCGGGGTATGCTGAGGTTTGTTCCTGGAGTGGTTCAGTTTCAGTCAGTATGTTTTGTCATGGAAGGTGTTGAAATGCACATTAATCCTGGGCTAGGGATTGATAATCACTAGCACTCTAGCTTTGTTACTTGGAAATGGATGTGGAGGGGGATCTTTGAAATATTTCTCTATTATGAACCATCTGAACAACTTGTGCCCAGGACGACAAGACAGTTTCGTGAGACCTGAGCCTGCTGGTAAGCAAGTGTTCAGGACGGGAAACAGTGCTGAAAATATCAATACGAATCTGATGAATCTTATCTGTGAATCAAATTCAGTTTGAATGTCAGTAATTCATTCTGTAATCTCAAACGAATATTCTTTAATTGTATATAAGACACTTTTTTTTATATAATTATTTCATGACTTTAAGTGGTCTACATAGTTATTATTATTTATTTTAAATGGGGTTGAAATCCAACTAGGTCCCACAGACCCTTAGGGATACTGATTGAAACATCACTCTAAGAAAAAGTATACAAAAGATGTCAATGGGCCGATATGTGGCTAATATTTACATTTTGGGTACTAATATATATCTTTAAGGTACTAATAAAATTGAGAAAATATAGTATAATTTGAAATATAAATCGAAATGATACATTTAGAATAATCACTTTTTGTCAGAAAAAGTATGTTGTTTCATTTTACAGTAATATATATGTTACGCTGAATGACTTTGGAACATTTCATACACATTTGGACTAGGGCTGTGCAATTAATCGCATGCAATTGTCATGTGTATCTCATCAGTAAAGCCGGTTCCGGGATTAGTATTAAATCTCCATCACCTGCTTTCAGATGGAGCGGCAGTTAATGACCTTTCGATAATGAACGCGATATTGCCTAGCTTGTCAGTGAACTACGGCTCTGTTTATTAACTTCTGCTCCATCTGAAAGCAGGTGATGGAGATTTAATACTAATCACGGAACTGACTTTACTGATGAGATGCACATGACAATCACATGCAATTAATTGCACAGCCCTAATAAGTTATTTGAAACATAGTATACACTTTACTTTTATTATTGATATGATTTTCATGTATATAAAATCACTTTTGATGCAGCCACCTAAATGGGATATCTTGACTCGTGTAGCTATAAACTAAAGTTAAACACAATACAATAAAAAGTAAATAAAAAATTCTGTCTATCTTGTAATTAATAATAGTGTTCAGTATTGGAAAACTTCAAAACTCCTGTCAGGCAAGCAATAGTCTAACATACACATTGTGAAATAGAAAAGATCTGTGAATGAGCTACTTCAGATGTCTAATGTTGCATTATAAATTGCAGAATGGCACATTTGAGAATGCATGAAGTGTTTGCCTTGACATATTTGCAAATAGAGTAATTTTTTTCATGCTTTGTGGTTACTATATCATATCATGCATGCATGCAGAACACAAAAACCTTCCTGTTGAACATCCCAGACCACTCAGGTTGAAGTTCCAGAACCAACAAAACACTTTTGACTTGAGTATAAGAGAAAAACCCTTTAAGAGAATCTTTTGCCCTGCAATTAAACGGGATTACATTTGCATACACACTTCAAGTTCAAGTGCTGCATATTTGTACTCTCAAAATACCAGCCAAGTGCTCTCTGGCCGGCTCTAAGTGTTTTAAGTGTACAGATTGGACTAGTTTAAATATGTTCCAGACACATAAAGTGCATACTGAACAATAGGCATAAATGCAACTTGCAGGCAATCTTTTATAGTCTACGAACTGCATATATGCACATTGTTTAAAATGCATTTTTTATTGTTTGGAAATACTATGTAGATCAGCTGTAGACCTCATGAAGTAAGTGGAAAGTGTCTTGTACTTCTGTGTAGATGTTCTGGAATATTTGTAATAGTTGCAATATAGAGTTTTTTAAATTCCATTCATTTAATTTTTTTTCTTTGTGACATTTTCATGACATTAAAAAATTCTCATTACTGTAATGGGGGAAAATTATTATATGATATTAAATTATATTTGTAAAGTACAAAAGTAACTGTATAATGTATAAAGTATACAGGTGCATCTAAAAAAAATTATAGAATAACAATTATTTTTATAATAGAATAATAAAGTTTATTATTATTTATTATTGTAACTTATTTCAAAAAGTGAAACTTTCATATATTCTAGATTTCATTACATGTAAAGTAAAACATTTCAAAAGTTTTTTTGTTTTAGTTGATGATTAGAGCTTACATCTTATGAAAGTGAAAAATGCAGGCCATGCATTATTGTAATTTTTCTGTCTTGTTTTCTCGTGATCACAACATAATGAAAGTTGTTTTGTCGTTATCACGACTTAATTTTCTTGTGATCTCGACATAACGAAATTTGTTTTGTGGTTACCTGGACATAACGAAAGTTGTTGATCTCAACCTAAAAACCGTTTTCTCACGACGTAATTGTAGCTATCGTGAGAAAATCAGGGTCGCTATATTGTCTTCGACGATAAAGTTGCAGACCCGACAGCCTCCTTCTCAAGTGTCGAACACTTATGTGTACGTAAGTCGTCAATCACTGACAGACACAGAGCTAAAATGTCCGAGTATGAATATGCATGACAAGTATTCTATCATGGATCAATGTAGTCGGTCACACACACAACACCTTCAATATTTGGGATGGTACTTATACCATATTTTTATTTTTATTATTTCAGTTTGAGTGAGTCCCTGATCAAAGTAAAAGCGAATACGATCATCCATGATGCTGCAATGATGCTGCTTCTATAGCATTTTCTCATGCCGAATACACAGAGAAAATTAAGTCGTGATAACGACAAAACAACTTTCGTTATGTCGAGAAAACAAGACAGAAAAATTATAATAATGCATGGCCGCTTAGAACTTCCGTAAAAATCCAGAATCTCAAGATATTAGAATATTTACATTTGAGTTTTATTACATGACCATCCCTACAGTATACATTCCGGGTATCTCTTGTTCTTTGAAACCACAATAATGGGGAACACTGCTGACTTGGCAATGATCCAGAAGACAATCAATGACACCCTCCACAAAGAGGGTAAGTCACAGAAGGTCATTACTGAAAGCTGTGGCTGTTCACAGAGTGCTGTATCAAAGCATATTAAATGAAAAGTTGACTGGAAGGAAGAAATTGGGTAGGAAAAGGTGCACAAGCAACAGGGATGACCGCAAACTTGAGAATACTGTCCAGCAAGCTGATTCAAACACTTGGGAGAGCTTCACAAAGAGGGGGGTGAATAACCACTCCACCCTCAATACCACGACTGAGGTGAGACCCTTGAGCAAGGCACCGAACCCCCAACTGCTCCCCGGGTGCTGCAGCATGGCTGCCCACTGCTCCGGGTGTATGTTCACTACTGTGTGTACACTTGGATGTAGGGGTGTGCTCAAAATATCGATTCTTAGATACATACCGATATAATAAAAAAAGATACAGTATCGATATTCTAGCCCTTAGTATCGATACTCCGCCCAGCCATTAGGGGGCGCAGCGGCGCCCGCGAGTTTCAAAAAAACTCATGGAAAATGTTAAAGCAAGATGTAGCATTTAAGTGATTTCATAGTGAAATATGTTATGGCAGTACATGGTGTCACAAAAAAGAATTATAAGAACATTTAATAAGAAGTTAAGAATAATAAGAAGAAGATTTTGTGCTTGTGTGAGCTCAGACTGTACCCTTGGAAAGTTAAATGTTGACTTGTGGTAATTTCCAGATTAATACAATTTGTGTACAATTAATCAGAGCACTTAAAGTTGCAAATATTTAAGCAAAATGCACTTTGTTATAATGCACTTTTGTCTTCATTAAATTGAAGAAAAATGCAGAGTTCTGTTTGTTGAGTAAATGTGTTCAGCATTAACTAATTGGCTCTGGCCCATGTATTTTTATTGAATCGTATCGAATCGTGTCACATTGTATCAAATCGTATCGAGACAGCTCTGTATCGAGGTATGTATCGAATCGTGACCTGTGTATCGAGGTATGTATCGTATCGCCAGGTTCTCCAAGGTATACAGCCCTACTTGGATGGGTTAAATGCAGAGCACAAATTCTGAGTATGGGTCACCATACTTGGCTACACACCACTTTCATTTCCTTTCCTTTCCTTTATCAAGTCCAAAGTCAATGCAGGTCCGTCTACCAGGAGATTTTGGAGCACTTTATGCTTCCATCTTCTGACAAGCTTTATGGAGATGCTGATTTACTTTTCCAGCAGGACTTTAGCACCTGCCCACAGTGCCAAAACCATTTCCAAGTGCTTTGCTGACCATGATATTACTGTGCTTGATTGGCCAGCCAATACAGACGAGCTGAAGGCCGCTATCAAAGCGACCTGGGCGTCAATAACGCCTCAGCAGTGCCACAGGCTGATTGCCTCCATGCCATGCCACACTGAAGCAGTAATTCGTGCAAAAGGAGCCCCAACCAAGTATTGAGTGCATAATTAAACCTACTTTGGAGATCTTGAATATTTCTGTTTTGTAAATAAGCTGTAAGCTGTAACCATCAGAATTAAAACAAAGAAAACTCTTGAAAAATGTTCAGTTTGTGTGCAATGAATCTAGAATAAAAGAAAGTTAACTTTTTTGAATTAAAAAAAATAAAGACCTTTTCCATGATATTCAATTTTTTTAAGATGCACCTGTACATCAAGGTGGTATTTGCTGAACTAGATTGAATTCATGTTGATTTTAATAAAAATAATAATAATTGAGACAGGATTAGCAGTTTTTCTACGTTACAGTAATGAGAATGGGTTTTTTGGGAGGGAGAAATGTTTAATTGTCTTGAAAATAATGTAAAAAAAACCTTAATTTTCTTTATGCAAAATATACTGTACATTGGGTTTTTTGTTTTAAATTGAAATATGACCTGATCATTTGTTTGTGAGATTCATCCAAAAAAATGTTTGGCTGCTTATTGACGAAGAAAACTAAGATTAGTGTAATAATGGATCAAGTATGACATTGATTTGTTAGATGACACGTTCTTGAATATTTAAATAACCTGCATTTTTAATCAAAAATATCATCACTTAAAATGTATCAAAACAACTTGCATATTTTTCAGCCTTTATATTTGTTAATCATAATATGCTGGAAATGTTTTTCATTGACCACTTTGAAGTGGTCACACCACTGACAATGTTAACAGATGAAAGTCTTTTCATTTAAAGCTCAAAGATTGGAGCGATTGAGGAAAGAACGACAGAACCAGATCAAGTGCAAAAACATCCAGTGGAAAGAGAGAAGCTCGTCTCAATCAGGTATAGTAGCCGTACTCAAAAGAAAATTGTGCATTCATTTTCTGGTCTTTATTTCTTGTCCTCTAAATATGTTGCTCTTCTGTCTTGACTTTTGTAGCAGACGACTTGAGCTCGCTTTTTGAAAAGAAGGAATTTAAGGACAGGCCCCGGAGCACAGGCAGTAAATCCACACTCTCGCTGCGGCTAGAACAGTGTCCTCAGCAGCTCAACAACCCCTTCAACGAGTACTCCAAATTTGATGGCAAGGTGAGCGCTTTTGTGTCCATATTAATCACTTTTCCTCTAAAATAACATGCGGGATTATCTTCAAATACTGATGTTTTTCAAATAGGGATGCGTGATATACCGGTACTGGAAAAATGCCTGTATATATTATATTTCAAATGGTACGATATCATAATTTTGCTCGATTCGGTATTTCATACGCTGCTGTTGCGAAGTGCACCTGCAGTGCTTCCCAAATTGCTGTGCAAACGGTAAATGTGACAACAGAACAACGCGATGGATCAAACAGATGAAACTCTATCATGCACTCCAAATTAATAAATAATAGAAGTGAAATATGGCATTACTTTGCATACAAAACAGATGACAAAGGTGAACGAACTGACCTTACTGCACCGGTATGCAAGCGTTGCTATAAATCATGTGCTGCCACAGGAGGCAACTCATCAAACCTTTTTAAGCATTTGTTGCTTGCTCATCCTGATCTTTTCAGAGAATTAAGAGATCGACAGGTGAGTGCATCATTCATAAATTCAGATTTAATTTGAACTTTTATTTACATCTGATCAACGCACATACAGATGTGATAGCCTACAGTAAGCTCAAATCTGAGTCTGAAATCTGAAAACAATCTGAGAGAGAGAGAAATAATAACGTGATTTTGAATATTACTTTGACTGGTAGAATAAAACTTTACAATGAAGCAACATTTGTTGCATTAATTGGGTTACTTCAGTTGTATTTTATGTTCCCGGTAGGTTTTTTGTTACATTTTGAGACATTTTGTTTGCACTGTGTGTTTGCATTGAAAAGATAAGAAGATTTGAATATATTTTCATTCATTGTACTTCAGTTATATATATATATATTTATTTATTTTTCTCCAACATCAAAATGTAACCTATGTTCCCTGTAGGTTTTTTGTTACAGTTTGATACAAAGGTATTAAGATATTAATCTGTTTTTATTATTATTATTTTAATAAAATAGTTTTCAATTCACTTATCTTTTGAGGCTGGCTGTTTGTCTGATTTAGTATCGATACCGAGGTATTACATTCTGTTATCGTACCGAAGCCAAAATTATGGTATCGAGCCATCCCTGTTTTCAAAGTCAACTTGAGATCAAAATGTACTTTCTTATTAAGTGTCCCTGTCCCTTATTCGAAAGAAATAAAATACAAGCATCTATTTGCCTCCATGTATGATATATAATTTGGCTAGTTAGGTAAAATAATCTTTTTTTATATATTCTTTTTTCAATTTTTAGTTAGTTTTAGTAATTTTGTTGTGTGTTTTTGGCATTATTAGTAGTTTAATAAAAAAATTTTAATTATGTTTTTATTAATTTGTATTTCATTTTTAATGATTTTTTGTTCAAGTTAAATTATTATTTTTATTAAATTATTATTTATTTGATCATTTATATATTATAATTTTTTATATGGTTATTGTTTCCGTTTTAGTTAACTATAATAACCCTGTTCATTATTAATTGGTCATCATGCAGCGCTGAACCCTTCCTCTCTTGCATGATCAAAAAAAAAATGTACATGGTTAAGAAATCACTTCCTTACTCACCATTAACAGTCATTGTTGAAAATTATGTAAGGCTTTAAGTGAATGGCAGAATTAATTTAATCAAAACAATTTGAAAACATTTTTGGGATGTGTTTTCATCACCCTTTAAACAAGCTCTTTCTTAAACACAGAACAGAAACGCCTGGTGTCACGCAGGTTTCTCTCCTGTCTCCTTGCATTAGGATCAGCTCCAGGCTATAACACCTTCCAGAAAAGAGAAAGACTGCCGTTTTAATTTTTTGACAGTCTGACGGAGATTTTAGGTGTAGTTTGTCATTGTGCATCACTTATAGCTGTCTCTATCACCTGTCCCCTCCTTTGGCTCTTTAGATTCATGTTTTTACACTCTGATTTGTGTGATGTAAAATTGCCAGGAATGCAAAAAGTCTTTTCCACTTCCAATAAAATATTCAATACATCTCAGTTATTTTAAAGTTGTGATATTAGTGATATTAGCAATAGCCCTATTATTTTACTTATTTATAAGGAAAGAAAGGTTCTGTGATCTGAACGCAGACAGTTAACGCAGATTATGTTTAATCACAACCCATTGCTGTGGTAAAAGTGTGCAATATTAAATGACAATGCGATGCACTGGACATCTTAGCATGGAAAAAGTAAATGTGCTAGGGCTGTGCAATATATATTGTGTACTAATAATACTGAACATTTTTTTAATGGTGTGTGAGCTGACATTTTGTAACTTTGCAAGTGTGCTGGACTTTGCAAGTTTTTCAGTGCCAGATGAAGGCAATCAGAATACAGTTATAATATAATTCAAGATATGGAGGCAAACTGCCCTGTAAGAGTTTTTGTTTTTAATATTTATGTCATGATGGTCTACTGCGTAAGCAACAAGGCTCAGTTGAATTGCTTATAGAAACGTTTCCTTAACTTTTCTGTTTCAGGGCCATGTTGGTACAACGGCAACCAAAAAAATTGATGTCTACCTCTCAATGCAGTCGACCCAAGAAAAGCTTCACCCCATGACGGTGGTCACGATGGCTAACGCTCGGGTCCACGATCTTATCGGGCTCATCTGCTGGCAGTACACCTGTGAGGGCCGCGAACCCAAGCTCACGTTAGTAGAAAAAAGCTTCTTACACATGCATCCTATATAAGAATTTGATATCTCCACATATTCCAGTGCAGTGCAAGTGTTAAAGTTAAGCCCAGTGCATGGCTTGACAAAACTTTAGGAGCACATAAAGAACTTTAGGGACACAGTGAAATTTTTTTTTTAAAGGGAAACATTGAGACATTTAAATTTCCGGATATTTATGCATCAAACTTTATTTATTTAATACTTATGGAACTATTTTATATTTAGAAATTTGAAGTGCCAGATGCGGTTTATTGTGTAAACAGAAAATATTTTATGCATGAAGCAGGACTTTTAATGACAGACAAGCCCGAAATACACAGACCCTTATTTTGAAATGCCTTTGCTACAATTCAGCTGCTCATTCCAACAGATGAGGGGGAAAAATATACATTCTTACAGCCATCAAAAACATATTACAATATAAACACCACAAAGTAAACAGTCATAATTCATTAACAGTAGACCATAAGCAATCGCCTGGCATAAATGCACGTTATTCATTCATTGCCAACTGATGTGAATCTGCGAGTACAAAAGTAACAAAAAACAAAAAACAAAAAAACATTTGTGTACTTGAACTAAAATAGATGTTGACTAAAATATAAAAATGTAAACTAAATCTATTTCAGCTAGTTGCAAAGGCAACCACTATACAGGCTTATTTTTTTTTTTAAATCACAAAAATACACAATACTTTAATACAATTAAAATGAAAACAGAAAATCTGAAAATAAACTAAATAAATTTGAAATATATATATCAAAACATTTACATAACACTGCATTAAGCCGTATAGCAATTCCTGATTTCCAGCCCCAAATGGATAAATAAGACTTTTGTTATGCCATTACCTTAAATGTGAAAAATAAAATAAAGACTTTAAGGACTCGTGGGAACCTACTTTTTACTCACACATGTATCCTAAATATATTTTACAGTTTGCATGCATCTATTTTTAGTCACAAATTTTGTGAAATGCTCACACCGTTGATCCCTGTTTAGTGGATACTTTAGGTTGCCATAAATAAAATGTGTTTGTTATCAACCTGCTTGGAAAGTGCTACCCTCCAAGTAATGATCCTTCCCAGAGGCATTTATATTCCTTTCCCATCTACCTCTGCTGCTAATGCCAGTCTTGACCTTTCCCAGCGAAGGCAGGGATTCCCCTGGGTTTCTTTCTCATCTCCTCATTCAGTACGTCTCCGAGGTTTGCTGACCGAATAGCGCAGGAATTTTCTCCCTGGTACGTGGTACAATATGAAGATTTATACTTCGGTCAGATTGAGGAGAGGGTGACCATTAAAATGGAGAGGAGACCAGAAAAACAGCAAGATTCCCTCTTGGGCAGCGTGGTGCCTCGCACAGACAGTCTTGGTGGTTGATGTGAGACCTGATTGGCATAGCAATGAGTCTTTTCCCCCTGGAGGAGGGTCAGACTGTAGCGAGGAAGAGATACAGGACTTGTGTGGCGTTTAAATGAGTCGGTTACCTCCATACGGCTCTGGACATTACTGGAGGCTGTCTGAAAGCTGCTTTTGAGTGAGGATCAAGGTAAAGGGACGCCCCTCTTGAATTCAGAGACGATTCTTTCAGGACGTTCAGATTGCTGTCAGGGCAAGCCAACAATTTCCCATCTCCCTCTCTCCTATGGTTCTGTTGATCCGGGTTTTGAGTAGTTTGACATCCGAGTAGTCAGTGACATCTGGTATTATCATCCAGATGTACAGTCACAAGTGGACTGTGCTTAATATAGGTGTAAATTGGATTGGAAAAACACATGGCTTGAATTATCATAAAATACACACTGCAAGGTCTTCATGACAAACTGTAAGAATAAAGGCTTGGTTTGATTTAAATAGATTAGTATTATTGTATGCTAAAATGTACTTTCTAAAGTAGAAATAGACATTATAATAATAATTTTGTAAGTTTTTTTTCATCAGTGTTTTTATTTGTACAGTAGACTGTAGTATACTGTATAGTTTTGTTGTGAAGGACTAAATTGTTTTCTTTTGATTACATTTGAATAGATTTATTAAGTTGTTAAAGTTTATGAATTTATTTCATTAGACACAATTTTGATGATAAATTTGTATTAAATCATAGAACACACAATCCAGAAATTAGTTGGTCAGAAAACACGACTCAAACTATCCTCAAATACATACTGCAAATCAAAGGCTTTCATGGCAAACTGCCAAAAATAAAAGTTTGGTTTAACTTGAAGAAATTATGACCTTAATATATTATAGTTCTGTTGTGCAGCAACTTATTTGACAAAAATGCATTTTTGTTTTTTTTTTGTAAATTGTTAAAATTGTTTTATGAATTAGTTTCTTTTAATTACTTTTTTTGGTTATAAATTTGTTAAATCATAAAAAAACCAGAATCCAGAAAAAATAAGTTAGTCAAGTTAGTCATAGTCAAAAAAAAAAAAAAAAGACTCAATTTGTCCTCAAATACACTGAAACTTCAAAGTCTTCATGGCAAACTGCCAAAATAAAAGGTTTTTGGTTTAACTTGAAGTAATTACGACAGCAATAAATTATTTTTCTGTTGTGCAGCACCTTATTTGACAGAAAATGCAGTGTTTTGTTGTTAATTGTTAAAATTGTGTTATAAATTAATTTCATTAAATGCAATTTTTGATAAATTTGTTTTAAATCATAAAAAAAAAAAAAAAAAAAAAACATTTTTTTGAGGCCTTAAATTAAAAGGTTATTTTTTTGTAAACACAAACGTGTAATGCATTCTGTATTAATTGTTTGAAATTAATATTGTAATGACTTTTGAATTAGGTTTGTTTAGTTGTTTGGTTGCTCAAAGCACCATTAACCTAATATTTATTTCCAAAAAGTAAGTTGAAATTCGGATAGCTTGTAATTTAAATCAGTTAGATCTTTGTATCAGTATAGCGAACTACGTACATTAAATAAATTAATAAATAGATTTTGATCATGTTGGTAATTAAGAGGCCTTTGAAATTTGCACATCAAATAGGGTAGACTTTAAGAACCAGACAGAAAGTCTTTTGAGACAAGATATACAAGGATCTTGGATAATCAAGAGTCGCTTGTTGTCTTAAATGGCCCAGAATTTGAAGCTGATGTCAAGAAGGAATGCATGTTACCGAAACTACAAAAAAAAGATAACTTGTGGTGCTTGAGGTCCAGGACTTTCTCTGAGTCTGCTGTTATCTCCTCAGGCTGCTGGAGCAGGATCATGGGTCTGATTAACACTATGACAGTTAGTCTTTACAGCTCAGGCCTGCATTTCAACAGAGTGTCAGAGCAAATTAAAACGCTATCGTCCCAGCACAAAAACACCAAAGCAGGCACTGCCCTCGAGGGATGAAAACTATATCATAAAGACAAAATGCGCTGAATGAATTGTGGAATAGGCTGCTGTTAGTTTTGTATTTCTGATGGATCAGTCTGGATCTATTATTATATAAAACAAAGCCCTAGGCAAAAGTAATCTGGAATACACTATATCTAATCATACAAGAAAAGGTTTTACCATGAAACCAATGAAGTTAAATCTTCCCAGTGCTTTTCTTTTGATGCATACTCATTCTGTGCCAGGCTACATCCCAACAAACCCTCAATGTTTTTGCCCCTCAATGAATAGCCCCCATTTAAATGCCCTGACTCATAAATCGTGTCTGGGTGCTTTTGTTTGATGTTTCTGTTGTTCTCGTCTAGGGTCGCGAGAGTGATAATGGCCTTTATCACCAAACCAGAGCTTTTAGAAAGAGTTCTTCATAATCACTTCTCCACAGACACAAATGAAATGTTTTTTCTTAACTTAATAACGATATACTACAAAAACAGAGCACATCACAGTCTTGGCTTACAAGACTTGTAAATTATTTTAATATTTGATTTAATGGTCAGAAGTTATTTTATAAAGTATGAAATTTATTACAATGAAATGTAATAAATAATTGTAATACTTAATTGTATTTAAAAAAAAACAATGCAAAAAAAAAATAGTATTTTTCCTTAAAGAGATACAAAAAGACAATTATAATATATATTTTTAATTTATTACAATACAAAATAAGTACAAAAAAGTTTTTAAATATTTCTGCTTCAAACTTTATTGAATAATTATGTAATTATTTATATGCCTAATATATACTGTATATTATAAACCTTTAATTTATAGACTTTTAATTATAAACAAGCTTGAGGTACACATGGACTCTTATTTTGTAATTTATGTGCTTTACTATTGCCAGCTGCACATTCAAAAGGTGAGGGAGAAATAATATGCACTCTTACAGCCATCTACAACATATTATTA
The DNA here is from genome assembly GCF_936440315.1 of Barbus barbus. Taxonomy (NCBI): domain Eukaryota; kingdom Metazoa; phylum Chordata; class Actinopteri; order Cypriniformes; family Cyprinidae; genus Barbus; species Barbus barbus. Next base: position 2,661,779 of record NC_136733.1, read on the forward strand.
TATAAACGCCATGAAGTAAACATTGTCATAATTCTTCAACAGTAGTTGTTTGCAAGCAATCATTTGCATAAATGCTTGGAATTCATTGATTGCGAAAATAGTCTGAAAGTCATGCAGTGCTATTTTATTTTATGAAATTATAGCCTTTTGAAGTTTAATAATAACATTAAGCTGTAATGCAATTCCTGTTTTTTCATATACAAATATAAAACTTAAAATTATAATTAAGATGTTTGTTATACCAAGATATTTAAAGTCCCCCTGCAGTCAAATATTTTATCCCTTAAAACTAAACTTTTGATCATCAAAATTACATATTTAAATGCTTTTTCTTGGAAAATAATTTTCTCTTGCCTTAAAATAGCTTGAATGTAACTCTACACCCTTGCCTCATTTACTATACGCTGATCTATGAATATGTAAATTAGCCCCGCCTCCACTCCGTCGCACCAGACAGCACCTCCTGATCCACTGAACTGTAGTAAACGCAAAACAGTTTTGTCAGTCATTATCCGTGTATGCCACTATGTTTTTACTAGCGGACAATACAGTGAATACTGTAACACTCGTTAAAGTTACTTACTTGATGTTGTGTCCTAAAATGCCTTGAAGACTCGAATACAGCCGTTTGAAGTGCAGACGCCGATGCGGGAGAGGTGGGTCTGACTCCAGGCTACTTTTACACTGTTGCCACGGGTTATTATTCAAGTTAGCGGTTCTAAATTCATATTAAACCACGGCTTCATGGGTTTTTTGCTTTTGTGCCTGTATTGGTATATTTTGCATGCTAGTGATAGGAATCGATTCCTTGACGTGATTGGTTATTGGTTTGTGACGTAGCAAAAAAAGGGCTGTTTCAAACCACATTTCTGGGCGTGCCATTGGGAAGCTACAGGTTTAAGGAGAAAATACTCAGCAATGGTATTGATTAATGGATTGGCAAATGGTTTGTCTAAAAGCATATTAAAAACACCACAGACAAATAAACATAAAAAGCTTGATTTTCACTGCAGGGGGGCTTTAAAGGGTTGCTCCACCCCAAAATGAAAATTTTGTCAATAATCACTTACTCACATGTCGCTCCAAACCAAGCTTCGTTCGTCTTCGCAACACAATTTAAGATATTTTGGATTAAACCCGGGAGGCTTGTGACTGTCCCATTGACTGCCAAGTAAATTAACACTTCTACACACAAAGCTTTTACTGGTTTGGAGTGACATAGGAGTAAGTGATTAATGACAGCATTTTCATTTTGGGGTGGAGCAACCCTTTAAGACATTTTATGACCTTGAATTTCATAAAACTGAATTTTCTAAGGACTATCAGGACTTTTTTTGCACATGCTCATAAATGTTTACTGTTGGCACACGTCTGTTTTCATCACGAATGCGAGTGAAACGCTCACACTGTCAAGCCTTTGAAATGCTTAGTTGCTTAAAAATAGAACAAGCTAATAGGAAAACAGGATTTTACCTTATTGAAATACCAAACATACTTTCATTGACAGCAGCACTCTTTGAGTTTGATCTCTCTCTCATTTTTCACCTTGATTACTCCACAGTGAAAACGTCAACACTTACTGCCTCCACATCGCTGAGGATGACGGGGAGGTGGACACAGATTTCCCTCCTCTGGACTCCAACGAGCCCATACACAAGTTTGGCTTCAGCACGCTGGCTCTGGTCGAGAAGTACTCATCTCCTGGTCTGGGGCCAAAACAGTCACTCTTTGTTCGAATGTAAGAATGCCAGTTAACTCTTAAGATTTTTATCACTGCTAATTACGACTACTGTCTCACTGTGAAGAAGTAATACGTTTAGAGTCAAAATCAAATCAATATTTCCAAGACTTACTGTCATAATACACTTTACACATAATTCAAGGAAAATGGGTTGGTAACACTTTTTAAAAAAACTTTTTTTGTTGTTGTTGACCAAAAATACATATATGCCATGTTAAAAAGTTTGGGGTCTGTTTTTTTTTTCTATTCATAAAATGTTACTATATTTTGCAGCCTTGGTTAGAAGACGACACTTATTTCAGAAACATTAAAAAAATCTTACTGACCCCTAACTTTTGAATGGTAGTAGTGTCTATAGTTGCATTATTACACCATTCCAAAGAATAAAACAAACCATGACAAATATTGAACTTATTTTATTCTTCACCTGTATATAGAAGTTTGCCTAGTTAGTGCACAGCCTCTGATAAGGTTCTTATGAGAATTATCTGAATGTTTTAAACTAACCTTTGAACTAATGAGGTTTAAATGCCTATCCATTTACATAAGTCTTAAGCACTCAGTCCTTAAGTTTGTTGGAGTTTTTTTTCCCCCACAGGCCTCTCCATGAAGCTCTTATCTTTGTTTTGTGAGCTCTCAATTCGATTGTTGGTCTTCTGTGCATTTGGGCCGATGTCTAATCAGCAGTTTGGTTAATGTGGCTAACAAAGTATTACGAGGCCTCTATTAATTGGAAGTTGCTAATTGGATTTGAGTGGCATCCTGCCAGACTGTCCTGCCTTTGATGGGGAACCTTGCTTTGAGCTGTAATACTGAATTTAACATAGCAATGAAGTTCAGTTTGTTTGTGTACATCACAGATGTTTTTATGTGATGTTTTCTTGTACTCGCTCAGGTTGTGACATTTGCACCGATTAACAAATAATCATGGATTTTTTTATTAGGAAATAAAGAGATGTTTTGAAGATTAGAGAATTTGTTTTTTCACAGTTGGGTGAACTGTGAGAGCAACATGTTACAGTACTGTTTTTTTTTTTACTGATAAAAATTAGGACTTGTATTTAGCAAGGATGCATTAATTTGATCAAAATTGACAGTGTAAACACAAGATTTCTATTTCAAATAAATGCTGTTATTTTATTTAAGATTCTATTCTGAAAATATATATTATGGTTTCCACAAAAATGAAATAAACAGGAATAAATTACATTTTAATTATTTTGAATTGTAGTAATATTTGACTATTTGTTTAATGGCATATTTTTTATGACTGAAGACCAGTATCACTGATACCAATAAATACCGATTTCCCTATAAAAAAAAAATCCCCCCTAATATTTACCCATTGACTATACCCATTCAACATTACATTATTAAGAGCTTTCGATTTGAACATTTATTGGACTTTAAAAATAACTTCTAATTTAAGTGAACTTAAAACAATCTTCACATAAACCCATTATGACAAATGTCATATTTACCGGTGCCCCTCAGCAGAAATATACAGAAATTGAATAAAGTTAACAAACACTAAATTCTAAACTAAATACAGATGAATCCTTAAAACTATAGAAGTTATTGAGTTCCTCTTTTTTTCTTTTGTTCTTGATGAACAACATCACATCAGAATCAGAATCAGAAAGAGCTTTATTGCCAAGTGTGTTTGCACACACAAGGAATTTGTCTTGGTGTTAGGAGCTTCCAGTACAGAAAGTACAAACATAGTGCAGACAACATATAATTAAGGTGATAAAGAACACTAATGAAGAGAATATACAATAATTAAGGATAACAATAGTAATAAAAATAAAAATATACAGAAAAGAGACATGACCATAGACAGAACTGTGAATGTGCATGTGTCCTATGTACAGATGAAGGTTTGATGGGTTATTTACAGATGTACAGTACCGGGGTGTGTTATGTGTTGTTCAGGTGGGATACGGCCTGGGGGAAAAAACTGTTCTTGTGTCTGGCTGTTCTGGTGCTCAGTGATCTGTAGCGCCGGCCAGAGGGCAACAGTACAAAGAGAGAGTGTGCTGGGTGTGAGGGGTCCAGAGTGACTTTCTTAGCCCTTTTCCTCACTCTGGAGGTGTAAAGTTCTTGGAGGCTGGGCAGAAGGGCACCGATAATTCTCTCAGCAGTCCTAACTGTCCGTTGTAGTCTTCTGATGTCTGTTTTGGTAGCTGAACCAAACCAAACAGTTATAGAAGAACATAGGACAGACTCGATGATTGCAGAGTAGAACTGTTTCAGCAGCTCCTGAGGCAGGTTGAACTTCCTTAGCTGGCGGAGGAAATACAGCCTCTGCTGGGCCTTTTTCGCAATAGAGTCAATGTGATTGTCCCACTTCAGGTCCTGAGAGATGGTGGTGCCCAGGAATCTGAATGACTCTACTGAAGTCACAGTGCTGTTCATGATGGTGAGTGGGGGGAGAGCAGGGGGGTTTCTCCTGAAGTCCACTATCATCTCCACAGTTTTGAGCGTGTTCAGCTCCAGGTTGTTAAGACTGCACCAGACAGCCAGCTGCTCAACTTCCTGTCTGTAAGCAGACTCGTCACCGTCCTTGATGAGGCCTATGACTGTAGTGTCGTCCGCAAACTTCAGGAGCTTGACAGAGGGGTCCTTTGATGTGCAGTCATTCGTGTAGAGAGAGAAGAGCAGTGGGGAGAGAACGCAACCCTGAGGGGCGCCAGTGCTGATGGTGAGAGTCCTGGATGTGAGTTTGCCCAGCCTCACTAGCTGCTGCCTGTCTGTCAGGAAGCTGGTGATCCACTGACAGATGGAGGAGGGCACAGAGAGCTGTCTCAGTTTGTCTGAGAGAAGGTCAGGTATGATGGTATTGAAGGCCGAGCTGAAGTCCACAAATAAGATCCTTGCATAATTCCCAGGTTTGTCGAGGTGTTGCAGGATGTAATGCAGTCCCATATTGACAGCGTCATCCACAGACCTGTTTGCTCTATAGGCAAACTGAAGAGGATCCAGCAAGGGTCTAGTGATGTCCTTCAGGTAGGCCAGGACCAGTCTCTCAAGTGACTTCATGACCACAGACGTGAGTGCGACAGGTCTGTAGTCATTAAGTCCAGTGATTTTGGGCTTTTTAGGGACGGGAATGATGGTGGAGCGTTTGAAGCAGCAGGGAACTTCACACAGCTCCAGAGATCTGTTGAAGATTTGTGTAAAGATGGGGGCCAATTGGTCAGCACCCAATTGGGCCAATAACATCAGCTGGTTATTAGTTTATTTTGGCTGCTATTTCTTTAAGATCTGTCACTGCTGAACATGACGCGGATCTGACACGCATTGTATTTTCTCTCAAATCTCTTACCTTTTCTGACCCTCTTCAGGTCTTAATGAACTGACGAGTTGAATCGAGGGTGTGTTAGATGAGGGAGACAGTGCTGGGCTGCTCCAGGACAGTTTGGAAAACCATTTCAGAGACATGTTCTTAAATGTGACTCATATAAAACATATTACATGCATGCACAGTTTTACGGTAGCTTTAATCGCCTTTTTGGTAACTTCATGCCTTAACTGACCACGCCATTGCATGCTCGTAGTTTCTTTTGCGATTTGATATGAAATGATACAGGCTACAGCGCACGCTGGCGCCTTCGTGTGTGCAATTGAAGAGCACGTACTACGAGCACAGTATCTTTTCTGCGCTCGTTTGACTCACGCCTGCTGCTGAAGTGAAGTGGAGCACACGTCTGAAACGTCTACCCTTTGATGTGCTTGTAAAGACGTTCTGCGACTGAATAAATGCACTTCTTGTCAAAAAAAAAAGAGACAGAATTAGCAGTTATGAGTGGGGTGGCCAACCCTAGGCTCCGCCCCTGCGTTAACGGCGTTAAATAATTTTAAAATTAATTTAAAAAATGTATCGCCTGCGTTAACACGCTAATTTTGACAGCACTAATATAAAAATACATTGTTTTTGATCATATAATTGCAGCCTAGGTGAGCAGACTTCTTTCAGAAACAAAAAAATCTTTTGAGCAGAAGTATAACTTCATTATAAGTAGCCATTTGCCCGTGGCATAAACCAATTGAGTTTTTTTGAAAAGTTGTATTTGTGGCCCAGCTGCTTTGCACTTTTCATTGCATTTCACATGTCTTTGTCTGTAGTTATTTGTTCTTTATTCATCAGCTTTCAGCCGTGGGCTGGTGTTCAGAGCTCTCTGGGTCAGCTGCATGCTCCCTTCATGAGAGGACCACTGATGTGGCACTGCAGGACCCTGGGCGAGAACTGAGCCAGCGCTCGGCCCTCAGAGGGCCATCGGGGCCGGCGACCTCTTCTGCCGGATCCCCGGCCTGATGTGAAGCCTGTCAGAAGCCCTGGCCTGAGGCAGACGGGTCAGGACTGCTAAATGGAAGTGGACAAGCGAGTCCTCTGTCCAGAAAGTGTGCGCTCTCCGGTCTCTGGCCTCGGGTTGTTGTTCTGTTGATAAAGTCTATCGCAGTGATGCGTCCATGTGCTCAAAGTTTGACTTGTGGACTGGCCCTCGGCCCTGTTGTGTTTAAGATGCACTCTGTTAAAGCAAGCCACCAACTTCTGAGTACTGTAGTGTAAAGCATTAGCCCTTATTTTAATTTAGCGTTTAGGGAATCTATTCTTAAGATTCCATATTGATAATTACATGATTAATCGATATTAATCAAAATGTCCAACTTATACCTTGTTAACGATACCTCATTAACGACTTGTCCAGCAAGCGTTAAAATAAGTACGTTATCTCTTAACAATTCAGTTTTATTCCCGTGGCCACGATAATAACACAGAATTGATTAGGTAATTTTGAGCATAGGTAATTTTAGCATAGGTAACGTGATCTTTGGCAAATAGTTTAAGACTTGAAAATCACATAGCACCAGATTTCTTAATAAATCAAAGTTTATTTGCTACTCTACACACTACTAAGCTAAATAACACAAAACAGATTACGTACACACAAACACACATTGCAATTAATTGTTTTGATTTGAAGAGAGTTTAAGGTTCTAATGCTCGTTTTCAAGAATGCTCTAACTTCAACCTGAGGGAGTCACAAGCAAGGAACTTTACTATCTTTACACTTAAAGATGAATGCAACCAGTTTCCAGCAGCATTATGAAGAATTGTTTGATATTACTTGCTTTAAGTTGAGTTTCTGTTCCTTTCCTGGTCAAGGGAACCCCGGGTGCGGATTGGCTGCTGATGTGTCGTCGTAGCGTGATGTCACGGGGAATACCCTTCGGTGGTTGGTTGGCTTCTTTGTGACGTGATGACGCTCTTAGGAAGTTTGTTTCAGTTCTTACGGTTTCAGATGTTAAAGTTTCTTTAGAAGTTTGACTAAGTCTTGATAGTTGTTCAATGCTCGGCCAGATGTTAATGGCTGCGAGCGCTTTGGCGCGACTCGATGAGGATCCGAAGTTTCACCAGGTCAGCGCGCGAGCAAGCAAAGAGAGCCACGCACCAAAGTTGGGTGTCTGTCTTTATTGGGCTGATTTCAGTCTGCCCCTTTTGCTGTTTGATCCAATCACAAGTGTTTCTGTAGGGCGGAGCCCCGCCCGGCTCAGTTTTCCGTGCATAAATCCTTTGCTGCATTATTTCATAAAATAAAGAGCATGAGATGAGAGATGAGAAAAGTCAACTTTCATCCACACCAGATTGTTGCTGATGAAATCAGCTCTCGTTCAACATCAAGCATTAGGTATTTGGCATACACAAAGTACATACCTTAATTTTATATACTACATGGGTTAATGCATCGATTAACATCTTACCTTCTAAATAATCACACAAAGCATGTGAAACTAAACAATAGTGATCGGGAAAAATTAGACATCAAAAGATTACAACAATACCATAGATTCCAATAACACAGCAAGCTTAATTTCATTTCATGAAATACAACCTGAATATATATTGTAAATATATTGTATATATTGCTTTTGAGTGTATTGCTTTAATAGCAGTAACAATTATATTTTGTCCTTTTTGAAATACTTAAGCAAAAGACTTGAGTCTCTTTGTCTGTTAATAAGAAGAAAGGGTGCGTTTCCTTTGGAATGTGAGGAGGAAAGAGGAGAGTTGTCTGAAACATGAGACTATCACGCTTGGGGAGAAACGCGAGGTCATGGGAATGTCACTTTCGTGGAGATCTGGTGTTTTGCTTAGCTCGGACGTCGGTTGTAAAACCGTCTCTCCTGGTTGATACAATCATTGAATTTATGTGTTAATGGTCAGGAGATATCGAGAGGGTCGGTGCTGGAACCTTTCCAGATGCCAAGGTCTTCGTCCTGTTTCTGGTTGAATTATGCTTAAGTGATAAGAAACAACCGTGAAGTCCTGTTTTAAATACATTCCAGATTTTTCCACACATATATCCTTTGTTTTAGGGGTCTCGTGAGACGTTAAGGAGAGCAGAGCAGGATGCTTGGGCGCGGTGCTGGTCGTTAATTAATTTTACGGCCACAGATAGTGAAAAGAGCAACTTTCTCCGGAATGTGCTGTTCTGTTAATGGTGTGTGTGTGTGTGTTCTTGTTTCGACAAAGTTCTACAGTAGAGTCTTTCTGGGTGCAAGCTTTTCTTCTGACACAATTGTATCCACTTACTGCTTGCGCTGGTACTGTTATTCAAGAGTCCTTTTCTTGAATCTCAAACTACATCTGCAAAAAAATTAATATTGGTTTCATTTGTATAATTTAGTGGTGCAAATCTGTTTAGTGAATCAATTGAATCAGTCTGAAGCAATCACAAGAGTCATGAATCTGTTGTTGGTATGGATCATGGAGTGAATCAGCTCAGATGACTCATTCGCTTACTGAAAGAGTCGAGAACAGTAAATATTAGAATTATTTCTGAAGGATCATGTGTTGCTGACAACTGGAGTAATAGCTGCTGAAAATTCTACTGTTAAAATTTTACTATTTTATTTTCCTCAGGTTTATCTGGGAAAAGCATTCATCAATGCTGAGAGTCTGAAGACGTGATTTCAGTGTTGATGCTCTGTTTGACAGGATGTTTGCAGACGTTAAAGATGTATTCAATATGACTGATGATTTGCCTTCCTCACCCTCAGAAACGCCGCTCATGGTTTCTCCCTGATCCCAGTGGACAGCCTGAAAGTGACCATGAAGGATATTCTGCAGAAGGCCCTCAAAAAGAGGAAGGGCTCCCAGAAAGGATCAGGTGAGACATCTCAAAGATTCACGTCTCACTTAATGTGAAAAAGAGGATGTGTTTTATATTCAATTTTATATTCATAATCCTATGATGCTGGATTATATATTTAGGGGATTATATATTAAGGTAAATAATGGTAATTATATACCATTATAGTTATATATGTAATATTTTCTATTAGCTTTTTAAATTTGTTTTTAGTTTTCATTTCAATTCTAGTTTATGTTTTGGTAATTTTACGTGTGTGTGTGTAATTTTTATTCATTTTTAATATTTCTAATAAGATTTAATTTATTTTTATTTCAGTTTTAGTAATTTTAGTAATTCAACTTATTTCAATTAGTAAGCAACATTCAGGGGTGCAAACTTGTCACCGTTTTCACCTTGAAATAGGTCATTCACGTGAATCGTAGAGATTTGTAAAAAAAAAAAAAAATGGGTGCGGGGGGTCGTAGTCGTCGTCGTATCTGCGAGTCATCTGTGTCACGTCACCTGTAGCGTATTTTTCCCCTGTTGGCAAAGGAATGGACCCGCCCTACTCTGCCTCAGTTTAGTTTGTCACCTTTTTCACTCCTGACGAGTTTGCACCCCTCAACATTAAAGTGCTATTTAAATTATTTTATTTTATATTTTAATATTTTTTAGTAGTTATATTTTTATATTTATGTTTATATAAATAAATAAAAAATATACTTATTTTTTATATAATTTATAGAATATATATATTATATTAAATAATATTTTTAAGAGCTATATTTAGAGCTATATCTAATAGCTATATGGACCACAAAATCAGTCATACGGGTCTTTTTGTTTTTGTAAATTATCATCTGATCATCTGAAAGCTGAATAAATAAGCTTTGTTATGATAGGACAATATTTGGCAGAGATACAACTATTTAAAAAAACATCTGGAATCTGAGGGTGCAAAAAAATCAAAAGTTTAAAGTTGTCCAAATTAAGTTCTTAGCAATGCATGTCACTAATCAAAAATTATGTTTTGAGATATTTATGGTAGGAAATTTTCTAAATATCTTCATGGAACACTATCTTTACTTAATATACTAATGATTTTTGGCATAAAAGAAAAATCAATCATTTTGACCCGTACAATGTATGGTTGACTATTGCTACAAATATACCCGTGCTGCTTATGGTTTTGTGGTCCAGGGTCACATATATTTAATATCTAAAATATATAATGTACATAATATATTTTTTATATAATTTACATAACATCATTTTTATAGTATATACATTATATATTTTAAGACTTTTAGTTAACAGTAACAACACTGATGCTTTTGCATACATATTGGCATGATAAACAAAATCTTGACTGTTTTTGGTGCAAGAAACTTTGAATAATATTATAAGTGCCCTTACTGGGGAAAAATATAAATGCTGGAAGAAGTATAGCAAATGGTGCCTTTGAATTGCCGGTCGAACTGGTATTTGTGTGTGCAGTTTTCATCTTAGAAAGTAAGTGAAGCAGTCTGCTGCGATTTGGCCTGATAACCGCAGCAATGTGCCGTCCTAATTTGTCATCGCCGAATGGGGCGGAATCTGATAAGGCCAGAGACTTTAATACAAAAAGTCACAGGTAACGGATCGCCCCTTTGACGACCATGATGAGCCGGGGCAGCACGAGATAAGAGGGGTGAGGAGAGGAGATTGAGCCGCAGACTGACTCGGAGACGGATAAGTGCACATAAAGAATGGAAAGCAATGGTGCGGGAAGAAAAGTATATTAGAGAGAAAATGGATGAAACACAGTGAAAATGATGGTGCGTGGAGAGCCACTGGAGCCTCATCTCTCCTGAATTTACCACACACTGAGGTCAGAGCCTACAGCGAGAGAAGTTCACTTCAGTAAGGGCGCTGGAGGCTAGTGCTGTCAGTTTAAAGAGGCTGCAATCTTCGCTTTTGTCTTGTTATGTATCCACACAGCCTCATCAGTATGGATCGCATACTCCTTCATCAATGCCAAAGTGACTAGCGGTTCTCAGCCTTTGTGAATCCAAGACAGGCGGTCTCAGTTTTGTGAGATTTAAAAAAATATATATATTTTTAATAAATCTTCTTTGTATTACATACATTATTATATTTAAATATTATTTAAAGTAGTTATAGTTTAATTAATGTTTAATAATTTTGTTATACTGTAGATTATTTGTTCAAACTATTATAATATTATAATGTTTCATTGTTTTATTATATTAAATAAATTACATTAAAATTATTTAATTAATTATAAATTTCTTTTTTTTTCAGATTTTTTCCCTACATTTTTTAATGTTTAGTAAATAAGGCATTTAATTTTGTATTAAATAATTATTTAAATCTTATTTAAATTATTATATTATATATTAAATCATATCATGTTAATTATTAAAATATTTGAATTATTATAGTAATTTTCAAATTTATTTATTATATATTATTTTCCTTGACTTTTCCAAGTCTAGAAATCATACTTTTAAAATTACCTCGTTTATGCAGGTTTTGTCATGTGTTGACATATTTTGAAATATTTTAATATATTTAAAAAATATGTATTTAAGCCGTCTTATAAAGTTTGTAGACCATTTTAACAATTTTTTTTTTTTTTTTAATTGTCAAGTCTCGATATTTCAGTTACTTTCTTCACACATGACAACACCATGTGCTATTTTAGTACAACTGAACTGTCTGTAGTCATTTTAAAGATAATCCATCACAGTGACATTTGCTTTCACTTCAAACCATTTAACACTTTGAAATTCGCAAATAGTCTAACGTGAGCTTGTTTCGGAAGCTATTTTGGGTTGTAAAATGCAATCTATTGGCATCTCTTTCTGCAAAAACCATGCAAGTATTTGACAGCTTTTCCAGAAACAACAAAGATGGTGAGTATAAGAAAAAATATATGCTCCGACTCTTTTCTTTTTTTTTCTTTTTTTTTTAGAGGTATCAGAGGAATAGCCAGCTCAATCCTCTTGTGCGGCTCAGTCTCTGGGGCAAACAAACAAACAAACCCAGTGTTTCTCTTTTTGGATTTGTGACATCTAAGACATGCCTCAAAAAAAGAGAAATATCTGCTTGCTCTTAAAAGTACGAGCACACACAGTTATATTAGCATCTTTAGTTCCAGTGGTTTGAGAGTACTTGTGTTTGATGCACAGCCTCATAAGAGACGGATTGATTTGACAGCAGCCCAAGAGAGCCCTCAGAGGGAATTTAATTGGAATTAAACCTACAGAATTGCCCCGCGGGCAGTGAGCCATTGCCCCATCCCGGTCCAGCTTCCCATCTTGCAGGTGATTGTTTCTCTTTTAGTCTGAGATGGTGTCTCAGAAGACATCTTGAGTGGATGTGATGGGGTAGTTGGTCCAGAAGAGATGCGTTAGACGGTGCGGGCCGCGCTCTCATCTGCATTTAGATGAGTATTGATTGTTTATTTACCCGCTGGAGACAAGAGACCGATCCAATCTTCTGTCCACTCTCTTCTGCACCAGCCGTTTACCGTTTGGCCATTTTCTTTCTCTTTTTTTTGAGCAATTGTTTTTTTTTTTTATGAATTAGTTTAATTATTTCTGATCTAAACAAGAAACTAACGTAAACCTTTTTTCTTTTAAATGCTGTATTAAATTAAATATTTGATGTGCATTTCATATGTGTGTGTAATATTACATTATAAATTAAATGTTTGTTTAATGAATTAGTTTTAGACAGTTTTAAAATACAATACTAATAGTTGAAAAATAAAAATAAATAAATGGGAAATAAATTAGAATATAATATATACAGGTACATCTAAACAAATTAGAATATCGGGAAAAAGTTCATTTTTTTCTTGTAACTTATTTCAAAAAGTGAAACTTTCATATATTTTAGATTCATTACATGTAAAATAAACTTTTTTTTAAGTTTTTTTGTTTTAATTTTGATGTTTAGAGCTTACAGCTCATGAAAGTCAAAAACCAGTATCTCAAAATTAATGACCATCCCTACAGTATAAATTCCGGGTATCTCTTGTTCTTTGAAACCACAATAATGGGGAACACTGCTGACTTGGCAATGATCCAGAAGACAAACATTGATGCCCTCCACAAAGAGGGTAAGTCACAGAGGATCATTACTGAAAGGGGTGGCTGTTCAAGGGGTGCTGTATCAAAGCATATTAAATGCAAAGTTGACTGGAAGGAAGAAATTGGGTAGGAAAAGGTGCACAAGCAACAGGGATGACCGCAAGCTTGAGAATACTGTCAAGCAAAGCTGATTCAAACACTTGGGAGTGCTTCTCAAGAAGTGGACTGAAGCTGGAGTCAGTGCATCAAGAGTCACCACGCTCAGATGTCTTCAGGAAAAGGACTACCAAGCCACTTCTGAACCAGAAACATCGCCAGAAGTGTCTTACCTGGGCTGTGGAGAAAAAGAACTGGACTGTTGCTCAGTGGTCCAAAGTCCTCTTTTCAGATGAAAGTAAATTTTGCATTTCATTTAGAAATCAAGGTCTCAGAGTCTGGAGGAAGAGTGGAGTGGCACAGAATCCATGTTTCTTGAAGTCCAGTGAAGTTTCCACAGTCAGTGATTTGGGCTGCCATGTCATCTGCTGGTGTTGGTCCTCTGTGTTTTCTGAAGTCCACAGTCAACGCAGCCATCTACCAGGAAATTTTAGAGCCTTTATGGAGATGCTGATTTCATTTTCCAGCAGGACGTGGCACCTGCCCACACTGCCAAAGGTACCAAAAGCTGGTTCAATTACCATGGTGTTACTGTGCTTGATTGGTCAGCAAACTCGCCTGACCTCAACCCCATAGAGAATCTGTGGGGTATTGTCAAGAGGAAGATGAGAGACACCAGACTCAACAATGCAGATGACCTGAAGGCCGCTATCAAAGCAACCTGGGCTTGCATTACACCTGAGCAGTGCCACAGGCTGATTGCCTCCATGCCACGCCGCACTGATGCAGTAATTCATGCAAAAGGAGGCCCAACCAAGTATTGAGTGCATAGAAATAAACATACTTTTCAGAAGCCTGACATTTTTGTTTAAAATATCCTTTTTTATTGATCTTATGTTATATTCTAATTTTCTGAGACACTGAATTTTGGGTTTTCATTATCTGTAAGCCGTAAATATATATATATATATATATATACAAAATATATATATACAAAAATTCAGAATATAAATTAAAAATATAATTACTTATTAAAATATAAAGCATATTAACAGAGATTAAATTTAAAATTAAAAAATGGCTATTTTTATTTATTGTTATTAATTTAATTTTGTTTATTTAATGTTTATTCATTTCGATTTTTTTTTTTTAAATAGTTTAAATGCATGTACTGATATTTAAAAATTAGTCGAATACTTAGGAAAAAAAATGGTATTACTTTGATTTGCAGTTAAACTGAGTGAATGTATAACGGTAGGACGTGTGGACACTAGAAAGCGTGTGCACTGTAAAATATGACTAGTTTTATGAGCGGTTCAGGGTTCGTAAAGCTCGGTGGGTCTGTTGGGGGAGATAAGCGCGATTGAATGCCTCCTGTGGGTCTTATCAGGGTAAATGTTGGTGACATTTGGGAGGCGGCGATGGCTGCGGTTTGGGGTCGGTGTGCCTGTGTGTGAACTACAGATGAGCTCAGACCTTGACTGTTATGCTTTATGTGCTTAGGGTGAATGCATTGAGACATTATACAAAGATGAACATTTTCAGCAGTTGCGGTATTTGTGTGGATTTGTGGGAATTTAGTATCAGCTGTTTTATTTAGTACTTGGCTTGATATTTTAATGACACATGCACACAAAATGATTGGATTTGTAGCTCCACATTGAAATTGAGATTTATACATCTTCTGAAAGCTGAATAAATAAGCTTTCCATTGATGTATGGTTTGTTATGATAGGACAATATTTTGCATCCGAGATGCAACTTTTTGAAAATCTGGAATCGGTGCAAAAAAATCTAAATATTGAGAAAATCACCTTTAAAGTTGTCCAAATTAAGTTCTTAGCAATGCATATTACTAATCAAAAATTATGTTTTGATATATATACAGTAGGACATTTTCAAACTATCTTCATAGAACATGATCTTTACTAATATCCTAATGATTTTTGGCAGTAATTTTGACCCATACAATGTATTGTTGGCTAATGCTACAAATATACCCAAGTGACTTTAGACTGGTTTTGTGGTCCAGAGTCACATATATGATTATTGCCGTATACACTACCATTTAAAAGTTTGGCTCAGTAAGATTGTTGTTTGTTTTGTTTTGATTCTGAATTTTTTAATTCAGTAAAGATAGTAAAGACATTTATAATGTTACAAAAGAAGTCAAATAAATGCTGTCATTTTGCTGGTTTTATTCATCAAAGAATCCCAAAAATATATATATCATTATACCCTTAAATGGTTAGTTCACCCAAAAATGAAAATTCTCATAGCTTCGTAAATGTACTGTTGATCCCCTGATGACACATGGATTATTTTACCGATCTCCTTGCTTCGTTTCTGGACCTTGATCGTGTAAGGACCCTTGCTGTCTATGGAGGGTCTGAGAGCTCTCAGGTCTTACGGGATTGTAACAACATGAGGGTGAGTAATTATTGACAGAATTTTCATTTTTGGGTGAACTATCCATTTAATCATTGTTTTTCACTATGAAATATGGTTTGAAAAATCTACAAAGAGGTCTGGAAAAATATGGAGTTTTAAAAAGGAAAATGTATAGGAACCCTGGTTATAATTTGTAATATTTCAAAATATTGTTTTTACAGTATTTTTAATCAAATAAATGCTGCTAATTAGGGGTGTGCGATATGACGGTTTGATCGAGAACGATAAAAATGTCTCCACGATCTGTCTTTGAAGAAATGTCATTGTGTCGTGCTACAGCACACATTCTATCAGCTGCAGTTCTGGAAATGTTCTCCTTAACATCGGCCAACGCTCCCCTCTGTGCTCCCGTAGTTCTGAATGGGCTCAGCCCTCCCCCCGCACGTTTGCCATATAGGTTGGGCCGATAGACGATGCCATCGTCCATCGCCAATGGCTAATAGACATCACGATGTTAAGCCGGCAGCATGACAATTGCTTGCTTTTTAGTTTTACTTTCACTTTCGAGATTCCCGATCACACATACTCTGTTTATGCAATTCAGCGGCAGTACTTACCACACATTTTACAAGATTAGATGTTTGTCAGTGTTGCTAAGGATCTGCAAATCATTCGTCATCGTCCCGCCAAAAAACAACCTACAGTCACTGATATTTAATGCTGTTGAATGTTTTGTTTGCACTTTATCATAACTACTTTCTATCTACTGAATAGCAAAATGTTAAACTTGTGTTTAAAGAAAATTTATCGTTATGTTACATTTTCACTGTTTACAATGGCAGGGCCTGCCATCTTGTCTTTTTGGCTTCTTGTTTCTCCAGATCAAGTCTCAGAGGGGAAAATCAAAACAAAATAAAGTAAAAACTTGTTTTGATCAATTTCTTTGTCATCTGCTGATTGATTTTAAGTAGAGGGGGAAAAAATCGTTTTAATCGGTTTAAATCGTAAATCGGATTTTTTGTGAAAAAATCAGGGATTTTTTTCTTAGGCCATATCGCCCAGCCCTATTTTAACGTTAATAAAACAACAAAACGTAAAGAGAAAAATCACTCTACTCTTGACAGAAGAACTTTAATACAGTTGCTTTAGGAATCAGTCTATATAGTGTTTTTTTTTTTTCATATTTGTTCATTCAATTTCATTGAATGATCTGCTAAATACACCTTTTGTACCTGAAAATAAAGCACTGTTTGTTTTATTTGTATATTATGTGTATTTGTCATGTGTATCTTTGTTCTTATTTTTTAAATAACAAAGATAAAATAATGACTAAGATTTTTATCTACCCTCTCAGTGGCCCGGGAAAGCATAGCCGTGATTTCTGGATCCGACTCAGGCATTGCTACTGCCGGAGCAGGATTTTTATCTTCGCCCACTTTGGCCTAAATATCTGCCTCGCTTTCTTTTTTTTATTATTATTATTTTGTATTATTATTACTTTGAAAGGCTTTGTCTTTATAATAGGGAAATTAGTTTGGCTGTAATGCTCAGACAACTTGCAAAATAGTAAAACCAACATGACAAAGAATCGTGATTAAAAAAAAAAAAAAAAAAAAATTGTGATATGATATTTTTCCATATCACCCACCCCTACTGCTAATGCACCCTGTTGCCTTATTTCTAAAGTAGAAATAAAAATATTTAATATTTAAAGTAAATATTAAATGAGAAATAAAACCTATATTTTTCATAAAAATTTATAAATTAATAAATACAAATGTAAATAATTTAGAAATGTATTTTTTAACATTTTATACCTTTTTAGGGATGTTTGCTAAATCATGCTTCATTTTTTATATTATTTATACTTGTGAAAAGGGCTTTATAAGTTCTAAATATGAAATATCAATGTCAATTATCATTTAATTATTAAATATCATTTGATAGCATGTGTCTTGTCGGTGAGAAGTGTGCTGTTACTTTACTAAGTGATCAGATTTAGTGATCAGGTTTTGCCTGGTGGATGATAAAATGGATTAAAAATAACCTCTCAGCTCATTGAGATCAGCGCAGGGTCGCAAGAAAGCTTGTAAAAGGTCAGATTGTGTGTTTCTGAATTAGTCACAGTCTCCTGCTCTTCAGTGTCACAGCGTCACATTTTCTCCTGTGGATTCAGAGAGGCACTCTCTCATTCTTGCTAACACTCAACTACTGTAGTCTGATTCCTGCACGTCAGGCTCAGAACTGAAGTGTTGTATAGAATTGATTCTCTCGTTAGCTTTGTTTGTGTTCTGATGCGTCTTGCATTGTGCTGCTAGAGGCTGTCATGAACATATTTCTTTCTCCATAGAGGTCGTAAGCTTTCGGAGGCTCTGGTGACATTTTGGAAAACCACGGTATTTGCAAAAGGGTAAATATTGCCCTGAGTGTTTGCCCTATTTATATTGGCAGCTTCTCTCTTTTGTTTTTTCCCCCCTTCTTTTCTGGAGAAAAAAAACGAGAGAAAGACTTGATCCTGCCTCTGGGCATTTTTCCCTGCTTCTGACAAGAAATAAACAGCCATTCTTTTGGTTTTATAGTCATCAGTTGTTCCTGCAAGGCAGTAGTTATTGACTTATCTTTACAAACCTCTCCAAATGAGAGAGAAGGGTCTGTGAAGATCGGTCTTAGATGGGTAGACAACATCTGATTGGACAATAAAAAGTCAAATTAGTTTGTTTGCACTGAGCAATATTAATCAAGCGACGTTATAAAGAGAAGCCCAGAGCTGTAAATCCCAGCACATTATCTCTAACAGATTGTTTTTGAACGGCTCTGGTCATCCTGAAGTCTTTTATGACGGCTGCCTTCTCTCAAGGGCTCTATATGACAGTATTAAACTGTTCAGAGGTTCAAAGTACATATGAGGTCAGTATAGAAGAGATGATTTGTGTTATGAGAAAAAAACAAAAACAATATTACTGTCTCTTTTGTTCACCAAGGCTGCATTTATTTGATCAAAAATATAGTAAAAACTGTAATATTGTGAAATGAAGAGCTTCCAAGTGCCGTTTGAAATTTTCTTCTAAAATGAGCATCATTTATTTTTATTTTTTTATCAGGCTCCTATGTTTAGGTCAAGTATTTTCACTTTAAGGGCAATGAATAAGTTGTTTTCATTGATAATGAAGTAAAATAACTGAACATAAAAATAGGAGCCTGTGAAAAATGCTAAGTTTAGATTAAAATTTCAAATGGCACGTAGAGGCTTTTACATCTGAACTCTTCAAATAATGTTGCAATTCAAAATAATTGAATTTTCAGCATCATTACTCCAGTCTTCAGTGTCACATGATCCTTCAAAAAATCATTCTAATATGCTGATCTGATAAATAAATGTAAATCATTTTTATTCAGGCAGGTAGCTGTGAGTTTATTTGATTCAATAAACTCAATAAAAGATTGCAAATGAGTCAATAAAAGAACTGGTTCATAAGATTTATTTGTTTGTCGATTGGTCTAGATCGAGTACAGTACAGTAGAAAGATATGTTGTCTGTTTATTGTTATTTTATCTGTATTGTATTTTTGTGTAACATTAAGAGTGTTTTTAGAATCAAATGAATGATTCTTGCAAGCATTTATCATTAGAATGTCAAAGTCTTAGGGGTCATATAGGTATGATTTGTTTAGAGAATTTGCATAATTTAATGTTTGATAAAATACATAACAATAAACTTGTATGTGTGATTTACTCATGTATCTGCAACAAGTAAATTCGAAGGTTTAATGGCATGAACACATGATCTTTGAATATTATTATGCTTTTAATGATCTTTGAGCTCGACCAGTGCAGTGAAATGCATTTTGTAGATCATGTGAGCCGAGTGCAAATGCAGTCAAATAAATCGGACTCTTAACAGCTCAAATCAAACGCTTGCGTGATTCGTTTCAGGCCCCATGTATCGTCTGGAGAAGCAAACCGAACCGAATGTGGCGGTGGATTTGGACAGTACGCTGGAGAGCCAGGGAACCATGGAGTTCTGCTTGGTCCGAGAAAACAGTGAGTTTTGATGACATTTCTGCATCTTTCAACATTTCACATTCATAAACATTTTTAGAACATTACAGCAAGAGTTTTTTCCCTTTATTTAGATATTGATTAACTTTATTGATCACCTTTATTGTTGCAAAACAGCAGCAACATTAAATGTGAAGTGCACAAATGCACACCTAACACACACCTCTCGTTCTCCATCCCGTCCCGTCTTCATCTGCAGGTTCTCGAGGCGAGGAGATCTCAGAGGAGGACCCGCCTATAGACATCACTACGGTACAGGACATGTTGAGCAGCCACCACTACAAATCCTTCAAGATCAGCATGATCCACAAGCTCCGCTTCACCACAGACGTGCAGCTAGGTACTGTTTCCAGATCCCTGTGTTTTACATTGATGAAATATCTGGCTCCAATTCTGCCAAAACAGACCAACATTCAGATTCAACACAAGAGTTTAAAAGAATTTTTAATTTCTTTCAATCACACATTAATGTATAGTAAATATTATTATTATTATATAGTATTAACTAGTATTAAGTATCATATAGTATTACAACCTGAATTCCAGAAATGTTGGGACGTTTTTTAAATTTGAATAAAATAAAAACTAAAAGATTTTCAAATCACATGAGCCAATATTTTATTCAAAATATAACACAGAAAACATAATAAAAAAAATTACACTTTTATCCACTAAATGGGCTTTCAAATTTGATGCCTGCTACAGGTCTCAAAAAAGTTGGCACGGGGCAACAAAGGGCTGAAAAAGCAATACATTTTGAAAAGATTCATCTGTTAGAACATCTAGCAACTAATTAAGTTAATTGACATCAGGTCTGTAACATGATTAGCTATAAAAGGGATGTCTTAGAGAGGCAGAGTCTCTCAGAAGTAAAGATGGGCAGAGGCTCTCCAATCTGTGAAAGAGTGCATAAAAAGATTGTGGAATGCTTTAAAAACAACATTCCTCAACATCAAATAGCAAAGGCTTTGCAAATCTCATCATCTACAGTGCATAACATCATCAAAAGATTCAGAGAAATTGGAGAAATCTCTGTGCGTAAGGGACAAGGCCAAAGACCTTTGTTGGATGCCCGTGGTCTTCGGGCCCTCAGACGACACTGCATCACTCATCGGCACGATTCTGTCATTGACATTACTAAATGGGCCCAGGAATACTTCCAGAAACCACTGTCGGTAAACACAATCCGACGTGCCATCAGCAGATGCCAACTAAAGCTCTATCATGCAAAAAGGAAGCCATATGTGAACATGGTTCAGAAGCGCCGTCATGTCCTGTGGGCCAAGGCTCATTTAAAATGGACTGTTTCAAAGTGGAAAAGTGTTCTATGGTCAGACGAGTCCAAATTTGACATTCTTGTTGGAAATCATGGACGCCGTGTCCTTCGGGCTAAAGAGGAGGGAGACCTTCCAGTGTGTTATCAGCATTCAGTTCAAAAGCCAGCATCTCTGATGGTATGGAGGAGCATAAGTGCATACGATATGGGCAGCTTGAATGTTTTGTTAGGCACTATGAATGCTGAAAGGTATTTAAAGGTTTGAGAGCAACATATGCTCCCCTCCAGACAACGTGTATTTCAGAAGGACAAAGCAAAGACAATGGGGAAGTCGTGGCCTAATGGTTAGAGAGTTGGACAAGTAACCCAAAGGTTGCGGGTTCGAGTCTCGGTAGCGGCAGGGATTGTAGGTGGGGGGAGTGAAAGTACAGCACTCTCTCCACCCTCAATACCACGACTGAGGTGCCCACCGAACCCCCAACTGATCCCCGGGCGCTATAGCAAAAATGGCTGCCCACTGCTCCGGGTGTGTGTTCACTGTCTGTGTGCGTGTGTGTGTGTGTGTGTGTGTCTGTGTGTGCGCACTTAGGATGGGATAAATGCAGAGCACTAATTCTGAGTATGGGCTACCACATTTGGCGTGTGTGTATATATATATATGTGTATATATATATATATATATATATATATATATATATATATATATATATATATATATATATATTACAGTAATATATTATTGCATTATATGGTATAGTTTAGTTTGGCACAAAATACTATTTGGAAGTCTAACAATGAGAAATTCCTTGAGAAAGTCTCTCCAGTTCTCGTTTACTTCTCCTGACTTTTCAGTTTCTCCACCTCTCAAAGCGCACAATTCAACTCATGAACAAAATTTTGGCAGATGGTCTTCAGATCAAACACAGTACTGTTTTGTGAAAACAAAAAAAATATTCCAGCACACTTGACAGTTGGTCCAGTCACAGCTCCATCCCAATTACAGCAGCGCTCCAGGCGTAAGAAGCCTGTGTGAGCCAGGGAATCTCTTTAGGAATTTCACTGTGATTGACAGGCTGCCATTTTTTTTTCTGGCACACTGATGTTTGCATGCTATTTTTTCAAGTCATGTGAATGATTGACAGCTGTCACATCCAGTATGGATATACTGTGTGTGTGCTTCTGAGATAGACCTGTAATAATATCCCAGACCCCTCTCTCTCTCACAGCGTTTGCTACAGAATCAGTGTCAGTCTGGGTCGGTTCTCCTTTCATATTTAAATAACAGGGAAAATAAACCCACTCACCTGTTCACCTTTAAAACCTAGATGTCGTTTATATGTAAACTCTTTTAATAAAAACTGACACTTGAGATTTATCTATTAGTGATTTTTAAGATAAAACCGCCTCACTTTTCCAGGAATTTCTGGTGAAAAGGTGGAGATCGATCCTGTCACAAATCAGAAGACAAGCACAAAGTTCTGGATCCGTCAGAAGCCAATCTCCATCGACTCAGATCTGCTGTGTGCCTGTGACCTGGTGGAGGAGAAGAGTCCAAGTCAGTTCTGCTCGCACTTTTGTGAAATATGCATGAAATCCTTATTTATTGATATACACTACCATTCAAAGTTTGAGATCAATACAAATCAAATTAAGTGTTTTCTTTTCAAATGTATCTTAAAATGTAATTTATTCCTTTGGTGGCAAAGCTAAATTTTCTGCAGCCATCATGCCAGTCTTCATTTGTAGTGCTATTATAGTTTTTGTTTATATTTTGAATTAGTTTTTATTTTCCTGTTTTCATTTTGATTTTGGTTAAAGTTTTAGTTTGTGTGTGTTTGTCATTTGTAGTAGTTTTTTTAGTATTCATTTATTCTGTTTTAGTTTTTTTTATTTTAGTCAAATTAAATTAGAAATGTTGCCCTGGCAACTACTTTTTTAATATATAATTTATTTTATTCCAGTTAAGATTTAAGTAACTTTTTTTGTTTTAGTATTAGTTAACTGTAATAACCCTGCTTCAGTGTCACATGATCCTTCAGATATATCATTCTAATATGCTTATTTGCTGCTTTAAAAGTTTCTTGTTATGATTAATGTTGAAAACAGTTGTACTGCTTCATATTTTTGTGGAAACGGTGATAATTCAGGATTCATTAATAAACATCAAGTTCAACAGAACAGCATTTATTTGAAATAGAATTGTGTCCCTTTTAATCAATTTAATGCATACTTTAAAAAAAAAAAAAAAACAGTTTTGACCAGTAGTTTGTGCTTATTTATTATTAAAAATGGAATAAGAAGTAATTTTCTACTTATTGTATACTTACAGTAAAGTAGTAGGCTCTGCCTCTCTTGCCTCCACCTGAAACGTCTCTGGTTTATGTAGAAACTCTTTTGATGTCCCACATCACTGGCGACTGACAGATATAGTGTAGCACTGCAAACTCACCAAGGGATTTATATTGCATTACACTTACAGGGAACTCCGTTACCGAAAACAAAATCTATTTACGCAGCCTTTCTGTAAAGTTTGCATTGGTAAGTGATGCAGACATCTCTTCTTAGCGGATATGACAGGGACACGAGCGCAGCTCTCGAGACGCGTGCTGCTAACGGTGATTGATGAAGTGCAGACAGATTGCTGAAGTCTGCTCACAGGCGCTGCAGCGCACACCGATGCTCCGACTACGCCTGGAAATGCTCCAGTCTCACAGTCGGGATATGCTGTTCACTGAGCGTTTGTTTCTGGAGCAGGGCCATTTATTTCTATGTCCTGTGAGTTCAGATTCAAAGATGCCAGAGTTCACATTTGAGGTTAATTATGTTTGAAACAATCATATTTTATTATCAAAGAATGCTGACAAAAAGTATCACGGTTTCCACAAAAATATGAAGCAACACAACTGTTTTCGACATTGATAATAATCAGAAATGTTTCTTGAGCAGCAAATCAGCATATTAGTATGATTTCTGAAGGATCATGTGACGCTGAAGACTGGGGTAATGATCACAGGAATAAATCACATTTAAAAATATTAAAATAGCAAACAGTGTTTGTAAATTGTAATATTTCACAATATTGCTGTTTTTAGTGTATTTATGATCAAATAAATGTAGCCTTGATTAGCATAAGATACTTTTTTCAAAACATTAAAACGTTACTTTCCCCAAACGTTTGAACAGTGTGTATATATATATTTGCAAAAACATAACTCAGTTTTTATTTTTTTAAATGTTCAAAAATCATGTTTTTTATTATGTTATCATGATTTTATTGTGCTTTATTGTGTTAGTTAGAGTTCTCTGTTTTTGCAAATTAACTCTTAATATATTTTCCAAAATAATATATTTTGTCAAAACTGATTAATAAAAATGATTACAGTTGTAGCATAAGGATTTTTGTTAAGAATATTTTTTTGTTTTGTTTTATGTAACAGTATTAGCTCACATGCACGTGTATGTTGAACCATGGTGGTAATTATTTTTTTTTGCTGTGGTTTCTCTGTAGGTCATGCAGTATTTAAGCTCACATATCTAAGCAACCACGATTACAAAGCCCTGTACTTCGAGTGTGATGCTGCTACTGTCAATGAGATTGTGCTCAAGGTAGGATTTATATATTTTTACTGCTTTGTGTGTATAAATTTGATTCCTTTCACAGGAAGTCTATCGTTTCCTCTTCCTCTCCCAGGTGAACTACATCCTGGAGTCCCGTGCCAGCACGTCGAGGGCAGATTACTTTGCCCAGAAACAACGCAAACTGAACCGTCGCACGAGCTTCAGTTTCCAGAAGGACAAAAAGTCTGGCCAGTAGCTCTGGCGGCCAAACCGATCAGCAGACTCTGAACCGAACGGCCTGTGTGAACAGAGGCAGAGAAATAGACAGGAAACATAAAGAATAGAAGGATGGAAGAAGTTTAGATGGAAATGTGAGACCGATGTCTCATCCGGATGGAGAAATCAGCCTCTCAAGGTCGGCCTTTCCTGGACTGACGGTCCTTAATCATATCAGAGCACTAATGCTCTCTGCTGTCACTCGAATGTACTAGCAAAACCAACCAACAATCTAATTGAACAATTCTATTAACGTTTGAAGCCACAGCCATCGCCCAGACGAGACGAAACCATCGGCTGGACTCTGAATGCCAAGGACCGAGAACATGCTGCTGTTTGCATCAAAGACTTACTTCCACTGCCTACAAACCAACTGTACATAAACACGCACCAAACGAACGCAGTCGGAACCTTACAAGCCAGAAAGAGCAAGCGAACCGTATTAGCTGTTCCCGTATGTATCAAAAATGTTAACTCAAACTGCATCAGACACTGACACGTAAAGGGATTGCGGTTTTTTTAACGAAAATGTAAATAGCAAACGCATTCAGGGTCTGATGACAAACCCTCTTTGGCCATAGTACTTCAGTGCCTACTACAGATCAATAGGACGAATGCGTTCTTCGAGATTTTAAGCGTCCGCTGGTTAAGTCGGGAAACTCTTTTTACCACCAGAGGAGGTTAATAAGTTAAGGAATGACAGATTTTTAATGATCAAATATGAAATTAATAACTACTTTTTACTGTGATGTGTTTTTCCCCTCTGCATTGTATCTTTGGATTGCATATATATATATATATATATATAAATAAAACGAACCAATCGCCGTCTGTCTCCTTTGGACGGATGTTTTGGTTTATTCTGACTGTCCTCTCGGGCTGCAATGGGAATGTATGACCGTCTTCGCCACATTTCTTTCTAGATGTTAAAGATAACATTATGATGCTAGGTTCATTTCATCCGTGTCCGTCGGCTCGTTCTGCCGTCTCGAGCTGAAACTCTCGCTCTATAACTCCACTTCAAACGCTGCTGTTGTTAAACTGGATTCAGGGTGTTCGTTCTATCCAAAACTGTTCTGACTCAGGTTTCCGACTACCATGTTGTCTTGACTGATCTTGTTTAGTTTAGTTTTTGTATGTCTGTCAAAGCCAGAGAGCGATGACTGATACTCAGTTCAGCGCTGACGGATGGACAAAGAGTGCACGTGTTTTCCCATGATGGGGATAACGGCTGAATAGACATTTCAAATAAAACTTTATTTATAATATTCCGATGACCTTGGGGGGGGTATCATGCGGCCTATGAAATCAATATTTGCTACAGTACACGTATACTGTATATAAGTAGATTTTCTAATTAAAGACTGAACTACAATTCGTTTTGTCCTGGTGTCATTTTGTTGGGTTTTCATCATTTTGTCTTCTGCGCTTATGCTGTCGCATAAGGTAGGCAGCGTATAATTGTGTTTAATTTTAAGCTTCTTTTGGACAAATTCTAATGCAGCATCTTTCACAGATAAGGCAATCCCAGAATGCATTGAGATGTGAAGCTCATTCAAGCCAGCAGATGAGTAATCAGTTATCATTACATGTAAATTATTGATTAAAAATAGCTTGGTTTCATTTAGAATTTACTTGTGGAGTCAGTTGAGTTTCACATGTGTTTTGCTTGAGAAGCTCTTTTGAGTGTCTATGTAGAGCACTCTAAATCAAATGCGTGTTTTTATCGCAGCTAGAAAATAAAAGGTTGCTGCCTATGTTGACAGAAAGGCAGGTCACTGTACTGTTAACAGTATGTATATAAGATCAAATGTTATGAAGGGCACCTTGTATTTGCCATATATATATTTTTTTCAGCACTTAGAGCACATATATGGTTTGGTGTGTGCTGTTATCATTAAGACTATTAAAAATAGTTTTCCGTAATTTGAATAAAAATAGTTTTTAATCCGAAATTTATATTTTACTTCAAAATGTAAAAAAATTAATTAAATTAAAAATGTTACCTTGGCAACTAATTGAAATAAAATCAATTTAAGTACTAAAATTGCTAAAACTTATATTATAAAATATATAAAAAATTATGTTAAAAATGACAAGCACATAAAGTTACTAAAACATACTGAAATTGAAATGAACTGAAATTATAAGTGAAAATATAAAAAATGTTAAGGGATAGTTCACCCAAAAATGAAAATTCTGGGCAACACTTTATTTTAAGGTGCCCTTGTTACTCGTTACATATACTTAATATTATAATAACAATAAATGATGCATAATTACAGGCAAGTAACCCTAATCCTAATCATATAGTAAGTACATGTAGTTCATTAATATTACTCAAGGACACCTTAAATATATAAAATTCTGTCATTAATACCCTCATGTCGTGAACCTTTGTTCATCTTTGGAACACAAATTAAGATATTCTTGATGAAATCCGACAGCTTTCTGGAAATGCAATGAAATGCAACTGACACATTCAAGGTAGTACGAATATCATAGTCCATGTGGCATCAGTGGATCAACCTTAATGTTATGAAGCAACGAGAATACATTTTGTGCACAAAGAAAGCAAAAATAACGACTTCAACAATTCTACTCTTCTGTGTCACCGTCCTCTGCCATTATGGATCGTAACATGATGCATGTGCCGCAGTTCTCTCATGAATGGCAAAGGATGGTGCTTACTTTATAAGACCTCCAAACTGTATTCATAGTAAATATGATATGTTGATTTCATGCTGACTTTAACACCAGGCCTTTAATTAAAATCACTACATGAAAAATAATGTGTTGTCAAATGCAGTGAGGTGCTCCTTCTTACAGTCGCTGAATGAGTTTGGTCTCTGTATAATGTAGAGAAATCTCTTTGTTGCAACATTAATACAAAGCCAAGACCGTTTATTAGCCTCTGGCTAGTGCGGGTTTCTCCTCTGTCACATTTTGTTTGCTTTGCTCCACCAACCCTACAGGCCTCAAGAGAGCCAGACACCCAACTGAACGAGGAGTCATCCATGTATATGTATATGTCAGTTACTACAAAATTGATGTATACTACAAAAAATATATTTTTAATAGTAAATCTTTTGTAAAACACACTGTATATAGTACAATATTTGAAGTGGATCCAAACCTTTCATCAAAGTTGTCCTAAAACCATAATGTGTTCTTGTCTTAGGACAACTTTGATTAACTTTTTTGTCAGTTACTACAAATAATGCAAAATAAATATATCTAATTTATTTAATTTTTTGCAGTCTATTTGTAGTATGTAAATTTTTTTAATTAAATTGCAAATTTTTTGTAGTAATTGAAATAGTATTTGTATATGTATTTAAATTATAAGTATGTAAATTACATACTATATAGGTTAAAATGAGGTTATATATTAGAATTATAAAATGTCTGGGTATAAAAAGCATGTTGATGACAGCTGTCAAAGGAGCCTTGTTTCTAATTACATTTGTCTTCCGTTTAATTACATTTTAGTCCAAGTTTTTGTGTTCATGTTAATTTTGTAATTACATAAAATCCTAGCTGCTTTATTATCTATGTGGCACTTTGTTTGCAAATGTTAGTTGAGTTTGATATGAGTGCCGCAGTAGAATCAACATTTTAATTTTTTCAGTTGCTTTTGGTTGGATTTCTAACATCTACTTTTTGATTAATGAACTTCTCTTACCCTCGGTGTTTCTATTCTTTTCTATTCTACCTTCAAAGTTTTTGCCGTAAGATCAGATGCACGAATGCCGTTTAGGAAACCTCTGATTGTATTTCACTTTGCATTGTAGTGAAAAAGACCAACAACCAATCGACTTGATTTAAGAAGGATGCAAGCAGCAGCAGCAGCACTTCAGTACCAGGTAACGTCTCGCCTGTGGGGTTAAACGCTGGGAATCAGAGCCCAGCTGGCAGAGGACACATCCTTACAGACGCCTCTGTCTTGAGGTTCTTCTGCAGCTGTGGCCCCTGAGAGATCTTTTTCTGCCCTCCACAAGAACCGAAGATAGACACTGGTTAAAAATATCCTGAGACCTCGCCACAACCAAGACAATAAACTTAATTCAGAGTGACAGTCATGGAGCCGGAGATGGATTTTCTCAGTTCTTGTTGCAGGAGGAAGAGGCTTGTTTTTGCTCGGCTCTGTCACGATGCTTGTTTTGGCTCTGCAGCACTGCAGTGTCTCTCTGCATCCTCACTGGACTCTTTCCAGAAGGTGTCAGTTTGGCTTTCAAACACAGTACATTTTGTTTTCTGCCGAGTGCAATTGTTTTGATGGTAGTCTGCCTTTCAATCCACTAGCTTTGAATGTTGATGCACTCGGTGTTCGTTTCATTGTTTTCAGAGCTGCCTGGGAATTTTTGAAGGTTGAAATGTGGTTTTGTTTTCCAAGAAATACAGGCCTTGGTTACAGAAGATTTTTTCCCATAGAGATAAAAAAAATGAAATTATACAGACGTTCAGGAAGAAAAGTGTGTGTTGTCA
Organism: Barbus barbus; assembly: GCF_936440315.1. Taxonomy (NCBI): domain Eukaryota; kingdom Metazoa; phylum Chordata; class Actinopteri; order Cypriniformes; family Cyprinidae; genus Barbus; species Barbus barbus. The sequence continues at coordinate 2,690,903 of NC_136733.1, forward strand.
AACTATCAAATCGATAAATGGCATTCAAAATCAAAGTGTGTTTACATAATATATGTGTGTGTACTGTGTATATTTATGTGTAAATACATACACATACATCTAGGCTACATATTTAAGAAATATATCTAATATATACACTGTAAAAAAATAGTTGAACCAACTTAAAATTTTAAAGCAACCAGCTTTTTGTAGGTTTTTGAGTTCTCAACTTATTTTTGTAGGAGATTCTCAACTTTGTGTTGCATAAACTTAAAACAAGAAGTTGAGAAAACACAAAAATCTGCTGAAGTTTGTTGCCTTAAAATAGTTTTTACAGTGTACATGTACATGATTTCATCAAGTGCAAAAATGTTCCTGGATCAACATTCTTGTTGAGCCAACAATAGGCCTATTGTATGGGTCAAAATTATCGATTTTTCTTTTATGCCAAAAATCATTAGGATATTAAGTAAAGATCATGTTCCATGAAGATATTTAAATATATCACGACGTCATTTTTGATTAGTAATATGCATTGCTAAGAACTTCATTTGGACAACTTTAAAGACAATTTTCTCGATATTTAGATGTTTTTGCACCCTCAGATTCCAGATTTCCAAATAGTTGCATGTCAGTCAAATATGACCCTAACAAACCATATATATCAATGGAAAGCTTCAGCTTTCAGATGATGTATAAATCTCAATTTAAAAAAAAAATTGACCCTTATGACTTTTTTTTTCTTTCTTTTTTTGGTCCAGAGTCACATATATTATGTAAACATAAACTTTGACTTGTGATTTTCAGAGATTTTCTCTTTTATTAAAATTAAAAATCACAAGTTTCTTATGTTTGAACATTTTTAATACAGCACCAAGCCCATTCAGCAAAACATGAAGCAATACAGACCAAGAGCCACATTCATAACGCCGCGTGTTTGTGTGATTTATATCAGGCTGCCTGGAGCAGTAAAATGCCTTTTCTTGTATTCATTTTTCTTCCTGATATCATCCTCTCTCTGTGTGTTTCCAGCAGCAGCAGATCTTCAGACAGAAGCTGACTGCCGTCTAGAGGCGACAGATGCAAACTGAGCAGGTGTGTTGTGTGTTGCCTGTGATTTTGGATAGCTCTGAAAAGGAAACTCCCTGTTTCCACAGACCATTTTCACTTTATATTGATAGTACACCACCCCAGAGTATCACTCAGCCAATGCTGATACTGTCTGATGTTTCATTATATAATAAAAGCCATCTAAATCTCATATATAACCTGTTTTGTCTTTGATTTTGGATAGCTCTAAAAAGTAAACTCCCTGTTTCCACAGACCAATTATAATTTAGCTCGACAGTCCACCACCCCAGGGTGTCACTAGGCCAATGCCAGGACGGTCTGATGTTGCATTACAAAATAAAAGCCCTACAAAAACTTGCATCTAACCTGTATTTCCCATATTTTCAGATAGCTCTAAAAAGAAAAGTACCTATTTCTATAGACTATTTTCACTTCAGATTGATAGCACACCACCCCAGAGTGTCACTTATGCAATGTCAGGACTATATGATGTGTAATTCCAAAATGAAATTCACTGAGGAGGTGTACTGGTTATCTGAAGTCAAAGTGGTCTGTGGAAACAGGGAGTTTCCTTTTTAAACCAATCCAAATAGATACACTGTAAAATATGCTGGGTTAAATATGGACGAGTCCAGCGATTGGGTTACTGCCCAGAAGGTTGGGTTAAACATTTAACCCAATTGTTGGTTGAAAACAACCCAGCATGCGTTCTGTCCAATAATTACCCAGCACTGGGTTGTATTTAACCCAGCCTTTTTTAGAATGTAGACAAAGCAGCTTAAATATGAGCTTTTAGGGGGGTTTTATTTTGGAATTATACATAAAATAGTTCTGAGACTGTGTGAGTGACTCTCTGAGCAGGTGTACTATCACTCTGAAGTGAAAGTGGTCTGTGGAAACGGAGCTTCATTTTTATACCAATCAGAATTGACAGACAAAATACTATTTGCAGGGCTTTTATTATGTAATGCAACATCAGATCGTCCTGAAATCGGTTGAGTGAGACCCTGGGGTAGTGGACTATTAATCCGAATTGAAACTGGTCTGTGGAAACAGGGAGTTTCCTTTTAAGAGCCATTCAAAATCACAGGCTGAACAGGTAGAATATAAGTTTTGGAGGGCTTTTATTTTGTAATGCAACATCAGACAGTGCCTGACCGCAGTATTGGGGCTGTTTAGTGGCTGGCGTGACGGATCATGCGCGCTCCCGCTTTTAAGTTCAAGCAAAGCAGGAGTGCATTCTTATTAGCATGAAGTGAACATTGAATGAACATCTGATCCATGTTGAAATATACTCTAAAACTTACTGAATGTATAGTATAGTGTCTCATCATCATGTAATCACTCAATGAGTGTTTTAACCAAGGAAAGACAGCAGCTAGAAAAGATTGTCACATAACAATATAAAATCCACCCAGTGTCCATGAACTTGAGAAAACTAGAGAGAATTTTGCAAAAATTACATTTAAATATTTACTCATAACTTTTTTATTATAATTAATAAAAATGAATAGATATAACGTTATTATAAAAATGGTCTAATATGAACTTGTATACAAACCAATTGATATTTTAACCTTAACAATAGGGTTCCCTGTATAGTTTAGTAAAAATGAGAAAAAAATAAAGTGTACATTACCAGTAAAAAAAGTTTTTGAAAAATAAGATTTTTTATGTTTACAAATAATTATGTTCTGCTCACCAAGCCTGCATTTATTTGATCCAAAATGCAGCAAAAGCAGTGATATTGAGAAATATGTTTACTATTTAAAATATATCTTGTTTTATTTTGTATATGTAATTTATTCCTGTGATCAAAGCTACATTTTCAGCATCATTACTCCAGTCTTCAGTGTCACATGATCCTCAGAAATCATAATAATATACTGATTTGCTGCTCAAGATTTTTTATTTTTTTAATCATTATTATTATAAATATTTAAAACAGTTGAGTAAATTAAATAAGCTTTTTTTTTAAGCTTGGAGTTAGTATAATTTTTTATTTTTATTTTGAAGGGGGGGGGGGGGGGGTATTATAGAAATTAATACTTTTATTTAGCAAGGATGATTTAAATAGATCAAAAGTGATGATAAAGACATTTATAATGTTACAAAAGATTTCTATTTCAGATAAATGCTGTCCTTCTGAACTTTCTATTCATCAAAGAAACCTGAAAAAATTCTACTCGACTGTTTTCAATAATAATAATAATAATAAATGTTTTTTGAGCTAAAAATTCAGCTTTGAAATCACAGGAATAAATGACTTTTTAAAATATATTCAAATAGAAAGCAGTTATTTTAAACAGTAAAATTATTTCACAATATTGCTGCTTTTGCTGTATTTTGGATCAAATAAATGCAGGCTTGGTGAGCAGAAGAGGATGAAAAACATTATAAATCTTACTGTTCTAAAACTTTTGACTGGTAGTATTAATCACAGACTTGTTAATTATTCAGGAATAATTGGCTGCTCCAGCCACTGGTTAATGAGGTGATAGAATTAAGAGAAATAAATTTCAATAGACTAACGTTTGAAGTTACAGTAGGAATGTATAGATAATGTGTGGTAATATGAAGCAATTGTAGGATTTATTCATGCTTTTTTTTATGCTATGTTGGAGTTACACACTGATTTTCTGTCATGGTCCCCCCCCCCCATATGCATAAACTCTAGCTCCACCGCTGATCTTAGGTGTCGTGCATTATGCACTTAATTTAAATGCATTAACTGCCGAAATCCAGAATGTTAAAATTTGCTTGAATGTGTCTTAAATGACCTCAGATATTCCTTATTCAACAGTATTTCGGTCTACTCTCTGCTTTAATCAAATGACAATAAAACGGTGAATTAAAAAAAAAAGATAAAGCACTTTATTCATCCATCCATCACTTTAGAAAGACAAATCGTGCCCATATTCCATCGTGAGATGCAGTACTTCACGCATGCGCGCTCTGTTGTGTATGCCTTACGAAAATTAACCATGCTTTTACTACAAAAAAAGAAAAGAAAATATGATTACTATAGTTAAACCATGGTAACCACAAATTAACAATGGTTTTGCAAAACTAGCCAAAGTTTTACAAATGCAGTCAATACGCCAAAAAACATTACTACAATTTCATGGTTAATTTTCGTAAGGGTTAAAGGTAAACACTGACAGATGAAAACTAATATCCTTAGTATGACAAGAGGATGTCAGGTTAGAGCAAAGACTATAGATTAGACGCGATACTGAATTTAACTCGGATTAAAACGAGGCTGTGAGGGATAAACTTATTCTTTAGATTGTCACGCACTGTATTAAAGGCCCTAGATCAAGTCATTTTAACTTTCAAAACTATTTTACGGAGTTTTATTCGAGTGAATTTTTGTTTTGTCAGCAGAGCAATCAGTATATTTTTAAACAACAGTACACTCCACTGAACACACTGCACTTCAGTCACCTTTTTCTTGCCGTAAAAATGCGCGTGGCCATTTGTAAATTCTATGGGTCTATAGCTTCCGGTTCAGTCTGCGTCCAGCTACTTTTAGCTGTACAATATAGCTTGTTTTGCTGCGTGATATTGAAAATTGGTGCGTCTTACCATATTATTTTAATGTATTATCTTAATTATGAACACACTGGTTTGTAGAGCAAACTGTTTTACCATTTACTGCACGTTGTAGCTAATTCTTCTCGTTATTTACCTAGCAGCTAATGAACCGGGAGTCTCACCCATAGGCTTACTTCCGCGTTGAAGAAAAGGTGGATAAGGACTGTAAGGTTAGTCTCACGTGGTGAAAAGAACAGAAAAGGTCAAATCTTCTAACACACCACATGGTGGAGCCACAACATTAGAAGAATTGCACAAGATGTCAACATTACGAGTTGTTATGTCTTATGACAACAGAAACAATCTTTCAAATACACACTTTTTTTATTTAAGGTTGAGTTTTTTCTTTTTTTCTCTGTGAGACCATGTCTTTGTCTCATTTGTTTTCAGCATAACAGCAATGGTCGACACATTGATCTTTAAAAATATCACTCCTACTATTTTCATATATTACTATATACTTTATCCCTCATATTCAGCATATTTTCAAATATCAAATAGTCAGGCAGGTTAATTATATTAATGTAATGAGATAGAAAAAATAGAATCACATGCAATCATTTCTTTCTGTTTACCACTGCATATGTACACTGCCGGGCAAAAACACCTGAACGTGTGCTATATAGCGGTTCTGCTCTGAGTTCAGACAGAAGGATGTGCAGGGTTGTGCTGTGACATGAATTCATCAAGTAAAGCAGTGAACAGATTTGTCTAGCAAAGTATAACTGTCTGGGACATTCAAGGAAAAACCCGCTTTGGATATGAAATAGGAGGAAACTGCAAGTACATGACAAAAGTTAACAGGTATTGGCTCACTGATTCTTGAGTACTGGGACAAAACAGGTCACAACTTTTTATATTTTCTTTTTTTTCCCCTCCACAATGTATTTTTCTTCGTCAACACTGACAGATAAAAACGTACTGTTAGGTCAAATACTTATAACAAATCCAGCATTACACTTTAAGATTGAATTGATAATACAGGATGGTTTTAAACATATTGTCGATGCATCTGTTTACATAAATTAGACATCTGAGTGTTGACATAACCATTTTGTTTTTGCATGTATTAATTAATTGTTTTTCTGGTGTCGCTCGCTATTAACAGACCTTATACTAATGGCAGATCTAATTGTAGACCATTTTGTGCAGTAACTCAAGAATCAGTGCTGTGTTTTGCTACCACGTTGCATTTGTATTGTAGCATCTGTCAAATTGTTGAACGTCGAAATTTAAATGTCAAACCAGGAAGTGAAAACAAAACCACACACAAAAACTTTTTTTCCAAGCTTAGTAACCAATATACAGCAATTCTGATTCCATTTCCCTAGAGACAAAACTACAGCCACATCTGATATCATATCCCTCATAATCTTAACAACTACTAAAATATTTCCAAGTCTAATAAGTGATCACAAGGAAACTCTATCACTGACACGCATTTAAGAGATATCTCAGTTCACAGTGTTTCTGATGGAACAGTACCGGCCAACACCTAATGTGCAGCGCATCACTGATACCAATATTTTCCAGATTTTGTCTTCAAGTTCATTATTGCTCAAGTAATTCTACTAAATATACATAAAAGCACCAATTACTTCATTAAATCAAAACCTAAATTACGTAAACCATTTACGAAAATGAGTTTACCAGGTTGGAGCACAAAATTCTAGGTGTTGCTTAATTCTAAGCAGCTCTCTTTTTAATTAAAGCCATTCCTCAAAGTACATTTAATAGACTGTGGATAATCCACGGCCCTTTATATGTACTGTTTCTAAGTTCTTTTTTAAAACTGTGTTTATAATATAATATAATATAATGTAATTTAATGCCTGTATTAACATATCAATAAAAATACACAATTTGTTTAATGATAAAAAGAAATATAGTATTATATTTCTTTAGCCAAAATCTTTTCAACATTTTTGCGAGACAATGTTGGTCATTTTTTGCATAGGAAAAAATATATTCAGCTCTGACGTAAATAAGTACATAATTCTGTAGTTTGCCAAAATAAATAAAGATTGTTTTTTTTTTTCCCTCTCTCTTTCTCTTCATGAACAATAAAAGAATATCAAAAGAGAATTGCTACAAAGAAAACAATGGCAGTAATTGCCAGTGAAGCATAAATGAACAAATCCTAGGACTAGATATCAAGTCGATGGATAAACTGTGTGAATTACTCGTATTCAACATCTGATGGGCAATATTCCAACATTGAATAATACTGGCCTTGCAGACATGAATACATTTTTTTTCATTAACAAAATACATATCTACAAACATGTATAACAAATTAGCTGGGTATATTTAGATATGCACTATAGTGAGAGCTATGCTTTAATATATAAAAGGTGCACTTGTTTATATAATGTCATCTAGGAGATGTGGGTTGGCTACCCAGTCCAAAGTTCGTGGCTCAGAGGCTGCCATTATCATGCACATGAACTGCTTGCCGGTCCTTTTATCAATGGGATAAATAGTAGTGGGCGTGAACCTCCTGTTGTTCTCAACAAACTCACAGAGCTTTTGGTAGACATTGGGATACTCGTGGCGAAGAAACACCCCACGTATCCTCAACTCCCGCTGAATGTTGATGAAGCAGATCTCCCGGGCTTTCCTTCCCTCCTCGCCTTCCTTGTCAATGTCAGCCATACCTGGTGGGGGTGTCAGGATCAACGTCTCCATGTCGGTTTCTTTCCGATGGACCTTCTTTTCTGGGCTGTAGGAGGCAAGAGCAATCTTGGCAAATTTCCTGACGGTTGGGGCTTGGACCCTTGGCGATGGTCCGTCAGGCACTTGATCACCAACAGCAATGGATACATTCAGGAGAAAACATTCATTAGGGTCGTATTCCTTTCCTGCCTCTTGGAGCTCCTTGCAATATTCCCCAAGGTTATCCTTGAAGCTCTCCAGCTCACGGAGAGATAAGTATGTTGGTGACATGAGTAGACTTTCTAGTCCAAACTGAAGGAAATTTGTGGACGAACCTGGATTTGGAAAGCCCAAAAACAAGACTCCCCTGCCCCGAGACAGGTATCCCACTTTGGCTATACGGGAGAAAGCTTTATGGACCTCTGCGGTTTCTCGACAGTGCTTAATAACGTGGCGACACACACTACCGATTCGCCCATAGAGGCAGCTCTCCTTGTGGACGTCCCAGTCTTCGCGGCGACAGTTGCGAGAGCAATAGTAGGTATAGCAGCTGTGGCAGGATTTAAAGTAGAGGCAGGCGTTAAACGAGGTCTCAGTCCGACGGCATTTATTGTTTGAACACATCATAGTGTCGTCCTCATCGGGACTCTGGTCAGGGGAGCACTCTTCTGTACTTCTCAGGCCGTCACAACTCCCGTCAGTGTCTCTTAGTGTGTCAGGATCTATTTTTATTGAAGTGGGTTGTTTGTCAAGGGGCATGCCACTTTCAGATCCTGCCATCGAATCCTTTCTTGTTGAAGATACTGCTTCTTCTTCATCAATGAGCTTTTTGAGTTGATCAAGCAAGTCTTCACTTGCCCTCCTGGCTGGAGGTTTGTAATCAATGACAAGGTCTGCTAGAAGCTCATCAAGCTGCTCTAAACTTTGCTGTAAAGATGTGCTGCTGTGCATTTTCTCTTTGGTAAATTCTCCAGAACGGGATTTCGCTTCACGTTGAGGGGCTTCTTGATTTGGGGCACTTTTGGAATCCAGCACATCCCAACTTGCAGAGCGTGCTTCTGATTTACTAAGATTGCTTGGTCTGATATCATTGTCTGTGATGGTAATCTCAGGTGTGACAAACCACAGTTTACTCGAAGAGCTCCTGGCCTCAGTTGGACTTTTGTCAATCAAAGAGTTTTCAGATAAGGACAGTGCAGCATAACGCCTTGGTGAGCTGGAAAGGTTGACAACCACAGGTTTTGGTCGTTCACTTGAAGTTTGTATCCCCTGACAAAGAAGATTCTCATCGCTTTTCCCTCGAGGTACAGGCTGTTCCCGTTCTACATGGGTATCAAGGATGTTATCCCAAGATCTTGAGTACGGTTTTGGGTCTGTTACGGTTTTTGCTGGCTCCATGCACGGGTTGGCATACCAAGTTGTGAGCTTTGGCTCTTGTCTAACTCTCGTGGGAGTAACCTGTGAGACATACGAGGAAGGGTAATGGCTAGAGTAGCCAGAGACCTCTGAGCCGTACCAGTCCTCTGATTGCGGCTGCACCACACGGGCATGTCGTCTTCCCTCAGTGTAGTACGCCCTTGCTGGAATATGATGCTCCATTGGTGGCGTGTAGGGGTCGGCCATGTAGAAGATCCGAGGAGGGGCTGTTTGAATCTGATATGTCCTTGGGTCATCGCCATAGAATGTCCTTGCTGGAGGTGTCTGAATTATATACGCCCCTGGCTCACTTGCAGCATAGGGTTTTGAGTACACAGGCTGTCCAGGGTAATGGTAGGGGTCGAATTCTGTGAAATATTGCCGGGAAGGTACAGTATGAACAATGTGAGTCCTTGGATCTTGTACATATTGTACTTTAGGTGAGTAGGGTTGGCTAGGAATGCTGTATCGGTCATCTTGATAATGAGTCCTTGATGGAGTTGAAGATCCATACTTCCCCAAATCCTCTGCATAGAAGAATTTAGTTGGCACGTTGGGGCTTGAATGAGCCCTTCGTTCCCGTCCATAGTGTTCCCTTGGCTCCCGTGGCGAGACCACCTTTTGTAAAGGGATCTCCATAGGCTGCATGTAGCTATTTGGCATACTTTGGGAATACTGGTACGCCTGCCTGTGCTCTCCAGTGAAGGAGTCAGTGGGAGTCGGTGTCCTCGAAGTGGAGATATGGCGAGGCACTGTCAGACTCCGACTGCCACTGCTGGCATACTTATGCCAAGGTATGTCCACATGGGGTGTAGCTGCCTTTCGGCCTCCTTGCTGCACGGCCGACTCGTCTGGTTTGATGTCTACCCGGCACCGAACATGAGGACTAGTGGCAGGTTTCTCGGACCTTCCTTCATCAAAGCCTTCTGGCACATATACAGGGGAATACCTGCTTTTATCACTCCTCTGCGGCTGCAGTTTGATGGGATGTACTTCGTTCACGTGTGCTCGCGTGGCAGCGTAGGAAGATTCTCTTCTTGGGGAAACTTCCGGCCTTGGCTGAGTGTTTCGATGCGCCCTTTGAGCTTCCCGGCCCCTCCTTGCCACTGGAGGGGAAGCATCAAAAGACACAGGAGTTAGGCTGGTCTGAACCCGTGAGGCACTTCTAGATCTAGTCCTCCTCTTTTGTTCTGTCACAGCAATTTCACCAGGCATCTCAGCAGTCATTGGCTGGGAGGTGAGACGGTAGCTAAATATGTCTGGAGAAGAAAACCGGTGAAGTCCATGCCCTTGTTGGCGACCTAAGGCGTTCCAGGCAACCTCTGGATTGGCCGCATACCTTTCAGCCCTTCGGTGTGGGTACTCCATTGCTATTGTATGATATCGGGGTTTGTCCATAGATTCAGTGTCAAAGCTACGGCAGTGCCTCTTTTTGCTTTTGCTTTTTCGAGAGTTCTCCAGTTTGCTGATGGATGGGGAATCACATTGTTTTGAGGGATGACAGGCTTTGGAGTGGTTTGAGAGGGAATTCACTTTAACATCTTGATACACTGTTGATACTAGTATATCAGGTGGATGTGTGCGTGTCATCTTAATGAGACTCTTCTAATTTTCCCCATTAAATTAGTTTAGGTTAAGGTTCCCTGCAAGAGATGAAGAAAACAACACAAGATTAGTATTGCATTGTACAAGTTGCATTCAAAACACCTAAAGTATAGGATCTAAAATACTAAGTGTGAATGCTAACAGTGTTTTTGGGAACTGGCTGATTAACTATAAAAACACAACATTACTTGTAAATAACCTGCATTTAATATTGTAAACAATAACTGCACAATATTCAGTATTCTACAAGTAATTTGGAGGTGGCTGCCAGAGGATGATGTTTCCCCTGGCAACAACATCATCTCATAGCCATCATAGTACATACAGTGTGAGGGCTCAACAGAATTGCACTGGATCCCTAATACAAAAATCTTTCTTTTCACCTTTGAAATGTCTTGGAATGGTAAATCGCTTAAGAACGCTTACGTAATTCTAAACATTTTATCTCTTATGCTTGACTTCAAATTAAACTTTCATCAGTTAAATTCTGCAGGTTGAAGGCAGGACAGAAATAGTGTCTTGAGTCTAAATTAGGCTCTTTGAAGGTTTTTTGACATCTTGTCAGTCTCATAAACTTTATGCAAAACAGGTGCAATCATTTGTCATGAAGAACTGTATTGTACAAAGAGAACACAACTATAATAATGCATGTAGTCATTAAAGATACGATATAAGCAATGCTTGCTATGGAATTTATGCACTACTAGCTTTTTTGAATTCACATTTAGTTCCAGCTCATGAACGATTTTCCTTCTAAAAAAGGAGATTAAATGGTTTTCAAGACCTCCTACACATTCCCTACAGCTATGTTTATCAGACTGAGGAAACCACATCTTGTTTCTACGACAGACATTATGTAAAGAAGGAACTGACACTTCTACAAATATTACTATCTCCAGACGCTGTTTACTCACAGAGCGTTAGTCTGGCAGCTTTTCACATTGCCTCACACAATCGAGTAACTGTGTGCGTATGGAATACCCACCGTCTACCAACACACGCACAGTCACCAGACTTGTGCAGTGTAAGATATTTTCTTCTCCTTAACTAATTGGGAAATGCAGAATTTGATTAAAAAATGGTCAATTTGTTCAAATCCAGGACAGGCAAAACTCCAGGAACAATGGCATAAGATTGTCTGAGATGATGACAAGGAAAGTGCTTTTGAAAATCCAGTTTAAATTCAATATTAGTATTCATGTTGGTTTCATATGACCAAAAAGAAAAAAAAAAATCAACACACCCTAGTGCACACATCATTACCATTTAAAAAGTAATATATATATATGCAGTGGTGTGAAGTAACGAATTACAAATACCCACGTTACAGTAATTAAGTAGTTTTTATCAGTAATTGTACTTTTTTGAGTAGTTTAAAAATTGTGGACTTTTACTTTTACTTGAGTACATTTTAAGTGATGTATCGGTACTTTTACTCCGCTATTTTCATCCGTTTGTGGTCGTTACATGCTTATTTTAATTTTATTTTTATCCATTAATATGATTGGATAGGGAGATAGTGTCTCGTGACTTTCGTCAAATCAAATTGTGCATAGAAAACTTTAATCGCCAACTGCTGTCTATCATGGCTGCTGGAAGTGCATTCCTCAAGCATCAATGCAGTCACATCTTCCTCTAATATGTTAAGGTAAATTTGGGATTTCTGCTTACTAAATGATTTGTATATATGCTTGCCTATCTACACGACCTGAAATGTGGTGTGAGGTTGCGGGTATTGCGTGCAGTGTTAACTCCCGCAAGTGCCATGTTCAGTAAATTCCCACTCACTTAAGAGCCGCGCGATTTGCGCTGCTTCGTCTCTCTCACGCGCGTTCAGCTGCAGTCACTTGGATACGTTTTTGCTTGTTGAACTTGTTGACTTTTGATGAGTTTGAGCGTGTGATGCGCGCTTTGAAAAAGTGTGTTGGAAACACTGTAAAACGATTTGCAATATTGTAGGCCTACTCAAATTGAGGACCAATATGCACATTATTGATGACCTGTGGCGTTAATACTGCATCTGTGTCAGCGCGTGATGTAATAAAACTGCAGCTCATTAATAAACTTTTTTTAATTTCTTTTTTTTTTTTTATCCATTTTATTCAATCCACCTTCATTTAGCATGTGCACTCGTGTATAAACAAATTTCAAGTTCAACACTTTTTGTTGCATTCAGTTGTGGATGCTGCTGATTCACCGAGACCGCCGCGGCTCAGCAAGAGACGTGCGTTTGTGTTCTCTTTTGAAAACGTTTCCCCAGAAATACTTTATTGAATGCATTTTTCCTTACAAATTGTTTTATCGACATAACAATTTGAGTAATGTATATGTACATGTAATGTACATGATGCCATCCTTCTAGAACAATGTGCATTTGTTAAAATTGTAACATAAATGATCAAGTTTAGTTTTTCTTGTTTCTTTATTGCAAAACGCTAAAACTGGCACCGTTTTGGAGAGAAATGGGCTCTCATTTTAACCCATATCATGGTGTGTGTGATGCTGAACTATGAGTTTCTAATGGTGTTTGTATTTGCACTATTCTAAACATTAATATTTTATGTGCAACAACAGCATGCTCTCAGTGGCTTTACACATGATTTTAAATCTATTTTTCAAACTTTATGATTTAAATGGGTATAATTGTACTGAGAATGACTTTCATCTTTTCTTCAACTGAATGCTGTTTCTGTGCTGTTTTGATGTGTTTTAAAGAGTTGGCAGTCAAAATCAATCAAAACTGCTGGATTATAGATATTCTTCATTCTTTATGACAAACAAGATAATGTGAATTCCAAAATGTACAACGTTTTTTAAAGGTGACCCTGGACCACAAAACCATAAGTGTCAATTTTTCAAAACAGATCTATATATCATCCATACAAAGCTGAATAAATTCTTTCCATTGGTGTATGGTTTGTTAGGATAGGACAATATTTGGCTGAGATACAACTATTTGAAAATCTGGAATCTGAGGGTGCAAAAAAATCTAAATATTGAGAAAATCTCCTTTAAAGTTGTTCAAATGAAGTTCTTAGCAATGCATATTACTAATCAAAAATTAAGTTTTGATATATTTACAGTAGGAAATTTACAAAATATCTTCATGGAACATGATCTTTACTTAATGGCCTAATGATTTTTGGCATAAAAGAATAAAAAAATTTTTACCCATACAATGTATTTTTGGCTATTGCTACAAATATACCCCAGCGACTTAAGACTGGTTTTGTGCTCCAGGGTCACACATGTATAAATTGCAGTGTAGAGCAGTTATTATGACGGGGTAGAATCCACAGCTCAGTACTCACTACTCAATACTCATGAGTACTTTTAAATAGGCTACTCTTTTACTCTTACTCAAGTAGTTTTTTGGACAAGTACTTTTACTCTACTCAAAACTAAATTTTTTGGAAGGCAATGGTACTTTTACTTGAGTATATATTTTCAGTACTCTTTCCACCACTGTATATATGTATACACACACAGTGGGGCAAATAAGTATTTGATACACTGCAGATTTTTCAAGTTTTCCCACTTACAAAGAATGGAGAGATCTGTAATTTTCATTGTAGATACACCTCAACTGTGAGAGACAGAATATATATATAAAAAAATCCTGAAAATCACATTGTATGATTTTTAAATAATTAACTTCCATTTTATTGCATGAAATAAGTATTTGATCACCTACCAACCAGCAAGAATTCTGGCTCTCACAGACCTGTTTGTCTTTAAGAAGCCCTCCTATCCTCCACTCATCGCCTGTATAATTACAGATCTCTCCATTCTTTGTAAGTGGGAAAACTTGAAAAATCGTCAGTGTATCAAATACTTATTTGCCCCGCTGTGTGTGTGTGTGTGTGTGTATATATATATATATATATATATATATATACATACATACACACACACACACTATATTTATTTATTTTTTCAATATATGATGAAACCACTGAAACAACTGAAGCCCCACAAAAATATCAAAATGAATTTTAATTCTTAAATTTTTTTTTTTTTTATATATATAGATATAGATAGATAGATAGATAGATAGATAGATAGATAGATAGATAGATAGATAGAAGAGGTGTATGAATTGTATTTAAATCTATTTTTGAATAATTTCAAAAATCTGGGGGAAAACGCATTGACCTAAAAAATATTGAACAACAAAAGACAACTGTTTGCAGAGCATAAAAGCAGTCATAATTATCAGTGATGACCTCAGTCCCTTAATAGCATTATTAAACTTCACACATTTCACACAGTTACACAAGGACGCACAGCTGAATGCAGCTCTATACAGCAGAATTTCCTCTTTGGCAAATGCAAGTCACCTATTGGTTTTTAGATAAAGCTTATTGTACATTATTTGTTCTTTTTAAATTCGATATATAAAGGAAAGCCATTAAGTCGTGACACTCAGAAATAGGTCATGTCAAATAAATCACACAACACAATGATGAATCTAATCTGCATAAAAATGTTCCATTATTATTTTTTTAAATGAATGAATCAATTAATATTTTATTCATGGATCTGGCTAATTTAAAATTTCATGCAGTTTTGTTTCAATTACTTATTCAGTATAATATGAGAATATTAAATTGATCCGGATGGACTTACAGTAAATATATACTGGCCTAATATGAAACTACTATAACTGCAATAAACTGCAAGCATTCTCTTACTCAGTACAGAAGCAAAATTATATATTAAAGCAATAGTTCATTCTGAAAAATATTTGCCTTCTGTAAATCTAAATGAGCACGAAAAACAACCACACACCTGTCTGTGATGCATTGCCCTATACACTGCATTTCTGTGTAATATTTATGGTTTCTATAGCCGTGGCATCATTATGATGGTATTAATAAATATTAAGTGGATTAATTCATGCAAGATGCCATTGAAGGCCTAGGTGTAAAATGCACGGCCAGCCACTGGTGGCTTCTAATGTTATATTGAGGTCCTATAAAGTGAAATGACTGGTCTGTGCAGGAAACTGAATGTTATTTACAACATTATTACCTGGAATATAATTGTGCATACGTGATGTCATTGCATGATTATGTAAATTAACTGGTGAATCAGTTATTTGAACCAGTTCATTTAAACAAACAGTCCAAAAGAACCAGTTTGTGGAAAACAATCCCCATTTGCCTGAAGCTTTGTATTACAGGTAATACTGAAGTAATAATGCTCAGTTTCCTGCACAGACCGATCGTTTCACTTTATAAGACCTCAGTATATTGTCAGGAGCCATGGGTATTAATTTTGCCCTGTATGTGCTTTTTTTTTTTTTACTCTCAAAGTGATGGTAGCCATTGACTTACATTTTATTATTTTTTTTTTATGAATGAGTTCATGCTTAAAACAAGAAGAAATATCTGCCAATAGGGAAGAACAATAATCTTGTTTTTCCTTTTAAGTTCAGACCCCACAGGCAGATTTTGAATTGAAATAGTTTTGCTATGAGGGTTAACAGGAGCATTTGTTCAGCATCTCACTGAAAAATCGCCAACTCCAGCAATAAGGGCACTCAAAGGAGTCAAGACTTTGTAAAGCTCATCCGTGGCCTTTGACCTTGTCATCTGTAAAGCGTGTGAACGTGCCTGTAGTGTGCCGTCTCACTGCTGCTGATGCCAGCTGACCCTTTTAACCCAGCGCAGAGCTACAGATGGATGTGAATTATTGAACATATGAGCCTCTACCACCACATGTTTCCTCTATAGGTGCATTTCTCTTTACTGTAGACACAATGCACTACATTAGAAAGATCTATCCATTAAGTATCCATTAAATGCGTGGAAATCTGAGTTTTATCCATGGAGTGACAGCCAGAACAAATATTTTGACAAAGCTAATGCCGCTCCCTAAAATGCAATCCAAATAATTAATTTCCATGACTAAAGACAGCTTCATGTATGAAATGAATGCAGTGCACTCGCATACACAACAACAGCCTATATAAATATCAAACTTCCAATATAAATATGAGCTTATATGGACTAGAGTTGATTAACACTATCAGCATGATTTTTCTAGAAAATCTGACCTTTTGTATGAAGCAGTTCATATGCGCAGTGACATAAATTTGCTTGCTTTTGAATAGGAACCTAGAAATCTGAAGAATCTGAAATACAGTAATATACACTGTCCAATTCATAATTATTTATAATTAATATTCTGCAAACTAAAAAAAAGTTACACTTTGGAATATATTTTTTTTTTTCCTCGTGCTACAGTCTTACAATGCTACTAGACATCAGTTTTAATGTAAAAAATAAAATAAAAAAATTATTAAATCAATCCATTGTTTTTTTGTTGTTGTTTTGCTGTTGTCAATTGAAATAAAGCAGAAATAAATATCACAAAAAAACAACTAAAACTCAAATATAAATAAATGAAAGCTAAATGGAAAATAAAAAAACAAAAAACAACAGATAAAATGACAAAAGCACAAAACAAAATGACTAAAATAATGAACTAATAATTCAAAATGACAAAATGAAAAAGTTAAGGTAAGAAAGAAAAAAATGAAAATGTTAAACGTTGCCTTGGCAACTGAGTTTAAGCTGGAATACTAAAATTACTAAAACTTAAAAATAAAGGTGAATAGAAAATTAAAAACAAAAAAAATGACAAATGCATATAGCAAAATGACAAATAATTAACTAATATGAAATGAAAACCACACACACACACATATATATATATATATATATATATATATACACATACACACATACACATGCATACATATACATATATGGAATCCTTTTGCACGAGAAACAGATATTTCATGTGCATATGCACTTTCTAAAATGTAAAGATGCAAATGCAAGTCAGGGTTTCTTGCTCACACTTCTCAAGCCTTTTAACACACTATATGATTATTTCTCGATGTGAATTCCTCAGACCCTTCTTATCAGAACCCTTCAGTCTTATCAATAGCAGTCGAGTCTCATAATGCAACCCATTAAACACTGCAGACTTGAATAGAACCTTTCCATGCCATTCCTCGCCGAAGGCCCGCTGCTAATTTTGCATAATGAGCCCATTTGATACGGGGGACAATGGGAGGCTTGTGAAAGGCTTGGAAACAAAAAACTCCCAATCCTGCGGCCTGAGCTGCAAAACGAACACTGCAGAAATGCAGATATGTGACAGAAAAGCATCAGCTGTCACAGATCGTTTCTGTCTTTTCCAGTGTGGGAAAAGAAAGCGATTATGGGACGTACTATAGCAAGGCTCTACTGCATAAATAGGCTGATCTGAGTCAGGACCTGTGAAAAATCATTGATGACAGACTCCACGTCTCCTGACCTGCTCTCTCCCGTATGACCATCTGTTCAGGCTGATCGGGCAACACCCTCGTCTCCACACACCCATTACGATGAACTTATGCCAATCTAACATAGAAAATACCTGCAGCAGAACTGAGTCACATTATGTTAACAGAATTGTTCAGTATGAGTCAAAATTTGGGTCCTTATGGTCCTTAAGGCTGCATTTATTTGACAAAAAACTAACAAAAACTGTAAAATTGTGAAAATTATTTTCTATTTGAATATACTGTATTTTAAAATATAATTTTCAGTGTCACATGATCCTTCAGAAAACATTCTAATATGCAGATTTGCTGCAGGAAACATTTCTGATTATTATGAATGTTGAACACTGTTAATATTATTATTTTGGTTTTTTTTTTAAACCATGACATTATTTCAAAATAAATTTTTAATATTTTAAATGTCTTCACTAATCACAAAGTTACAAATCTCAAAGTCCACTCCAAAGGGAGATATTTCGTTTTTAAAAAATCTCTTTTCAAGAACTACAACGAACAGCTAGTTTGGACTACAAAATTGTTTTCCTGTATTTGTGACATCACAAAGTGGCCCATTAGAATATCATTCAAATAAATCCCACCTATGGAAATTGGAATGGTTGGCGGGTGGAGAGAATGCTTGGTTCAAAATCAAAACCCGGGGCTGGTGTTTTTATATCACTGTATTTTTGAAGGAAACCAACTGTCTTCAGAAAATTTTGGATGTCATTTCAATTTCATCTTGCATATAATGTCTGATAAAGCAGTGTTTGTGAGCAAAGCGCTATTTTGTGTAAAGCATTACCGGGGAAACCTTGCTCTCTCTCGCTCCAACAGCGCCTCCCGCTGGCAGAGAATTAATTTGTATATATATGCCGCCACAAATAGTGTAAGTCTGTGGGACTATGGTATAAATAAATTCAACTGTATAACAGTTTCACTGCAATTCGTGTTATAATGTTAGAATTAAAGAACATAATACATACACTGAACAAAATTATAAACGCAACACTTTTGTTTTTGCCCCCATTTTTCATGAGCTGAACTCAAAGATCTAAGACTTTTTCTATGTACACAAAAGGCCTATTTCTCTCAAATATTGTTCACAAATCTGTCTAAATCTGTGTTAGTGAGCACTTCTCCTTTGCTGAGATAATCCATCCACCTCACAGGCATATCAAGATGCTGATTATACAGCATGATTATTGCACAGGTGATGTGCCTTAGGCTGGCCACAATAAAAGGCCACTCTAAAATGTGCAGGTTTATCACACAGCACAATGCCACAGATGACGTAAATTTTGAGGGAGTGTGCAATTGGCATGCTGACTGCAGGAATGTCCACCAGAGCTCAGTTCAACTCATGAAAAATGGGGGCAAAAACAAAAGTGTTGCGTTTATAATTTTGTTCAGTGTATTACTGTTGCACTTATCTGTACATAGTAAATGCAGTTATGTTTAAGCTGTTATTGACATCCTTTCTAAAACGTGATTTGGCCAAAAAACAACAACAATGTTACCAATTTAATATGTCTTGCAATATCCTTGCGTGGAAAGGTTCTGAGCGATCCTCAATATTGATATAGCAATATAGATGAACTTGCTGTTTTAGCAAGGGGCGGGGCAGTACTGAAACGCCACTCACCAATCACAATGCACTGGGACAGCTAACCAATCACAACACATTTCGTTTTTTGGAAGGCGGGCCTTCATCAAACCCGGAACTAATCGAGCCGTTTGTGTCAGGCTGGGGAGAAAGGTATTGCAATAATCTAAATTATGTGAAAATAATGCAATTTTCGAACCACCAAGCATGAGAACGTTCTAGTACACCCCCAAAAACAAAATCAAGACTTTGTAAAAGAGCATAATAGGACCCCTTTTATGTAATAAAATGTAAAACAAGTTTATGTAAAAAATAAATCTTAATATTAAATCTAAGTATAAAATCTTAAGTATTAAAATATCACATTGTTCCCAAGCCTTTGAAAGGAAAAATTCTGGAGATTTATTAACATAATGTGATTTTTCTTACAGTTTTATCCAACTTTTATATAAGTGATTTGAAACTGATTTTCCATCTGAATTAAACAAAAAAAAAAACTTCCAAGCAGAATGCAGTTTTGTGAACCATTTAAAAAAACTGTACTGACACAGAGATAATTCTAGTTTAAATTCATGATCAATCATAAATTATTAAAGACTTGTAATTTTACTCATTTAATGTGAAAATAAAGGGCTCTGGCACAATTCAAATGTATGGAGCGATACGAGGGTGAATAAATGACAGATTATTAATTTTTGGGTGAACTATCCCTTAACTATTCACTAACATTCATGAAGCAATTTTCAGAAAGACACTGACATCAGTAGACAACATCAACTCTTTCTTCTTCCCCATTCCTCCCGGCTGCTCCCGACTCTCCCATTATATTCCCAGCCAAAGAGCTTCCCAGTTTCTGACCTTGTCGTTGTGCAGCGTCTGTGCTGTCAGTCAATCGCTAATCTCTGTAATCCACTTTCACTCGTGAACATGACAGGAGTTTGTCTCATAAAATCGGAATCAGGCCAAGTCAAACACAGACCACAAACCGCCTGGGGACGCACTACAGGCGGGTCACAAAAGCCCTAATCTACACGCTCCACAATAATTCATGTGCATATATCCAGTTTGTAAACCTGAACCTGATTTCTAATCCACAAGAGGTTCTGCTTTCAAATGCAGTCTTGTAAATCTCCCTCAAATCAAAAGAAAAAAAAAATTGCACTGTTTTATGTGTTGTTTTATTGCATTGCCACAAAATAAATCGTTAAAATATGTGGTTTGCGAGCCAGAACTTGATTTCTGATTAACAAGAGGTTCTGAACTTGTGCATCTCACAAAAAAAATGGCACATTTCACACAAAAATCAAAAGCTCTGATGTATGTTCCGCTCTTGCATGTCTCACTAAAAATGGCATATTTCAGCCAAAAATCTTAAGAAAAAACAAGAAATTGACATGATAATAGTTTAAAAAATCTTGGGTTTTTATTGTGTTGCCACAAAATAATTAATGTGAAGTTTTCAAGCCTGAACCGGTTTACTTATCCACAAGAGGTTCTGCTTTCAAAATGTACAGTAGTTTTGTGCATCTCACTAAAAATCACATACTGTGGCCCAAAAAAAAAAAGAAAAGAAATTGTGATGATAATGGTTTAAATATGCATCTTTGTTGTGTTTTTGTTTTGCTACACAATAATTCTTGTAACATATTTCACCCTAAAATCAAAAGAAGAAAAATAGTCATGAAGATTTAAAAATGTGTTTTTGTGTTGTCCCACAATAATCTGCGAAAATATCCAGCTTGCAAGCCTCAATCTGATTCTGAACCATAACAGGTTCTGCTCTCGTGCATCTCATTAAAAATTGTATATTTTTCGCCCCAAAATAAAAAACTAAGAAATTGTCATGATAACGGATTACAAATGCCCCTTTGTTGTTTTTGTGTAATTAACATAAAAAGCAGTTTGCAAACCTGAACATGATTTCTGATGCACAAGATGTTCTGCTGTAGACGTTTGAGTTCAGTGTATCTCAAAAATGGGACATTTTGCCACAAAATCAAAAGACAAAAATAAGAAATTGTCATGACAGTGATTTAAAATACATTTTGGGGTGAAATATGACCCAGGCATTCACCTAGAAGCATTTAACCACAAGGCAAAGTTATCTATCTTCTATAAGAAATATGAAACATGTAGACACAAAATCATTCTACACACTAAAAGCAGGAAATGCTAACTTTATCGGCATCATCTAACATGTAACCACAACACACTCATAACCACAGGGAAAGCAGGCGCTGCGCTGCTGGTGTATGAGAAAGACCTCTTCAATTAAATGCTTTTGAGTGAATCACGCATTGTTGAAGCTCCTTGACCCATATGAGCAAACAGAAAGATGCGATCGGCAGAGCGGAGATAGCAAAGCTTTTCACATCGCAGCATGCCAGGGCATTTAGAAAACAAGCTAAAAATAGCACACAACATCAGGCCTTCAGTGCAAGAGAAGTTCGGGGACCTTCATGCGACCTGAACACTATGAGATCATGCACTAATTACAGGGTCACATCATACCGTTTTTAATCGCTTAATTTTTCACTGAGGTCCTCTCAGAGTTGCATCATATTTTACTTGCAAGATACAGTTGTGGCCAAAATTATTAGAACACTAGTATTTTCAGCAGCTACATGTGGTTTTAAGTCAGTTATTTCTATCTTTTGCTGTAGTGTGTCCGTAGGAAATATCAGTTTATATTTCCAAACATACATTTTGCCATTAATTGTAATAATCCAGTGAGATTTTTGAATGACAACAGCCAGAGCTCCACACAGAGATCTGAACTCATCATCATCCAGTCTTGTCTGGAATGACATGAAGAAACCGAACAAATTGAGACAGACTCAATCCAGAAGAACTGTGGCCACGTCTCCAAGATGCTTCACGAAACCTTCCTGCAAAGCTGAGAAACTCTGCTCAAGTGCACCGAGGGCAAAAGCTGCTTTAAACACAAAGGATGGTCACACCAAATGTTAGTTTGATTTAGATGTTAATTGATAAAGAAAATTTCGATCAATATTTATGACATTATTTTTGACAGCATCCTCATTTTACAGCATTTTTTACTCAAGTGCCTAAAACTTTGAACAGTACTGTAGCTTTGCAGGTAGGTTTCTTGAAGCATCTTGAAGATGTTGACAGTTCTTCTGGATTGAGTCTGTCTCAGTTTGCTCGGTTTCTTCATGTCATTCCAGACAGACTGGATGATGATCAGATCAGATCTCTGTGTGTTGTCAGACTCCTTGTGCAAACAAAAATCTTAAAAACCTTAAAACCATTTTTAGCTGGTGAAAATACCAGTGTTCTAATAATTTTGGCCACTACTGTATAAATTCAAGTAGTTGAAGCTACTGTTAAGTACAGTATTAGTTAACTACACCAAAGTTATAAAAGAGGGCAATAATAATAATATACGATTCAAACAAAAACAGCACTATTTCTTTGGCACAAAAAAGGATACTATTTAGAGAGATGCAATCGAAGTTAATATTAATGCAAATATACATTTACTCTAAACATCAAAATAATAGTACTAAACAATATAGAGTGTGATTCCTTTGGTCCAGATCTATCTAGGATATGCAACATTACAGAATTCAAATCTGCACCCAATACAATTTCAAAATCTGAAAACTTCAAGAGATAGGTTGACAAAACAGAGAAAAAAGTAGGGTCAGGAGCACAAGGGGCATAAACTGAGAGAAATACAATATTCCTATTCTCCACTATTGTTTTTATATGCGTTATTCTACCGTTTGTATCACAACCTTTCTCTAAAATAGTAATATTTAAAGTCCTCCGCACCAATATTAGGACAGCCTTGGTTTTAGTATCCGAAGATGAGTCAGATCATAAAACTTATTACACCTGCATATATCCTCCTCTTTCAAATGGGATTCTTGAACTAACACTATATCAATCTTTCTTCTTCGGAAAAAATCCAGAAAACCTGTACGTTTGTGAGAGCCATTTAGCCTATTAATATTACAACTCAGAATATTAAGGTCAGTCATCAAACAGAATTACTGCATAATAAGACAAAATACAAGTTTGAAAATAAAACCAGTTGAGTCTACCATTACCCCCCCCCCCCCTTCCCGTTACCATTCAAAAAAACATAAACACATTCCCATGAACTATGGCAGATCAAACCAAGAACAAACCTTGATCTGCCAGCACCCCTTAATATGGTCCGTGGCGTCAACAAAACCCTGCACATTACTGAAGCACCAACATTTGGCCCCATAGTCACATACTGACTAGGTAGTATTTCTATAAAAAAAAAAAAAAACATAGAAAGAAAAGAGAGATAAAGAATACAACTAAAACAAATAAAATATCATAATCCGTAATCGATACTGTATGCACAATGAACTATGAATTAAGAAGTGAACAGTGAAAGACACAGTCACCTAACCATTTAGAGCATTTCTTCTCCGATTAGACAGCAAATGTCCAGCTGAAGCTCACTGAGAGTTGGTGGATGAACGGGATCTGAGAAAATCTCTTGCTTCTTCTGGGGAGTGTAGCATTTTAGGTTCACCTTGATTGAGGATGACCTTCAGTCTTGCAGAATAAAGGAGAAAATTCTGGATGCCAGCGTCTCTCATCTCCTTCCTAATTGGCGCAAATGCACTTCTATTTGCGGTGACCGTAGAAAAATCTGGAAAGAAAGACAGCGTTGCTCCGTCAGAAGTTTTCACCGGGGCATGAAGTCTGGCGGGCCGCAGAATGAGCTCCCTGTCCGTGTACCGCAGCGGTTTAAAGATGAAAACCCGTGGTTTAGCGCCATCTGAGGAGAGGTTTTACCCGCCAGAGACGGGAGCCACGTCGGTAGCGATCTTTTTAAAAAGCCCAGAGGATCGTCCTTTTCGGAACCTTCAGGCAATCAAACCAGACGCAGATTGATGCACCTATTGCGATCCTGTAAGTCCACAACCTGTTGCTCGAGCACGGCTACTCGCCTATCGTGATCTGCCACAACTTTCTTTTGTTCTCTCATCTCCCCTGTAAGAAGATCCAGTTTAGAGCATAGCGACTGAACAACTGACATGTGAGAAGCGAACTCGTTCCGCATCGCCGTCAACTCGGTTCTTAGAATGTCCTCAAAGTGTGTAACAGTGTTCGCCATCTTGTCCATCATATCGCTCGAGTTCAGAGACTTGGATTTCTTCTTAATCGGAGAAGCTGATGGAGACAACTCCTGCTGTTTACGACTGCATCACATCAGGTAAAGCACCACCAATGAATAAAACTTAAAACAAAATGAAAAAAATCAGTAAAAAGAGGTCAAACGTACAGAGCTCTACTCAAGTGCGACTAGGTTCATGAGCACGTCACGTGACGCTAACAATAGGCATTCTTCAATTAAAATTGTTTTCGTACTTTGTATGGGTTCAAAAACAAGTAGACAATTTTAAGAATCACTTGATAACGTAGATGAAAATATAGCACAAATCTCCAACAAACATTAATGACATAAGCATTATAATGAGAATGAAATCTATAGTAAATTCTGTCTTTACCCGTGTTTCAGCGCGCTGTTGAAAGCGCATCACGGCAGGAGCTCTCTCTCTCAGCGCGTAACTTAAAGTTCACTGGCATATGCATCCTTTGTGAAGTTACAAGTTGTAATGTTACGTTTAGGTTATGTATCTAGGTTATCTGATTAATATCATAGAACGGGTTTCAGTTTATTGGCATAAAGTCAGCTTCACCTCAGGCAGCTATTCTTTTTTAGATGCTTCTTTTTTAATAACATTGCTGCATCATAATCATAATCTAACATGTTCATGTTTTCATGTCATATTTTTAACATTAAGTTTCATAACAATCTTCAGATATTTTCATTATCTCCATTATGGTCATGCCCCGCCCCCCCGAGTACTTGATTAATCATTTTTGAAACCTATCGATGATCGAAATAAGAAATTTCCCTACTTTATATTATCTTTTGAGGCTGGCAAGAAAGTCTTGATTTATAAAAGTTACAGCAGGTTTTCACAGTTATACTGAGCTCTTCAACACAGCACAGAATGGGATTTCTGATGATCTGACCTCTTGAAACTCTGTCCTTTCTCTGCTTTTTATAAGCTGCACAAATAATGCAGTGGATGCTTTTGGATGGGGAGTAAAAATAGAAACATATGAGTCAGTTGAGCGTGCATGTAATGTATAAGAGACGACCCGTGCACATGCTTTAAGAGAGAGAGAGAGAGGGAGTGATATACGTAATGCAATTCTAACCGAGCTTAATGAGGTTCCAGTGAGAGCGAAGGAAATAACGTTTCCTGTGAACAGTTACTATTATCAATGCAACACTGTAAGATACCACAGGACTGAGAATTACTTCATCCAAATGAATTTTCTGTCAAATTCTGCATGCTGTATTTTTTTTCTGTGGAAAACAAAAGGTGAATTCAGCTTTTTTTTCATATTTACATTTATGCATTTTGGTCACTATATGGACTACACTTTTAATGGACAAGAGATGTGTGAAGGTCCTTTAAAATAAATTTTCTTTGTTTTTCCACAAAAAACAACAACAACAACATACGAGTTTTGAGTGAGTAATTAATGACAAGATTTCCTTGCATGCCAAATGATTCCTTTAGATATGTATAAAAAGGGGGTTGTGTCATGCAAACGTCTGGTGCACACTGCAGCTCCAGCATGCAGCCCGATGCACATTACAGTCTCTAGGCACCGTCGCACGATGACGTATAGCCCCAGAGCATCCCACATCACGTGACACAAGTAGACCATTTCATCAGGCATCATTAGAGGTTAGTTCACTTTCACTAGTAGGATCCCCAGCCCTGGCCATGCATCTCCTGACGTCGAAAAATCCATGACTGCATTACATAACCTTAATAATAATACTGACATCAGCAAATATGACAAACGAGCACTAGGGAAACACGTCTGTTGCATGCAATTGCAATAAGTAAGTTGCACGCGCCAAGATAATAGTTTTTCAGTGTGGTTAAGCTGCTGCTTGAACTCGCGTCGCAGACCGTCGCTAAATGAGCATTAAAACGCGATGCATACAGCTGGAGGATCCATAGGTTATTCCTCACGTATATGAGCAATGCCTTCATTACCTACAGCATCATGCGCAACTCTGATTCCCTACAACATCAAACCGTTTCCATACCGACAGATCGTTGCATACATCCGCACTGATCGCTTGCAATTCTATAGTGTCATCTGTCAAATATCGATGCGCGTTTTCAATGTCAATGCCAGAAAAGCTGCGCTCATCTGTCACGCGCACTGCACACACAGATCGCGCGATGCTCTTACCGTGTTAATCCATCCGCCGATAGCATAAATGTCCATCATACGCAGCGCTCACGCTTTATAATGTGCTGAGAGTCGCATTTTAGCGTGAAAGCGTCTGTAGTATCGGCGAATCGTGTCGTCCTCACGGCGCATCTGTGGAGTTACTATCCGCGCGCGTCTCCTCAGCACCGGCGTCCAATGCGTCTAATATGCGTTCAAAAGAGCGAACGCGACTGGTACGCGTTTAAGGGGCGGGGCGAACGCCTCTGGCTATAATTTCAAATGTAAAAACCTCTGAAAGTCTATATTCCGTGTCTGCCCGGTGCCGTGGTAGTAGCCTACAGTGATGATACCAAATGCCTATACTATGGTGTTAACACGATTCTTTCTAGATTTGTACTGCAGTAATACCATGGTATTCTTTGAAATACCTTACACCAAATAACACGAGATAGATTAAAGTACCATCAAAGAACTAAGATCAAAGTACTTCCATCCACAGTGTTTTGTAAGCCAACTCCTTTTTGCAATCTGGACCTTATAATAACTGTGGAAAATAAATAAATACATAAACAAAAACGATAATAATACCCGTTGTTATTATTATTAATTACAGACACATTCAGCTAAAATATGACTATTGTTATCATTATTCTTATTATAAATAATATATTGTAATATTATTATATATTTACATTTAACGGAATATAATTACAATTAATAATAATATTATGTGAATCATAAATTATTATATCATTATTAGTGTAGAACTATATACAATATATTTGTATTATATAATTATAAAAGTATTATATTAAGGTAACACTTTAGAATAGGGACAATTTCTCACTAGCTGCTTATTAGCATGCCTATATTAACATATTTGCCGTTTATTCGTACTTAAATTGGGAACCAGCCAGTAAACAGCCTATGATAGGGTTTAAATCCAAGCAGGTATACAATTATTAAACACAATACAATTCATAAAACTACAAAAATGCATTTTTGCATCAACTTTAGCTGTTTGAAACATATGAAAGCCCTAATGAAAACTTTAAATGCACTGTATATCCTCTACTATTGTTGTTCAGAAAAACACAAGAATGTTTGCTGTGAATGCTGCTTGAATCCATTACAATTAAAGGGATTTGAGCTTCGTCTCGGCAGCCAGTTAAAGTGTTGGATGGGGAGCAGATCGATACTCACAAATTCTACTAAAGGACCTCCATGGGGACAATCAGTCTGTCGAACGCTGACCGATGTGGGTTAATAAGATCAACAAAGAACCTGAAGAACACATGTAATCAAACACACAGCTGTGAAAGCAGCTTATAAACACGCCATCCTCCTCGTCCTACAGTAATTATTCAAGACAGCTTGTCATTTCACTACAAACGACCTTACACTGGTGTGAAAAGTACAAGAATGCAAATGAGCCGGCATTGTGTGTTGATAACACGACGCCTGCCGTAAAGCGATTAAAAACACAACTCGCATGCATTAGAGGAAAACGCTGTAATTATGATGTATTCATTCAGGCCTCCATGACTGATGGCTTCAAGACGAATCAGCGCTTTCATTTTATTCATTAGAAATCCTCTTTATGGCTCGTTTCCAAAACCTCTTGAGCTGCTACTGTATACTGTATACTGAGATGAGTGAGAGAGAGAGAACGATAGATGGAACGTGAGACAGAACAACAGATTGATGAAGAGATGGATTGATAGAACAATGAATGGATGGATAGAATGAGAGAACGATAGACGGAACTATGGATGGATAGAACAATTGACAGAACAAAAAGAACAATGGATAGAATGATAGACTGAAAGATGGATGGATGGATGGAATGAAAGAAGGACAAAACAATGGATAGATAGATTGATAGACAGATCAATAAACGGATGGATGGATGGCATGAAGGAACAACAGATCAAAGTATGTTGAATAGAACGATCGATAGAACCATACACACACTCACACACACACACACACACACACAGGGTTTACTCTTGACCTTACTGCTGAAGCCCCTCTAGCATCACTCGGCTAACATGAGGACATTCAATCCTCAGCTCTCTGTATTGATTTGACTCCAGGAAGGGAAGAAATGTGCTGAACAGCACACAAACACCTGCTGGCTGATCACTGGACACTGACAGAGGAGCTTCAACAAGAGACTGATCCCTCCACATATGAAACCCAGCCGCAGTCAGCACAACACACACATACACACGCACACACACCATGAGCAACTTCAGCACAATGCTTCTCAACTTTCCCAGACGTCAAGTGGCTACACACTAACAAAATTGTTCATCATACATGCTTATGTATGTAAACAGACCAGAAAATATTGCGGATAGAATACATGAATATACTGTATGAGCCCTTAAACCTTTGAACAATTGTCAGAGTCGACTGTGAAATAAGTAACATGGAACGTATAATCAATGATTTGCAAATAAAACCAATATTATACTTGCAAAGACAGTTTAAAAAATATATATATTTATTAACTTACACATTTGGCACAATAATTTAATGCTACTGAATTATCTTCACTCAAATATAACAGTACTGTATATTAAACAAATAATTAAAAATACAAATATTAATTTTTATTTTATTTTCAGTGACATTCTAATATTGTGTCAAATGCATAAATTACTGAATAAATCAATATAGATTTTATTTTATATACATATACTGTAGTGTTTTCTCATGAACGCTGTAAAAATATATTCAATTATATTAAATTATTGTGTCAAATGCGTAAATTATGCTATCGAGCAAACTAAATATATATTTTTCATATACAGTACACTAATATTTAGTGAAGAAAGCTGCAAATTAATAGTATTTAATGACATTAAATTACTGTATTAAATGCATAAATTACACTTACACTAAATAAATTATTTTTATTTTATAGACGGCAATATTTCCCGAGGAAAGCTGCAAAATGGATATTATTTAATGGCAATAACTAATTTGATCAAATGCATAAAATAATTATATACTGTATACGTGTCATTAATTTGACCAATTATTGTTACATAATTAATTAAATCAAAATTTCATTTAAATTTGTTGACTGGTCAAATGAAGGTCAAAACAAAATGTATTAAAAATTACCATGCACTGCATCGATCCAACAATATACAAAAATATTAACATGAAAAATGCAACCTTAATAAACTGTATCAAAACACTGGACCACATATTGTATTAATATTAGCTGTTTCACCAAGTGACAGACGAATTTGTGCCAAAATACAATGGATTGGATGCACAGCATTTGGCGTTATGAAGTGTTTTTTCTTTCTGTTTGAAAGTTGAAAATACTAGCATTTATATTGCTATCCTACATACAGATCGTTGCATTTAACAGTTATTTCCCTGCTTGTGAGTGACATTTCCGGGTCACGACCCACCAGTTGAGAACTTTATTATAAATCTTTAAAATTCAGGTCAAAATTCCCCAACGTTAACTGTGCATGTCCACTTATGGCTCTCCACATTGCACTCAGTTTAAAGTGTTTCCTCTCTCATTACGTGACAAGCTTCCCTGACGCCAGGCACACATGCTGCTCATGCATTATTTACAGCTCCTGTTCTTTAGATCTGCTTCTGCCCTGTTCAGCGCTCAGGACTGCGCCGTGGGAATGTCTGCCTATTAATGAAGTGCTTTCTCAGCACATGAGCCCGTGAATGATTCTGATGCCCAAAAGAAACAGACTCATGTATGGGCTCATACAACAAATCTCATGATACTGATGCAGAATGATACAACGTATTTGTACAATGCAAGACCAGTCTGAAGCTGTCAGAGATGCTGATTATACACATTTATTATAGCTTACTGAATGGTTTTCCCCCTAAACTACATTTGATGCACATGACTTGAATTAACCCTAAAAAGCCTCATATTTGATACGGCAAATAAAATACAATTTGTGGCCAAAACATATTTGGTAACACTTTATTTTACGGTTACATCTATTAGTTGCTTATTAGCATGCATATTACTAGAATAATAGCCATGTATTAGTGCTAATTAAGCACATATTAATGCCTTATTCTACATCCCTAATCCTACCCAGTACCTAAACTTAACTATTAATAAGCAGCAAATTAAGAATTTATTGAGGGAAAAGTCGTATTAATAGTTAACAAGTGTGACCCCATAGGTTAAATGTAAGGCTTGGAACAGCTCATGATCCAAAGCATACAGCATCATCTGTGAAACATGGATCAGTGGGACTGGGTTACTGGTGTTTAGTGAAGATGTGACAGAAGACAAAAGCAGCCGGAAGCATTCTGAAGTGTATAGGGATATACTCTCTGCACAGTTTCAGTCAAATGCAGCAAAGTTGATTGGGCGGCGCTTCATAGCACACATGGACAATGACCCAAAACATACAGCAAAAGCAACCCAGGAGTTGTTGAAGGTAAAAAAGTGGAATATTCTGCAATGGCCGAGTCAATCTCCTGATCCCAACCTGATTGAGCATGCATTTCACTCGCTGAAGACTGAAGAAGGTGTTTATATTGTTTTAAATATGGATGTTGTTTTTGCAGAAACACATGGATTCGCTACAGGAGGCCTTTATTCACCCCCTGGAGCCATGTGAGGCACGTTTTAATATGGGTGGATGTGCTTTATTTGACTACTTCTGGACTGTTGAACAACAACACCCACCAATTTTTTTATATTACTCTGAATGGATTCGTCTGAAAGAAGAAAGCCATATACACCTATAGGATGCCTTGAGGTTGAGTAAAACATGGGCTAATTTTAATTTTTGGGTGAAATAACCCTTTAAGGTCTATGCCTCCATTCACTGATGTTTTTCACTGTGATTGTTGGCTGGTTTGCTCTTGTTTCAGCAGCGGCTGCAGCTGGTTTTGTGAGTCAGAGCCTCTTGCGTAATGCACTTCAAACTGGCGTCAGATGAGCCGGTCTGAAGCTCACATCAAAGCGCTAGTCTCAGATCAGCTTGTAAGACTCTTATGAACGGGATTTTTAAGCATGCAGGAATAGAAAGAGAATGCAAAATAAATTAATATCTCTGAGCTACTGCAGTAAAAAGTCTTTCGACCCATAATTCAGATATTCACTATATTATTCTCTTTAAAAACTGAATTATGAACTCTATTACATCTCGTATAGGATCCTGATTTGAAGATGACTTTTTCATGAATAATAAGTTAATGAAATCTTTTTTTTTGGGGAGTCACACTTTAGTTTATGGACCAAATTGTCAGTAACTATTAACTACAACTTTTGCCTCAAAATTTTACTTTGCTGCTTATTAACCATTAGTAAGGTTGCAGTTAAATTCATGCAGAATAAGGCATTAATATGTGCCTTAAGCAATAATAAACGGCCAATATGCTAATAAGCATGCTAATAAGAAAGCAGTTAATAGTGAGAATTGGTCCTTAGAGTGTGTGTGTTTTTTTTTTTTTTTCAACTATTTATTTATTTAATTGCTTGCTTGCATAGAAAGTAATACTTTTATTCAGCAAGGACACATTAAATTGACCAAAAGTGACAGTAAAGACATTTTACACAAGATTTCTATTTCAAATTAATGCTGTTCTTTTGAGCTTTCGATTCAAAGAATCATGAAAAATAAAACCAATCATGGTTTCCACAAAGCAACATTGATGATGATGATGATAATAATACTAATAATCATGTTTCTTGAGCAGTAAATGAGCATATCAGAATGATTTCTAAAGGATCATGTGATACAAGACTGGAGGAATGATGCTGAACATTCAGCTCTGCATCACAGGAATAAATTACATTATATTCAAATAGAAAACCATTATTTTAAATTGTACTAACATTTCACAATATTACAGTTTTTACTGTATTTTTGATCAAATAAATGCAGCCTTGGTGAACAGAAGATATATTTTTTAAAAACATTAAAAAAAAAACTATACTGACCCTGAACTTCTGAAAAATGGCAAAAACAACAATGAAAAATAATTCTCAGAATACAAGACTAACATTTACCTAAAATATTAAATGGTACAGAGAAGTTACGCATAAGCCCAAATCTTTTTAATTTAGTAAAAATTGAGTAAAAAGAACATCATTGCTCAGTTTGAGAGTCAGAGAGAACTGAAGAGGTTTCAGACTCAGCAACCCGTTGAGACGCTGAATAAGACTCACCCACCTGTCTGTTCAGTTATGAATTCATAGATGACTGGGATATTTGAGAGATCACTGGACTGAAATGAATGAATAACTCCTCTTTGTGGTGCTAAAATGTGAGGGTGTGAAGTGAGGAGGCAGGGGTTTGAACCTCACAAAAGCACTACAGATGGCATTGAACCACTCAACCACTGACTATCCTTTTAACATCAACGTGATTCACAAACAACTTCTGATGAAAAAAGTCACTCCAGTGACTCTCCTGTGCAGCTGAACTAGTCTAGATCTGATTTCTGAAGAATGCGTCATCACTTCAGTTACAATTTAAGTAAGAATTTGTTTTCACATTTGCCTGAGGATGTAACCATAGCAACAGTATAGACATCTTCAGCTCTTCCCATCGAATCAGTATTTTTGTAATGTTTCTGAAAGTCTCTTCTGCTCACCAAGGCTGCATTTATTTGATTAAAAATACCGTAAAAACGGCAATATTGTGAAATATTATTACAATTTAAAATTTATTCCATTTTTCTATTTGAATATATTGTAAAATGCAATTTATTCCAGTGATCAAAGCTGAATTTTCAGCATCATTACCGCAGCCTCCAGAAATCATTTTAATATGCTGCTCAAAAATGTTTCTTATTATTATTGATGCTGAAAAAAAGTTTAATTTAAATAAAGAAAAACTCCTCCAACCTGATTATGTTTTGGTGCAGTATGTAAAATAATTCCCAATGTAAAAAAAATCAACTCTCATCTACATTTTTTCCCAACAAAACGCTATGTTTCATGTAGAAATATATTACTTTTTAAAAGGAGTTTATATATATATATATATATATATATATATATATATTTTTTTTTTTTTTTTTTTTACTTATTTCTTATTATTAAGCTGTTTAGCATCAAATTCTTGAATATATTATATAATATTTACATTTTTCTATTATTTCTTATAATTACATGATTTATTATTTTTATTTATTTTCTAATGTTTAACACCAAAATATATTATTTTTACATTACGCTGACATTCTTTCTTTCTCAAGAAACATGTCTCATTATTATCAATGTTGAAAACAGTTGTGCTGCTAAATATTTTTTGTGGAAATCATGCTACTTTTTTCCCTACGGATTACTTACTACGGAATAGAAAGTTGAAAAGAACAGTATTTATTTGAAATAGAAATCTTATGCAACACTATACATGTCTTTACTGTCACTTCTAATTTAATGTGTCCTTGTGAAATACAAGTATTAATTTCTTACAAAAAAAAAAAATATATATTTTGAATGGCAGTGTATATCACATGCGTCTCAACAGTTAATTGCACGCTGGATGTGATCTAGTTTTTGTAACAGTCATTAATGTCAGGTTTATACCTTAAAATGCTGTCTATATAGGCAGCACATTAGCATTTGGAACACATCTCTTTCTACTGTATATAAAGACCCCAATTAATTCCACATTAGAAACGACTGTCCATGAAGCAGATCAGGGCACAGTCATATTCAGCAGCCATGAAACAAGTGTTCACACACATTTCCTAGTGACGTCTCTGGAGATTGCTTGTGTGTTTAATGTGTTTTGACCTGCAGGGACTTCATTGATCTGATACAGCCACCGATGGCGCACTGCAGCAGCAGCAGGTAATTACAGACACAGGGAAGGAAGTTCATCGACAGGCGTTGAGCGGTCACCTGATTATTAGAGCGGTATTAGGTCAACTAAAAGCCGTAGGGCTGATAAACGGATGAGATTTTAGCTGGAAACCAGAAATCATAAAACCTTGACTTTAAAGTCGACATTAAATAAAATGACGCAATTTACTTTCCTGATACATGTTTCTAGCTTTTCATCAAAATGAAATGACTTTCCTTCTCACCTGACATCACAAACTCGCTTATTTTTCAACTCTCCATCAGCCGCCTGATTGCGTTTTGGTACAGTATGTAAAACCAGTTTTTCTCCATCCAATTAATTCCCAATGCAAATAATGCAATGTCAAATGTACTGTACAGTTTTTCCACTAAAACGCTCATGTTTCAAGTAGAAATATCACTTTACAGAATTACAATGGGTGTTTCACATAGATTTGTTTTGGTAATTGTATATTATTTTTCTTTAATTTTTTTATTTATTTCTTAATGCTAAAATTGTTTCGCTCCAAATCATTATACATTTTTATATTATATAATATTATTTTATTTGATAGAAAGGGCCAAATGACTCAAAATTAAATCATTAAATAAATGTTGAAATATATAAATAAATAGTTAAATACATAAATAAATATTCATTCATTCATTTATTTCCTCAACATTTCATTTTCAGGGTTACGGTTGTCGACACGTATCAAAAAACAGCATTTATTTAAAAAAAGAAATTTTGTGTTACAATATATAATGCTATTCAAAATTTGGGCTCAGTACATTTTTTTTTTCTTTTTTTTTTTTTAAAGAAATGAATACTTTTATTTATGTAAAAGAAATAATGTTTTCCCTCCTATTTATATTTCTGTGAAACAGGAAGCCATGGCTGGATAATTTCATGTTCATAACCACCCTGGAGTGCTCAAAATTGTCAATATGAATGGGAGTATACTTCAGAGATATTTTACTATTAGAATTTCTAGGGGTGCCAATAATTGTGTCCAACTAGTATTTGAGAAAAACATTTATTTTATAATGACCCCCCACCCCCCATTTTAAATTCTTATTATCCAATGAAAGGTTACATTTTTGTCAATATTTTTAATAAAAGATCAAAAGGATTAACAATGCAGATTAATTTTCACAGCCTTCTTTGATCATATTTACCAAGGGTGCCGATATTTTTGGCCATGACTTTATATGTATATGTATATATATATATATATATATATATATATATATACTATAATTATATATTTGTTAGATATACTAAGTTGTATATATATATATATATATATATATATATATATATATATATATATATATATTATTTCATTATAATGCTAAAGCTGTTTAGCACCAAATTTTATAGTATAGTATATTATCTTTTAAATGTTTTAATGTATATTATTTTTCAAAGTAATAGCAATACTTCATCATTTATTTATTTCTTCATTTTAAAGCGGTTTAGATTAAGTCTGGACTGCAACATCAGCAAGTACAACACCATTCTTCTTTTGTCCCATAAGCCTCTCTGTTTTCTCTTTAAATGCCAGTGGGTATTTGGCACAGTTCACTGCGAGTTTTAATTCATCCAGCTATCTCTCCTGAATTTCATTTCCTTTCCCTTCACCCTGCAAGGCCTACATTTTGTTTTAGGAGTGATAAGCCAGGTATTTGGAAGGAAAGAAATGGAAATAGAACTAAACAGAGTGAGAGAGATGAGTGCAGTGCTGGAGATCATGTCAGTATAGAGAGCCAAGTGACTTTAAATGGACTTTCAGAGAGAAGCAGCGGACCACAGGCTGTATGTCCCCTGTCTCTTCAGCTCACTCACTCATACCCTTCATATAAACCACTCTATATCACTTTACTCACTGTGAAGAAACACTGAAGTAGTGCTTCCACACCGGCGGGTTTCAGGGTCACTGAGAGGTGAAACAGCTCTGATGCAAATAATAAAGTCAATTAAGAATACAATGCTTATCTGATTGCAAAATAAATAGGCACAGCAACTTTGAAAAGGGGAGAAAACTGTAGCCATATTTTATATAAATCATCTTCCCAAACGCCACTGTACTTAAGAAAAAAATAATCTGTCAAACCATTGTCAACATGGAAAGATTGCAAGACATGCATTCATCCTCAAAAAACATTTTTGGTACTGTATTAAAGCTAAACCATTTTAAGACCAATGCCAAAAATCCTTATTAATC
The DNA here is from genome assembly GCF_936440315.1 of Barbus barbus. Classification (NCBI taxonomy): domain Eukaryota; kingdom Metazoa; phylum Chordata; class Actinopteri; order Cypriniformes; family Cyprinidae; genus Barbus; species Barbus barbus. The sequence goes on from NC_136733.1 coordinate 2,727,493, forward strand.
TATATTTTAGTCTTGTTTTCGAGTTAAAATAACGAAATATTAAAATATCTAGAGTCCAAAAAGCTGATAAAAATACCACAATAATCAAGTAATCTACTCCACTTCAGCAAATTTCAATTTTTGGGTGAATTCTTCCTTTAAAGGGGTCATCAGATGCCCATTTTCCACAAGTTGATATGATTCTTTAGGGTCTTAATGAAAAATCTATAACATACTTTGGTTAAAATTTCTTAATGGCAGTGTAAAAAACACCTTCTTGACCCCGTCAAAATCAGCTCAGTTTTCATCAAGCCATTATAGTCCATGTTGCTTTAAATGCTAATGAGCTCTGCTGACTCCGCCCCTCTCTTCAGTGGAGTGACGAGCCGTATTGTAAACTTCAGCCACGAAACTGGCTAACTAGCACATTATTAGGAAAGGTGATTTGCAAAGATTCATAAAAAACCTTAAAAAATAAACCATAAAAAAACTCCTTCTGTAGATAAAGCTGGGTCACCAATGATTCGGGTGAACACAGACACATTTAGGCAGATCGGCGCATTCACTTCAAAACGAAACTTCAGCGGCTCAGATGTCGGGAGTAAATGATGACCGCTATATTCATTATTACATCCAACAACTGAACACTTCAATTGCCTAATCGGAGACACCTTGCCTTCCCCTGAACTGGAGCTGACACAAAGAGCTCACCCATGCCATTATTTGGTCTTCCTGTTCCTGTCCTCGTTTGGTGTCATTATTAGTTCATTAGTTCCCCGTCTGTGTTTAATTACTCCTCACCTGTTTCTGTTCTTCCTCGTTTGATTTCCTAGTGTTCTTAAGCCCTGTGTCGCCCATGTCCGGTATTGTTTGTCTTTACCCCCGTGCACTATGTACTCCGGTGATTGCTTCAATAAAAGGTAGGTTTTGATTGTGCTCCCCGAGCAGTGTGACACCTATATGCTAAAATATACTATATTTAAGTATACTGTATATCATAAAAATTGCATATAAGTATATAATTATGCTGTTTTCAGGAGGTTACGAGTATTTCTATTGTGTTGCTGTTGTTGCTCTAACAACACTTGCACATTTAGATACTAAGTTATTGCCATCATTATATGCAAAATATATTGCAAGTCAAGTTGGTAAGTCAACATTTGCCAGCAGCATAAATGTAGTGCAATTAGGCAGTCAGTTGTCAGCAGCACAAATCTCTATTTTTTACTACACTCATTATCAGTGGGGTATAAGAGTCTTAATGTGAAGTTTAATTAGCTAAATCACAGGGATCTCTTAGAAACAGCTGAACACTCTCTGTCGTTTAACACTGTAATGAATTATTAAATCATCAAATTATGCAAGTCGAAATAATTATTTTCTATCTCATTTCAACAGAGTCGCACATCTGTCCACTGCAATAATACATAGTTTAATGAACCTACATTATTTATTACAGCATTTATTAATCTATCTCTGGGTTTGTTAACTGATGGTAGTTTGTGAGTCAATGAAAAGCTAATGATTAAAAAAAAATAAGAAACTAAAAAGTTCCTTTTATATTTGATTAGTTTACGTACAAGTGACAATCAATCAATATTGAGAACTGTTAACATGGAAATATGTTGTTAAATTATACAAATATTTAACAAATAAAACTTAAAATTTCACAGCATGCTTCAAATAAATCATTTTGGTCAAATGTTTGGAAATCCCAGACAAAAAACCCTGATAGAGGTTAATGTTAATTTCTATTGTACATATACTAATAGGTTTTATATAATATATTAATTAGTAAGTACATTTTAAACATTTATTATGAATAAACATAAGCAATGAACAATAATATATTTATAAATTATTATTAATGCAGATTAATAAATGCTAAAAACATTGTTTAATGCATTAACTTGAATCATGATGTAATGGGGTGCCTGATTTTTTCACCCATTTCACTTCCTTTGTGCCAATGTTTACCACTGTGTATGCATTTCACTGCGATGCACGTCACACACTATATCAGACATTCTGTGGGAGATTTCTACACTGCAAAATATTCTAAGAAATTACATAAAATGAAGTTGAAACACATGCACAATCTCTGAGTGAAACTGGGAAGGAGACTTGCACTGTGCTGCAGATCAGTCTGTGTGACACCAGTGCTTGTCTGCTGCTGGTGTGGTTGTCATGAAGTGACAGTGAGTCATCAGACGTGTGTGTGTGTGTGTGTCTGGTCAGGTAGGTGCGAGTTGCATATGGCAGCTCTGGCTTCTCCAGGCCAGTCATGACAGAGCAAAGAGAAAGAAGTGACACAGCCATCTGCCTTCAGTCCACGGCCAACACCGCACCACCCGCCCCGTCTGGAGACGCACACACACACTCACTTACTTAAAGGGGCCACTTTCTACACCTTACTTCACAAATACAAGCAGGCGTGCAGATGGCACTAGGGATGGGGGATTAATAATAATAATAGTGACCTGATCCGTCCCCCTCATTGTCTCTACGAAAGGCAACATCAGTATACGGAGGATAAATCTTTTGACCGCAGTGTCTGACCGAGTCCCAAAACACTTGTAGCCAATCAGCAGTAAGGGGGCGTGTCTTCTACTGATAGAGAGAAGAGAGCGCTCTATTTGAATTTAGAAGTTTTAACAGAAAATAAAGTGTTACCATTAGGATCAACTACTAAATATCTATTTCGTTTACTGGAGAGAAAAAAATAAAAATAAAAAATCTAATCTTAGATAAACTTTTGAAAGTGAAAATTAGGCACTGAAATAAATGACTAAAGTATTAAAGTTATTAAAACTACCAGAATAAATAAATAAAAAGCTAAAAATAAATATTTTAAAAACAAAAACAACAATGACTAAATCTGCCACTAAAATGAATATGAAAATTGACATTTTTAATTAAAAATATATAAGTAAAGTTTAAAAATGCTACAAATATATAAGTTAAAATCTTAAGACACTGAAATAAGTTTATTTTGAAGTACCAAAACTACTTAAATTGAAATAACAACAAAAAGCTAAATATAAACTAACAGAAAATGTTATATTTTCTGAATATTTGCCCATTTTTTGCGGCTGAAATCACTAAAACTATCATTAAAAAATGTATAAAAGCCAATTCAAGCTATGGATACATACTATAACAGTTAATATAAGTTTATTTTGAACATTTTTAAAACTAAAAGAAAATTTTTTTTATTGAAATGTTTGAAAAAATAAAACTAATTGAAATATACAATCACTCAAATTCAAACTAAAATTAATTAGTTAATTCAAAATATTAATAACAGTATAAAATAATACTAATATGACTCTGCTACATTCTGATATAACATAAAAAACAAAAACAAACAAAAAAAACATTTTGTCACGTTGAATATCCTGACATCCTATCATCATCCCAAAATTGATCACATTATGTAAGTAAATTGAGCAGCAAATGCCATTTTGTGTTGACAAAGTTTAAATACAGATGTACAGTCCATACATGCTGCTGTATAGTGTTCAGTATCTCCAGGATGCACACACACACACACACACACACACACACTTCTGAAGTCTTGCTAGATCAAGTGAATGACTTGGACTCTGTTTAAGACTCGGAGCACTGCATGTGTCGTCATCATCATCATCATCATCATCATCAAGCCCAGTGAACTGAAGAATTACTGCTATGGTTCTAAAAGCCTTCGATATAAAAGTCTCCAGAGGCTGCAGGAGCACAAAAGCAGCATCTCACCACTACTTCTCCAAATGTGCGGTGAAAGCTGATGTTAGACATTTTCATGATCACGTTTACATGCACAACATACAAATTTAGCCTTTACGCTGACAAAATGCAATTCAGAAACGATTCCGATTTTTCCTTTATGCATGTTCATTAGAATATACTACAATTTGGCCTTTACTGTATTATTGCAATCAGGTTGATGTATTGAAATTGCGCTCATAATAATCATATTCAGATTAAAACAGAAATTTGCTTATGCATGTAAAAACATGACCTCAGTCTCTCATTGCAAGATTAGATTGTTCCAGAATTTTTTACAAAGTACACTGGAAAATGAAGTTGTCATTGTTGAATGATTCCCGATAGTCATCAAGAGCCGGTGAAGATCAGTGACGTCTCTCATTGATCACACTGGCTCTTGTGCTCTGAATCCCTCCGGTTCACATATTGAAGAAACAGATTTGTGGTATAAACCTTCTGCTGTTTCTCATGAACACCTGTGAAATCATGACACATCCATTACACAAATCTGTCGACTGCTGTCTCACTAAATCTAATGCCATACCACGGAAAAAAAGAGAAACACCAAATATGCCAGTTTCAGCTTGGGTTTGTTGGACATTCTGCAATGTATAAACAGTTACACTGACCTGAAAATCACATCTCTCTCTCTTTTTTGATATAGATTACAATTATATAAATTAAAAATGTAATAATTATTCAATTAAAAATTTTACATAAAAATAAATAGGAAAACACACCCACACACACAAAATGTTAAAAATATTTAAAAATAAAAAGAGAGAAAAAAAAAAAATATATATATATAAATAGAAAAAACACAAATGTTAAAAACTATAAAAAAAAAGTAGACACACAATTAAAATATTAATATTAAAAAATACACAAAATTAAGATATATAAATAATACAAAATGGTTACACACATATACATATATATACACACACAGTCATGGCCAAAAATATCGGCACCCTTGTTAAATATGATCAAAGGAGGCTGTGAAAATTAATCGGCATTGTAAATCCTTTTGATCTTTTTTTTTTTTTTTTTTTTAAATCACAAAAATCGAACCTTTCATTGGATAATAAGACTTTAAAATTGGGGGGGATAGTTTGAGTGGCTAAAGACTCTCCAAGGACCACAGCTGGAGAATTGCAGAAAATAGAGTCTTGGAGTCAGAAAACCTTAAAAACAAATTTGTCAAACAGAACCTACATCACCACATGTTGTTTGGGAGGGTTTCAAGAAAAATTCTACTCGCTCATCCTAAAACAAACTCCAGCATATTCAGTTATCAGACACAACTGGAACTTCAAATGGGACTGGCTTCTATGGTCAGATGAAACTAAAAAATTTGCTTTTTAGCAGCAAACACCTCAAAAACAACACAAAAATAGGTCACTGAGCACAAAACCAAGCTTCTGCTGGCCATTCCAGTCCTCTGACCTGAACCCTGTAGAAAATGAGTGAGGTGAACTGAAGAGAAGAAACACCGTCATGGAGCTGGGAATCTAAAGGATCTGGAGTGATTCTGGATGAAGGAATGGTCTCTGATCTCTTGTCAGGTGTTCTCTAACCTCATCAGGCATTATAGGAGGAAATATAGAGCTGTTAAACTGGCAAATGGAGGTTTCAAAAAGTATTGAATAAAAGGGTGCCGTTAATTGTGGCCAATGTGTATTAGAGAAAAACATTTATTTCATAATGATATTTCCCCCCCATTTTAAATTATTATTATCCAATGAAAGGTTAGATTTTTTTTAAAAATTTTTAAATAAAAGATCAAAAGGATTAACAATGCAGATTAATTTTCACAGCCTTCTTTGATCATATTTAACAAGGGTGCCGATATTTTTGGCCATGACTGTATATATGTATGTATGTATGTATGCATATATATATATATATATATATATATATATACATACAGTGCCGTGATAAGATTTTGCCCCCTTCCTGTTATTTTTTGCATGTTTGACACACTTAAAAGATTCAGATCATCAAACTAATTTTAATATTACACAAAGATAACCCGAGTAAATACAAAATGCAGTTTTGAAATAATGATTTAAGGGAAAAAAGCTGTCCAAACCTACCTGGCACTACGTGAAAAAGTATTTGCTCCCTAAATCTAATAACTGGTTGTGCCACCCTTTGCAGCAGCAACTGCAATTAAGCGTTTGCGATAACTGGTAATGAGTCTTTCACATCGCTGTGGATGAATTTTCGCCCATTCTTCTTTGCAGAATTGTTTTAATTCAGCCACACTGGATGGTTTTCGAGCATGAATGGACTGTTTAAGGTCATGTCACAGCATCTCAATCGGATTTAAGCCCGGACTTTGATTTGGCCACACCAAAACCTTTTGTTTTTGTTGAGCCATTCAGAGGTGGACTTGCTGGTGTGTTTGAGATCACTGTCCTGCTGCATAACCCAAGTGCGCTTGAGCTTGAGGTCACAAACTGATGGCCGGACATTCTCCTTCAGGATTTTCTGAGAGAGCGCATAATTCATGGTTCCATCAATTATGGCAATTCATCCAGGTGCTGAAGCTGCAAAGCAGCCCCAGACCATCACACTACCACCACTATGTTTGACTGTTGTATGATGTTTTTTTTATGAAATGCTGTGTTGGTTTTACGTCAGATGTAACGGGACACACACCTTCCAAAAAGTTCAACTTTTGTCGCATGAGTTCACAGAATATTTGCCCAAAAGTCTTGAGGATAATCAAGATATTTTTTGCCAAATGTGAGATGAGACGGTGTGTTATGTTTGGTCAGCGGTGGCTTTTGCCTTGGAACTCTCCCATGGATGCCATTTTTGCCCAGTCTTTTTCTTATTGTTGAGGCCTGCAGTTCTTTAGATGTTGTTCTGGGTTCTTTAATGACCTCTTGGATAAGTCGTCATTGTGCTCTTGGGAGTAATTTTGGTTGGCCAGCTACTCCTGGGAAGGTTCACCACTGTTCCAAGTTTTCTCCATTTGTGGATAATGGCTCTGACTGTGGTTTGCTGGAGTCCCAAAGCCTTAGAAATGGCTTTATAACCCTTTCCAGACTGATACATGTCAACTATTGTTTCTCATCTGTTCTTGAATTTCTTTAGATCGAAGCATGATGTGCTGCTCTTTAAGCATGCTTCGCTTTGTCAGACAGGTTCTATTTAAGTGATTTCTTGATGTAACAGGTCTGGAAGTAATCAGGCCTGGGTTTGTATAGTGAAATTTAACTCAGCTTTCTAAAATAATGTGGTTAATCACAGTTCTTTTATAATTTAATAGGAGGGGGAAATCAAGTTTTCACGTAGGGCCAGACAGGTTTGGACAGCTTTTTTCACTTAATAAATGAAATCCTCTTTTAAAAACTGCATTTTGTATTTACTTGCATTATCCTAAAATTTTATGAAAAATAATATACTAATGTAATCCAATTAAAAAAAATAACTGCTAATAATTCAGGTTAAAATAAGGACAACTTCTGTCCTAATTTTTTTGTCTCAATTAATGGATATCATGTTTCACTGTGAAATAAACCACATAACTGAAGTTAAACGGTTTGTAAAAGCCATCAACCTATGGAATATAACAGTAAACAGAATACATATAGTCATTGCTGCCATTGTAACAATCACTGTAACAGCCTCTGCTGGCTTATTGCTTTAATCAGTAGGCATTTGTTTCTACTTCAGCCTGTGTCGCCTGCAGACGCGATGCATCATTAACTCTGGAGTGTACACACACACACACACACACACACACACACTCATGGCATGCTGTTCAGCAGTTATGTGATCGGCATCACTCCAGAGACTCTTCTCTAGGCCCGAGATAATTAAGGAATCGTTGCACAGAAAACTCAGTGCTACAACAGAGAAGCCGAGAGAAGATATTTCTATAGTATAAATCCTCATTAGTGCTTCTGTGCGAGACTTCTGGTGAATCACATTTTTAGTACTTGCACATGTGTGACAGCCCTTTAAAACGCTCATTAAACTGACTGCAAGGCTCTGTTCCAACACCTAGTGAATGGCCTTGCTGTCTACTTCGGTATCCTGATGTAACCTGTGGTCCATTGACATCAAGGTAAAATAACCCAGATCTTCCTTTAACACTCTCCTGGACTGAGGCCATGTAGTTAATGTGGTCTAATGTGGTAATAGAGAAGGACATGGAAAGAGACTTTGGTAGTATAAAGAGTTACTTACTGAAATGACAGAAGTTGGCATCAGTGACTGCCTTCATCAGCACTGAATACTGAAACACCAGTCTGTGAATGATTCAATTAAGTAGAAAACAAACTGCACTGGAAATCACAGTTCATTGCTGATAAACAAGCAAGCAAGCAAGCGAGTAAGTAAATAAATAAAATAAATCTCTGAACACAACTGCTGCTCCAAACACATCCTAAGGCTCAAACAAACTTAACCTGGTTACTTGAACCTTCTGCTAACTGCATGGTTAAGTCAAAACTGCTCCCTCCAGTGGCAAGAAAACGTCACAACCAAAAACATGCAAGTCCTCGTTGTGGATTGGGATGTAAAACTATAATAGCATTGAAGTGGTTGCTAAAATGATCTGGAAAAAAAAACAAGAAAAGCATTGAAAACACTGAAATCAAAGTGCTGGAGCTAATACTACACCTACATTTTAAAGGTAAAAATAATAAAAAGATCTATCTATTCATCTACACGCACACACACGCAAGTTTGGGATTAGTAAGATTTTTTAAAGTTTCTCAAGCTCATCAAGGCTGTATTTGATTAATACTACAGAAAAATGTTGTGAAATATTATTGCAATTTCTAATATTTGTTTCCTATTTTAATATACTTGAAAACTATTTATTTCTGTGATGCAGCGCTGAATTTTCATCAGCCGTTACTCTAATCTTCAGATTCAGAAATCATTCTAATAATCTGATTTATTATCAGCTTAATATTTTTTTTTTGGAACCGGTGATACTTTTTTCTTTGATTCTGTGATGAACAAATATTTTAAAAGAACAGCATTTATTCAAAATTGAAATCTTTTCTAACAATATACACATCCTTTCTGAATAAAAGTATCAATTTCTTTAAAAATCAAAAAATATATACCGACCCCAAAATTTTGAATAGTAGCGTATATTGCAACACATACAATTTCTATTTTGAATAAACACTGTTCTTTTTAACTTTTTATTTATCAAAGAATCCTGAAAAAAGTATGATAGGTCCCAGAAAATATTAAGCAGCACAACAGTTTCAACACTCATAATAAATCAGTATATTAAAATGATTTCTGAAGCATCATGTGACACTAAAAACTGAAAATAAGACTGCAAATTGTAATGATGCTGAAAATTCAGCTTTGCTTTCAAATAAATTATATTTTAAAGTATATTAAAATAGAAAACTCTTATTTTAAATTGCAATGATATTTCAAAAAAAAAAATTTCCAGAAAAAAAGGCAGCGCTGATGAGGATAAGAAACTTCTTTATATATATATATATATATATATATATATATATATATATATATATATATATATATATATATATATAATTAATTACTTTTTCATCATTAAGAGACAAATAAATCACACTGAACTTAAGCAGCTCAACTCCTACAAAACCTGGTCAAATGTCTCTTGCATTTATTACACAATTCAAACAAATATGAATACTAAGGGTAGTGAAAAAGGGTCACAAAAACAATAAATAGGCAAACACAATCATTTATGGTCCCAAACAAAGGCTTTGGAATGCATATATGCTGTATGAAAAAAATAAAACCGATATACGGCTTAAAAATAGCGTTCCCAAACATTCCCGCTCCATGAAAGCAGTCGTTGTGAAACGCTGTGCAGGAAGTATGTTGGTAATTGCATGCAGTCCAAAAGCCAGCAAGAGCTAGTGCAGCACCAATGCATTCATTTCCCGTCTCCTTGTCTCGTACGGTGAGAAAAAATATGCATGCCAAATGACATATAATTAAATCAATCAAGGGCCCAGAGTGAAGAGGAAGTTGATATGTGTTCGAGGTGCGCACTTCTGCTGGTTTGGGGTGAGAGTATTAACAGTGGAGAGCGTGACTATTTATCACAGTGAGCGTGTAGAGACGGTTTTCCCAGGCGTGTGCTTCCATGGTGACAGCGTGATGCATCACATGCTCTCAGCGGCGCGTGTGGATCCATCTGCAGCCGCCTAAGAGATGCAGACGATTGCCGCAAGAGACACACGGGAATCTGCACTTCTTTAAAGGTAGCGTTAGTTACTGGCTATTCGCCTCAAAGATGTCCTTGAATTCCTTGGGGGATTCTGGGAAAACATCACCACGAGCAGGAATCAAGATTCAGTTGTCAACAGGGTGACGGCGTATCCTGAGGGAAAGCCGTAGCGGGACACTCTACAAACGGATGGATGGATATCTTGGACCGAAACAACAGAAAGTTCAAAGGTTGATGCCCAGGAGAATGTTTATAGTACCATCAAACCAAAAACAAGTCCTTCTTATGGTAGGCAGAAAGTACATTGTCATTTTGGCCCAATAATAATGATCGAAATCCATTTGAAATCATGAGGGTCTGAACTGCACAACACTATGGATGATGTCATTCTTCCACTTAAGCTGGAGCCAATCAGATTCCACGACATTGTAGTTCATTAGAGTAATATATTCCAGCCTGAAATTATTTGGTGATGATGATAACATAAGAAAATAAAAATGAGGAGGGGGGGGGGGGGGGGGTATTGCAAGTAAACAATGGGATTCATTCATGACACACAAGTGAAGTGAATCACTGGTACATCAATTCTTAAGCAAATACTCATTTCACATTCAATTTGATGCAACAGTTGGTAATAATTTATCATTACTTGATGAAAACAAAAGCATAAAGAGGGCATTGTGAAGTAAACACTAGGATTCATTCATGAAACACAATGAGAATGAATCATTTGCGTACAGTAAACGGTCAATTCACTTTCAATTTGATGCAACCATTAAAGAAAATAATTCTGATCCAGATTCACGAGTAACAATCACTTTCATTCATCAAAATATTCATGGATCATTTCAAGCCAAAATATTATACAATTTTATGTTGATATTACAAAGTATAAATGTGTGCATTCAAAATATGATTTTACTTTGACTATCATACGCATCATGGCCTGTTTTTTTTTTTTGAGATCTTTTACTAAAACACAACTTTCTTTGGGTTGGTCACCAAAACAAGAGTAACTATGAGGGAAAATATTTGGATCATTTTTAGATCAGCTCTGTTTAGCTGCATTTAGTCATTTAGGCTGTTGCTAAAATGTATGAAATTTACTCATTTTTATATACCCGGTCAAGCTCTGAATATGTTGGCTATACATAAAGGACATTCAAGTTGCCTCACCATCACAGGATCAGAGACACTGTTCCTGGTCGTCCATCTCTGAAATGATCTGAAGTGTACAGATCAACTATCACAACTACTAACAAGCCATAACAAAAATAAAGATATACAGCAAAGGAAATGAATACATTTACCAGACAGGACATCACAAACAGACCACGAGAAGAAGAATTTTGACCGGAACCAGAAAATATCATTATGAAACTATAACATTTAACACATTTTAAGATCGTAAAGAATAAAACAGGTTTAATAACTGCATCAAATAGTTGCCAAAAAGACAATCTGACTAACTTTGTCGTAATTATAATTATATATCTAATTGGAAATGTGATTGCTGCAAGAGTAATTCTGTCCATGTTAGCAGTCTGTCAGAGCCTCAGTCATTAATTAACTTTATAGGATTGCTGTATAAAGGCTTAAGTGTAAACCAATTTAAGGCATTAATGGAAAGAAACCAATGGCAAAGAGGCTTATGGTATTACACTGTAAATCTAGTTATGACTGATTATTGATGTAGCGTCTGGAAGACAATGAACGTCACAACATGTCAGGTCTCATTCATGAAGCACGTGAGGAATTCATTTCTGTGCAAATTGTTTATAAAACCCATTCTTATATTAATTTTTGGATAGAATTGCAACAGTTTATGCAAGAATGGTTTACAAACGTGAGCGGAAATATTGAATTAAATGTGAAAAGTTCTTTGAATGCTTGACAGAAATTAGCTCTGCTCATGTATTGCGGTAAAATGTGTTAAGTAGATTTGGATGCAAGTCTGATAAATCCATCTATATGTTTGCTAAATAAAAATGCAAGCACACATACAGAGCTGCCAAAATGTTCAGCGACACGTATACACACACATTGGGCCTCGTTCATGAAACACGAGCAGAATGAATTTGTGTAAATCTGTTCTAACATTAATTTTCAGATTCATGAAAGTGTTCGTATTTTCAAAATGTTAGTTGGTACGAAAGAAATGTACACCTGCTTCCTACCACGTGTGAATGGTGCATAAAACGTTGCACAGGAACACAGCGTGCCAAATACAGGGAGCAAGAGAATCTCCCGAGATGTTTGGATTAACACTTCGAAACTGTATGCATTTGCATAGCCAGGATGTCACCATTTCATAAAGGAAAGGTATGCAAGCTTGTTCGTTAGTTGAAAACAGCATTGGTCTTAAAATTCAGCTTAGGTCGGTCATTAAATTAAAGTGATTATAAATGATTAATCTCGTGTTTGTAATTAACGACGTCAAACTTTAATTTCGCTGGCGTTTGCCTCTCAAAACAGTGCTTTAGTGTCAAGTATCCCTCTTTTGTAAATCAATATATGGAATTGTCCCACGGAAACCACAGTGTTTTATCGATTACTGATATTTCTCTTGAACCCAAAATCCAAGACATGTTGTCAAAATGGCCCTAGTATGAGTTTTTATATTTATAACATACGACATTTAGTCATATTTTCAGCGCGGCTGCCAACAGTTCTGTTCAGCCCACAGCTAGAGTTACGTGCGTCTCTAAGCAACACACTGAATACTGAACGAATCCAGGGACTTGAACGAATCGGTTTAGTGATTCAGTAGCCCATTCTTTCTCGTTCATGAAAGAATCAACTGCTTTGAATGAATCAGTTCAATTAACGTTTCTGTGATAAAGCAGTGATTTGACACCACTTACTGCCGGCATTAATGTCATAGAGTCGGTCTATCATTTAATTTCATATTTCTATATTACATTTTTTTTTTTTTTCAACAGAACAAACAGAAAACAAAAACAAAACAAAAACAAAACAAAAGGCTTAGCCAGACTTTAAATGCACAGCTGTCAGTTTAGTTCTTATTAAGATAAAATCAAAGAAATCGATAAGTTACAGGGGAAGATTACATTGACATTAGCAGCAATAGGCTTCTTGTTTTGAGTCATGATGACAACAGTTTTCCAGAACAATGTAGGCAATCATGCAAAGTGAAAGAAACAGTCCAAATAGGGTGTCTATATATATCCGATGAAAATTTTGGGTCCATTTTATTTCTGATACAAGGGGTGATTTGTACTCAGCATATTATTTTAAACTGAATAGCATGTTTTGTTGCACACTGAAATTCTTTAGCATGCTCCCAGACTGAATCCCAGTCTTAAGAGATGGAGATATTTAGTGCAAAATCATTTTCAAACAGGTGAAAATGTTTATTACTACTGTCTCATTTCAGTTGTAGCTAGGCTCTAGTTTATATGAAACGGTTCATGTAGCATGGATTAAAATTCATATACAGTGTAAATCCTTTACACCGAACACGTTAAAAATAAGTTTGGAAAAGTCGTCGGGAGCGAGGTGGTGGTGACGTTGAAGGCGAGCGACAGTAGTTTGCTTTTATTTAGACTTCAAAATTCGTCAAAGTTATATTATTTTGTGAAAATTATCTTGATGGACAAAACGTGTAAGATTTATGAACTATGATTGAACACAGAGCTTAGTTTTTACGATAATCCAAATGCCTATGGAAAAATCCTATTGGCATTTTGTCGAGGGAACCGGTTTCATGCTAACAGCCGATCCGCCTACAAAGTGACGTCATAGTTCCCCCACTCTATTGCTGGTTACTGCATTTTTATATTCAGTAATATTCTTCAAAATGAGATACTAGTAATAAGTTACTGCCATGGAAATTCCTAATCATAGCAACCAAAGCGTCTCAGATGGAAAAACGCTGTGCCACCAAAGCATTCAGGTGGCTAAAAACACTTTGATGGACACGTTAATTGACTATTTATTGTTAGGCATATGGCCTATTAGTCTTTTTTACATTTATGCTATATACTGGAGCCAAACTTAAGAAAATATACCAGAATATGCTAATTGTGAATGAGCGTGCAGGAGCGACATGTTAAACATACACGTTTAAAATTGGAAGTTTACGTTTGTGAATCCAGAGGAGAGTTTTCGGGAATGTCTTGCGCGTAAACTACTCAGAATTTACTCGTATATTTACGAATGTTTCATGAACGAGGCCCATTGACAAAGACACACAAAACAAAACCAATAAAGCTAAAATTACCTCAAGTCTTGAGTGGAACAACTTAATTCTAATCAATTAATAACGGAATAAACTCTGGATAATTTGAAAATACTGGAAAACAATGGTGCCATGTACCATTTTATAAAGCTGCAATGCTGGAAGAACAAAAACGCTGTGAAAGGTTAGGCACTGAAAAACAGGTGGAATGGATTGGAAAATGACCTGGCGATGTCAAACCCTGATTGGTTAGAGTTCTTCATAGTCTCCGCCCTCACTGTTTCCTAGCCCTTCTGCACCCGCCAGGAAGGCCTCAAGATCATCCACAGCTCCTGCTTTCTTGGTCCTTGCAGATTTCTTCTTCTTCTTTTCTTTCTCGTCTCCAGTTCCCGCCTCATCTTTTTCCTTTTTCTTGTGTTTGTGTCGTTTCTTGCTGCTTTTCTCGTCCTCCTAGAAAAAAAACAAGATTTTTCTCTTTTTATTTCACTATATATAAAGACAGTTTGTGCACAAGCAACAAAATCTGATGGTAAGAAAAAGTTTTAATAAGAGTAAATTATCAACCAGTAGATGCTTTTTGATTGCTGATGCCGATATTGAGAAGGCTTGACTGGTGTCCAGTGTAATGCTCTTAATTATGTATAATAATATTTAATCATAACAAATAAGATGCAAACAAAATGAGTGCCATTAAATGAATACTTTATATAATTGTACAGATTTAGCTATATTTGACATTAGTTGAGTTCAATAATTTTAATAGCTTTGAAACAAGTTGTATTGTATAAAGCACTATACAATTAAACAAGATTTGGCAAAATGTGCCAAAAATATATATATAAAAAAAAACTGGACGCTATTCTTTGACAAGCTTGCTGGTCGATTTTGGAAGTGATGTACATGGCCGCTGCTGCAAAACTCAAAAATAGTAAGTTTATTTGCCTTGGCTGATATATCAGTCACAATCAATCAGTAATATTGTCAGGTTTTTAATATCTTACCTCTTTGCTTTTCTTTTTCTTCTTTTTCTTGTCCTTTGTGGAGTGTCTACTTTCATTATCTGCAAGATAATACACACACTTGGAAGTTATGCTGTTATTGGATTACTGGAGTACATTTTTACAAGAAAATATTATTTCAGTACACTATTGTAAGTCCTCTATGCCCCGCCTCTCTCAAACGCTTTGTTTTCTACAAAGACCCTCCTTCCAACAAGTGCAGCGTGCTCTGATTGGCCAACTGACCCAGTGCATTGTGATTGGCCGAACACCACAAGCCGTGTCGGAAAAGTAATGCCCCTTTCTATAATAGCGAGCTTCAGCTTTCAAAATTAAAGTAAAAACAGTTAATGTCCTTAGTTTTACCATCATTTCAAGCCTGAGAGTGGAACAGAGTCGTGTGGCAGACACAGTGATGAAGCTTGCATGTGTCTCCCTCTCACACACACTCACACTCACACACACAGCGCATTATTTACTAAACATACCTTCCTGATCTTCACTGCTGTCTTTACTCTTAGGTGTTGTCTCATCAAATCCCAGGCCGAACAGGTCAATGTCACTGTTGAGGGTCTTAAATGAGGGGGCAGCAGGTTTGGGGGGCTCTGGGAGTCCAGCTGACACAAACCCATCATCCGTCCGGTCAGATAAGTCATCTCGTGCAGAAAAAGTGCCCTGTGCAAAACAGATGAAGCATAAAATTTGAGGCTGAGCGGGAATTATTTGGTGGCAAAGTACTTATTTAATATCTTAATTGTCTTTCATGGGCTTTTGGTTTATATGGTTTATATTTCTTTGAGAACATAAAGCATAAAACATTTTCATTACTTGAAGTAAAACAATAGAAAAACACAAATAAAAAAATAACAAAAACTTTATGTCAGCTATTTGCCAAAGCAACATTCCTCATTTCTCAAGTAAAAAACAAAACAAAAACAAAAACTTTTTTAGGAAAAAATAAAAAAACAGAAAATGTGAAAAAAAAAACATTCAACATTAACAAAAATATACTAAAATAAGACTAATTGTGGAATAGCAGGCTGTGGCTTAAAGTGGAAGTGAAGCAGTCAGTCAAGTTTACATTATTTAGTAAAGTAATATCCACTTTAATTAAAAAATATATGACAAACACGATTAATGTAACCGTTTTAAAGAAAAAAAAGATGTTTTGTTATAGCTTTTGGAGCATGGACGCCGGCATCTTGCAATACCACCGCGTGTGACGTCACACCGTTGGCCATTAAAGTAATATATAAGTATATCTTTACATTATGTACACACGCTTGTTGAAATGGAGGAAGATGAACTTGAAAGAACTGTTGAGCCCAAAATAAGTGCAATTGCTAATGCATTTGAGCCGATACAGCGTGGGGACCGAGCAGTACTGCCGTTACGAGAGGAAGAAGTCGTGAACCTGCTCTGGTTTGGGGTGAAGAGCGGGTCAGAAACAAATCGCGTTTACATGGATACTCATCAAAACAGCTATGAACATAATATTCTGTGCATTTGCTGAAGCAGACTAGAAAGAGGACTCAATTTGGTACTCACGTGCAAGTCCGAGCCGAGCGCTTTTTGCATGTGTGTGTGTGTGAATGTGCGCAGAGAAACAATCGGTCAGCGAGTACCGCATTGAAATCTCTTTCGTACGGACACGCTTTTGAATGGCTAAAACGTTTTAATGTTTAACCTGACGAGGCTTAAAACACGTGAGAATGATAAAGCAGCACTAGCCTGATCATTCAGAACTGCATTCTCTTAAAAGCAGGTAAATTCGCAGATTAACATAAAACATGTTACATACCACAACTGGTGAACGAGCCAGTGTAATGCAAACATGTCTGAAAGGTCTGACATATGACGCTGCATGAATAATACTGTATGAAGCATTGTTTGTTTACATCACGCTGCACCTCGCATTATGAAAACAAAGTTTGGGATACAATGATCAAAACTTCGTGATGAGGTGATATTGATATTGTATATGTTTAATATTCATCCAAATTATGGTGAAAACCAAAACATTTGTGTGTTAAAATAACATATTTGTGTATTCAAAAAGTAAAGAAATGCTTATATTACTTTACTGGCCAGTGGAGCGAACCAACGCCGTGACGTCACACGCGGCGGTACGTGCAAGATCTTTTTTTCTCTCTCTTTAAAACGGTTACATTAATCATGTTTGCTATGTATTTTTTAATTAAAGTGGAAATCAATTTACTAAATAATGTAAACTTGACTGACTGCTTCACTTTAAGATTTCATGAGTTGACTAGTTAGTCATAAGCAACAATAATCAAGAGCCAAGAAATGGTTTTCTACCTTCTTGATCTTGGGTCCATCAAACTCTTCGTTCTCAAAATCAGGGTCGTCCATGAAAAATGAAAGCATCTGCTGAGCGACTGGAGCCCCTTGGTCTGAATCCGAGTTGGCCTCAACAGCGCCTCCTGTCTTCAGACCTTGTCGCTGCACTCCAGGTCCTGCTGTGGTTTTCAGGCTTTGGGGTCTCTCAGCTGGTTTAGACTTGGTTTGCAGCTGTTTGACAGAATTCACTGTAGATCTAGAATTGAAAGAAAATATGAGGAAACAACATCTTGACTCCAAATAATCATTCATTAAATCTGAGATCTATCCATCTGTCTATCCATCCGTCCAGCCATCCGTCTATCCCCCAATCATCCATCCATCCATCTAGTATCTACCTATCTATTAGGGGTGGCATGGTACATGTATTCGTACCGAACTGTCACGATACGGACATCTCGGTTCGGTGCAGGCCTTATGACGAATACAGGCAATTCACCCTTAATCCAGAAGGGGGCGCCCGCAGTAATGCAACGCTGTTTGATAACCGCCAGCAAAAGAACAGCGAATGCCATGAGTTGCGCACTTGAAAACAAAGCCCCCTAGACAGTGACAATATGCTGATTTTGAACACGTCTCTCATATAGACTACAAAGGAGTATACTTTAAAGGCTTGCGCACTCAACTGTTTGCAAAATGGAGCTTTGTGCTCGTTTATCCTACCTCTCTCATTCGGCACAAATCCAAATATTCCATAATATTTCCATATTTGCGATGTAACGTATCTGAATGTTAAACTATTATTTATTATGTAAATTAAAGCCTTTGTACTTCAGTCGCATTCCAGCGGTGACACAGAGGCGGGTGCGCTGATGTTTGGCTCACTGTATTTTATTTTGATAAAGTACCAACTGCGCTGTCAAGTTAGCAATGCTGGAACTGATGTGTGTTTTTTTTTTGTGAGTGTGCGCGTGCGCTCTGGCGCGATCACTTCAACAGTTCTTTATACCAGCAGAATCAACTTTAAACACTTAGTCTTATTAATAATCACTGTATAAAGGTCTGCTTTTATTTGTGTACACTCGCAATGAAAACAAAACAGATTTTATATAACATGTAATAATATTTAGCATTTTCACATTTAGGTGGAAAAAAATTGTAATTTGCACTACTGTCTGTTCAAAACAAATGAAAAGATAGTGGATTTTTTTTTCCTGTTGTATCGAAATCGTATCGAACCTTGACCCCTGTGTACCGTGCCACCCCTACAATCTATCCATCTCTCTCTATATCTCCCTATCTATCTATCTATCTATCTATCTATCTATGGAAATCACTTGTGCCAAGGTAGCATTAATTGAAAAAATAATATCAAGAAATTAAAATTGGCTGTGCCTTCATTAAGAGTGATTTAATTAAAGTAAATTAGACAAGTCTCTCTGCTGATGGAATTATTTCTATTTCGGAAGCTCATCAACAGTGAGCGAAATTAATTAAAAACGTACAACAAATCTTCAGGAAATTGTGGTCAGGTCTCAACACGTCTGCATCTCACTGAAGCCTTTCTATTAAAAGTACGATGCATTTCACACATCTGCATGCGGCTTCGTACCCCTTTGACTTTGGGCCTGAACCAATGCCTTTGTGCCTGGCAGCAGAGGGCATAGATGAATCTTCCTCCTCTTCATCACTCGTGAGGGTGACGCTCATGCTCGGGACCGCCGCTTTAACGGCAGGCTGGGAGAGCGCTCTGTCATCCGGATCTAAATCATCCTGGAAGCCGGAGACCAGAGGATTTCCCCGACCCTCTCCATCACTGAGGAAAAGACAGAAACATGAGATCAAATTCAAACTCATTTACTTTCTCAATAAATGCCCCTGCTCTTTTGCTGTGATCAATGCATCAGTCCTTAGTGTAAAATAAAAATGTTTCCATGCTTTTTCACTGTTCCTCAAAATTCTCTTCTTTCTTCATCTCTAAAAACCCCCAAAACTCATTCTGAGACAGAAAAATCAAGTTGATCTGAGCAAATGAAAAATCCCATCTGTAATCCTGTCCAGTCTGCTGAAATTACTACAGTAATACTCAGACAAGCTAGAGAGATGATTTTTGCTTTTAGAAACAAACTGCAAGTTATCACAGCTCACCTATCACTGTCCAGGATGGGAGCTGATGCTGGAGGTTTGTTCTTTGATTTAACTGCTGTTCCACCATCTTCCAGAAAGGTCCGGTCCAGGCCCACCTCTGGCACAAATTCATCCACACTCTGCACCTTTCCAGAGGGCTTCGGGTCTTCAGAGCCTGTAGATTCTGATGAAGATAAAAGACCAGAAAAGGGTTTAAAATGAATGCATGAAATTCATCATGGCAATAGTTCAACAATTGCACATTTACACGTTTTAACAAAATGCATGTTTACTGAAATTATATTAATTGCAATGGCGAGATGTACAAATTGTTATGCACCTGCAAAGATCAGATATTTATACCATATTTACAACTAAAACATATTTGACCGTTATAGATTTTTCTCATTATTAAATTCTACATTTATTATTATTATTTAAAAAAATTGTTCATATAAATGTAACATTAGGTTAGTCTGTCATTACACCTCAAGCATCAAAAGAAAAATATTTTATGAAACAACATTTTTAAAATTGCATTAATATAAAATGCAAGAATACACAACTACAAAGATCAGGTATTTATACTCGTCCATTACGGAATTACAGAATGGTCCTGTTATAAAATTATATTATATTTTTATTATTAATTATTATAATTATTCTAAAAAAGGTTAATGAAAACAGAACATAATTAGCTAAATCTGGCAATATACCTCAGGCATAAAAATAAATAAATTAATTAATTAAAAAATGAGCAAACAAATTTTTCAAAAAAACATTAAGATATTCCGGTATTGCCACATTAATTTTATGACAATCAGGCTCATTTCCTCAACAAATTCTTATTAAAAATCTTATTCCATTAATGTAATACAGTAATAAATGCAGTAATCAGCCTGATTATTTGGATTAAATAAAATAAGCAATACAACACTCAGTACAAGTAATTATTTTTTAATAATACTACAAACTCAAAAATTTAAATTTAAATGTCCAGGGCTGCGTTTCCCAAAAGCATTGTAAGCCTAAACTGATAGTAGCTCTGTTGGTGGCAATGGGTCTACGATGATATATGAAACGTAGTATGAATATATTATTATATAAATATATCTAAAACCTAGACCATGTGTGATGCTGAATGAATGATAATTTATGATATTGTGGCATCTTTAATGCCAGTTTAGACTTGTGGCAAATTGGATCCAGCATTCCCCAGAACAAAAGGGAATTTTTAATGAAATCAAACAAAAAACTAAATTAAGAAAGCTAAATATTTGCATATGATTTTTTTAATATAAAACATATTGCAACATGATGATAGCCATTTGACACGTTCAGTTTCATTGTGTTGACAGGAAGTGCATTAGCGTCCTTCTGATCGGCCCCCTCCCCCAGGATCTGCAATGCAGAAGCAGATGCAATGGTGCAGAGCTGCGTGTGTTTGTCAGTCCACCGGTCTCTGTAATGACTGTACAGCGGCGGCTCCAGTGTTGCCTGATAATATCTCATTGCTATTCAGTATATAAGGCAATGAATGTAGTCCCTGGACGACAGCCCCTCTTTACTACAGTTCATTAAGTCACATTAGCAAAGCCACACACACACTAGGGCAAATGTGTAACTTAAATGTTGTTAAGGCCTACAGCAGAGTTTGCCTCACTTCAAGGTACATATTGTATGTAATAGAGCAATGGACCTATCTGGCCCGCGCCCGCAGCCAGATTATTTTGATAGCGGCTGGTTCTGAAATAGATCTGTTATGACAGCAACAGTTACTCACAATCAGAGTATGTGAGCGGAGCGGTGTGATTTTGAATGGAGGGTGGAGCGGATTTTTTAAAAGTCGGGAGCGTCGTGGTTTTCACTCGCTCTAAGATCGCTCAGAGCGCGGAGGGGAAATTGTTGCTGCGCCACTCCGCCACAAATGTGGCTTTTTGATAATGACTATCCTACTACAGGATTTAAACACAGAGTAAAAGCTCTCTACCACTTACAAAAGACACTGTAACAGTCTGTCAGGCAATTCTAGTAGCATTTTTCATCAATTAATTTCTTAAATTATAGATTTAGGTGTGTTTTTGCCTTTTCATGTTTTTATTCGATTTATTAAGGTGCCGTAAATCAAATAGTTCTATATTCCATCGTAATTCTACAGTACTATGATATTATGTACAGTACATGCAACTGCAACTTTTCATTATTTGAAATAAATTAAACAAACCTAAATAAATCTGAAGTGCTAAAATAACTAAAACTGAAATTAAATAGCAACAACTTCATAAAAACATGAATAAAAATGATGAACACACACAAAACAATTACTCATATTTTAAGTAAAATGAAAATGAAAACAGTAAATATCAAAAGGGTTTCTGGAGGTTTTAGGAGGTAATTTTAAGACTAAGTAAAGAAATTTAAGGAATAAATTGAATGAAACATGATATGCCAATATGGTCTCTAAAAGGATTTTTCCTGGGTCAAAAATGGTTGGTGGTGGGTCATCCACACACACACAGTAAAAAGTACCCTACCCATGTGATCTGCAAGCCCAAAACTGACATTTAATTTAAAATAAATGCAAGGAAACAGTTTGTGTTTTTCACTTTTTTTCCTTTTTATTCATGAAATAAAAAAAACAATCACTACCAGGACAGATAATTATACAAAGTGCTTACAACTAGTGCTGTCAAATGATTAATCACATACAAAATAAAAGTTTTTGTTTGCATAATATATGCGTGTGTTCTGTGCATATTTATTATGTATATATAAATACACATGCATACAGTATATATATTGAAAATATTTACATGTCTATATTTATATTATAAATAAATATATTTAATATATAAACATAACATATTTTTCTGAAATATATACATGCATGTGTGTGTATTTATATATACATACATAATAAATATACACAGTATACACACATATTATATAAACAAAAACTTTTATTTTGGATGCGATTAATCGCGATTAATCGTTTGGCAGCACTACTTACAACTATTTGTAAATGTCACCATTACCAAAGTATCATTTAAAAAGTAGCATTATAAATGCAACTAAAAATTTATTTAACTAATAGTTAAATTCTTTTACAATTGAATAAAATTAGCTAGTTAACAAAACTTGCTTTGTGCTTGGTTCTGGTTTCACCTCACTCCAGTCTAAACGGATTTTTTTTTTTTTAATTAATTTTATTATTTTAGGTAACTTACTACAAACTGTCATATAAATAACATGAAAATACTGTAGATTATTAAGGTTAAATCTTACTAACCACTCTTGCTAAATGGGGTAAGCATACTTACGATCTAATTTCTGAGTAAATGATTTATACACTGATTCAGACATTGAGGTATCATGAGTTCAGTGTTGAGCAGATCAGTTGTTTTAACCATTCAATGAAATGAATCGTTTCAAAGGAGTCGTTAGGTTGCGAATCGGACATTAATCGGACGTGGACGCTCTCTGCTCTTTCTCTCCTTCAGTTAACATGCGTGCTATCACACATGCAGCGGTCATTTACATCACTCGTAAATTACATTAACTGATCAAAAATTCACTTTGGTGGCCGTCAAAAAAATTTAAATGCAGGAAAAACCCTGCTCTAAATGTAAATGTCTTGAATTGGCAAGACTTCAAAGTTGGAAAACACAACCTTCATTCAATTCATTTTACAAAAAATCAAGATATATTTACTTGACAGGAGATAAATCTTGTTTTCTGAGAAATACATTTATGATTAAAACGAACAATTAGGTTTCAAGCACAAACTACTTAATTCTATTCAATTTCACAGAAAACAAGATGTTATATCTTCAATTTTCATCTCAAGTAAATGAATAATGATTTAAGGATGTTTAGGTATTTGTACTGGAAAACAAACATTTAATGCCATTTGAATTTCTGAATTTAAGATTTTCTGCTCCAATTTAAGATCTTGATTTGTTGAGGGGCGAATTAAGACCTGCAGAAACCCTAAAAACTATTATATCAATGATACTATAATAACTGTTCTGTACTGACCTGGTTTGTCTGGTGACGTCTCTGCAGCGGACGATCCGAACAGGCGTGACATGAAGCCTCGTTTCTGGGCAGGAGGAGGTGCGGGTACCGGTGCCACGGGCGAAGGCTCCAGGGTTTGAGATGGTGTCTGGGGTACATGGGCGGTTGTGGTCTGGTCGGGAGGGTGTGGTATAGATGGCGGCGGTGGAGGGGCGGATTGGGTCTGGAGTGGGACAGGGGCCTGTGGGGTGCTGGGGCTGGAGTTACTGGGGGAGGCGGCACCGGGCAGCACCACAGGGGACTGGGAGCCTGACGACGGGCTCTGGCCATTAGAGGGTGCCGGAGAGCCGTAAGCTTTGCGTGCCTCCGTCATCTCAAGAAATCTGGAAAAACAGCAGTGATGACATTCTTGGCTTAATGGGTGGCCAAATCCCTTACACAAAATATCTACGTGAAGTACCCCCTGATATTGTTATTATTTCAATATTTATGTATAATTAATAGGCATATGGCACAAGGTGAGCATAAAAGACGCTCGGGATTGTTTGCGGAAACAGTATAGCGCTGTGTGAGAAGTTTTCTGCGCACACATCTGAAGCACGCACGCACACAGACAGCCGTGTCTACACCGCACGAATACTGAATTTAGCTCTCTTCCACTTTTTGTGCATAGATGAATAAATACAGACAAAATTACACCAAAATGCGCATTTTGGCAAAACATCCTAGCAAACACAGTCGGTTAGGCATATGTGTTAACGTAAACAGTTGTGTGTATCAGTAAATTAAATCCGTGCTGCTTTCTTCTTAACCTCTTAAGACCCTGCGGCCTCATATGAGGACATTATATTTTAGTGAATTTCTCTGAGACGATACATGCCAGAGTTTTAAGTCTGGATGTCCTGTACAGAGCACATTCAGGGCTTTTCAGAAATACCAAATGATTGGATGTTCCACCGTGACCTCTCCCTCGCCTTGGTCTTCACAAATGTCTGAAATTAATTTATGGAAATATGATAATATTTTGTAATTATTTAAATCTGTCAAATTTTTTAATTGTGTGTCATAAATCAACATCTCAGGAAAATGTTATGGGGTTTCAAATCAAAATATGACTTTCTGTTACGAAGCATATGAGGACACCGGGACTTAAAGCATGTTTATTACGCATTTTGGGAGACATAAATGAATAGGGAAAGAAATTATATTTCAGTATTCTATGAAATATTATATATTATTATGAAAATCTTGTCAATTATTACTCCCATTATTACACTTCTTTTTTCATTACATGTTGCCCCAAAAACACATTAATATGCAAATTAGATTTAGTTTATAGATACATTGTATATAATGAGAAAACCCCTTTGTGGCCATTTTACACACATTTTGCAGAAAGAAAAAAAAAAGTATATCGAATCATTCTGTTACAACATAGCTGAGAATGATCTTTATACAAAGTGTGGTAAAAAAAAAAAAAATCTTAAACTAAAAATGTATAGGCGATTTAAAAAAATCGTTTGTTTTGCCTATGCATGTTTATTCATGTCTTTTAATTTTTTTAAAGAAATCGAGTCTCGATGTCCTCTACCGAGGACAAAGCATAACTTATTACACTATTCTAAATGCTCTAAACAATTTAAAGACGTGAAAAAAACCATTTTTTTCCTAAAACGTTTTTCTCGGGTCTTAAGAGGTAAAAGTGAAAGCAAACTAATAATAAATCTAATGCTGTCAAAGAAAAATACAAGTGCTTACTGCTCCTGACTAAATAACCTTTGTAACATCAAAAATGATTCATCTTAATTTATACAGTGAAGACTATGCAGTTTTTTTACATTTGATTGCGTACTTGAAAATAAATTTTAGACTGAGCTGAAAAACCTGAAAAGCACTGTTTATTGAACTTGTGTCTTTGTTCTATTGTATTTATTTTCTGCTATTGCTTGTAATTTGGTTATCTGTAGAAATGTTTTTAGCACTGAGCCCATAGCTGCCAGAATTGTTTTTCCAGTTGTTTATTTTCTTATATATATATATATATATATATATAAATAAAAAAGTGTATAGGCCTATTTTTTGTTGTTGTGAATGTCCCAATTGAGGTATAGGATGTGAAAATTTCAGATAAATGTTCATGTTATATATTTTGGTTGCATTTGTGAATCAATAAAAAAAATGTAGATGGTGGTTTAAAATATGTATATAATATCATAATATAGAAATATCGATCGATATACTCCTGTATTGAATCGAATCATAATCGTATCGCAGAATTTTTTGAGGTATCTGCAAATATCGAATCGCTGGGCATGAGAATCGATATTGTATCGTGACGAACCATCCGATTTACACCCCTAATAATTAATTAATATTTTTTAATAATAATAACACCACCACAATAATATGAAATATATGTTAGAAATCTTATAATGGGCCATGTTTGGATCTACCAACCGTACAATAATCCAAACACAAACCTCAAAAACAACACAAAAATAGGTCACTGAGCACAAAACCAAGCTTCTGCTGGCCATTCCAGTCCTCTGACCTGAACCCTGTAGAAAATGAGTGAGGTGAACTGAAGAGAAGAAGCACCATCATGGAGCTGGGAACCTGAAGGATCTGGAGTGATTCTGGATGAAGGAATGGTCTCTGATCTCTTGTCAGGTGTTCTCTAACCTCATCAGGCATTATAGGAGAACATTTAGAGCTGTTAAACTGGCAAACGGAGGTTTCAAAAAGTATTGAATAAAAGGGTGCCGTTAATTGTGGCCAATGTGTATAAGAGAAAAATTATTATTATCCATTGAAAGGTTAGATTTTTCTGAATTAATTTAATAATTAACAATGCAGATTAATTTTCACAGCCTTGTTTTATCATATTTAACAAGGGTGCCCATATTTTTGGCCATGACTGTTATTTATATATATATATATATATATATATATATATATATATATATATATATATGTGATGAGGTTTACACTCACATGTCATAGTTCTGGTCCTCGGTCTCCTGCTGAACACTGAGTTCTTCTAGCGTGGCATCGATGTCAAGCTGATTTGTCTCCAGTTGCCGTAATAGAGTCTCCCTCTGCAAACACAAACAAACCACATCAAACATACTGTAAACTCACTGGACGTCAACACTGACCTCACAGGTGCGTATGCATGACCAAAATAAAAATACTCTGGGTAAATAAGTTCAGACCGCTCATTTGCGACAGCTGTTAATGCACAACCACTGTTTTAGATCGATTAACTGTAATACTGTACATGATTTCCATTCAAACCGAATGCATTAATCTATGCTATGCACTGCCGCGTACAAAAACTGTGACAATTCATTCGCTTAAGCACTTTACTCGGCAGAGCTGAAACAGGCAGCGCATATACTTACTCGACGGCAACCCGCCAAAATAAAAGCTTGCTGATTATAGGTTTGAAAAAAGTAAAGGAAAAAAATGAAATTTTGTATTTTTTTATGTACTGTAAAAATTTTATTTTTACTTAATACTCATATTCTTTATTTAATACTCAATATTTTAATTCTTAAAGAGGTCATATGACGTTGCTAAAAAGAACATTATTTTGTGTATTTGGTGTAATGCAATGTATTTATGCGGTTTAAGGTTAGAAAACACATTATTTTCCACATACTGTACATTATTGTTGCTCCTCTATTCTCTGCCTTTCTGAAACGCGTCAATTTTTACAAAGCTAATCGTTCTGAGAAGCGAGGCGTGCTCTGATTGGCCAGCTATCCAGTGCGTTGTGATTGGCCGAATACCTCAAGCGTGAGACAGAAATGTTACGCCCCTCACCGTATTGTGATGCCGTGTCCCGGCGCGACGAGACTAAAACAATTAAACCCATTATAAACGAGGCATTTGTTGCATCCAGTGGGGACATAATTACTGATTATAATGACTTATACTGTCTTTTTACGTGCTGCGTTGCATCGCGCCGAGTAAACATTACCATGTCTGCATTTGTGATCGGAGAACCGACAAACAACAAGCACTACTCTACACAGCTCAAAACTCACGTTGTTGGGTTTAGATGTTTGTTCAAAGTCATGGAAGTCAGAAGTGGCCTTTAAACTTTGACTGAAAAAGATAGCAAGGAGAGGAAAACAGATCTCGGCACAGCACTGAAATTTTCATGAGTTTGACATGCTGTGCTCGACGGACTGATTCTGAGCAGCGGGATTTGCATCACGTTTATTGCAGCAAGTCTGAACATCTTGTCAAGCTGTAAACACTCCTGTAGAAGAGGAGAAGATCTAACAGTGTCCTACAGACAAAAGTGTCATAAACAGACTTGTTAAATAACCAAAGCACAACCAGAACCCCATGGCAGCATCCTGATATGGTATCTGATACTTTTATGAGCTACAGAGGTTGCATCTGTATTTATGATCTTGTACGACTGGTTAATTGAACTAGCCTAGAGAAGTTAATTTCTCAAATAGGATCAATAAAATACATTAAACTGAAACCAGTCTTCCAACCTACTGACTGCAGAGTAACCTCAGGAAGAGCCTGAGACGCTGACACATAAGACACAGCAGTTGCCATTGATCCCCGGGCTAATTTCAACCTACCTTATTAATTAATGCCATTCAGTCAGTCTCAAGAGATGCATAACGAGAATACAAATAAAGGAAGTACTTTAACTCTACTGCTAAAGCAGGGGTGCTCAAATGTGCTCCTGGTGGTCCACAGCTGTCAACTGAGTGCTCTCGAGAAGGCCTTGCTGTAGGCTTCCCGCAACATTTGACCAGTTCATTTCCATAACTTTTGTGATTAATAAGGGAGCTGTTATTGTTATAAAAAAAATCACTCTCAGTAACTGAAATAAAGCTGAAATATAATAAGATATAAATATCAGATGAAAAACATAGGCAACTAACTGAAATAAAATAAGCTGAAGTTGAAGTACTAAGACAAAAATTAAAATTTAAAAATAAAAGCTAAATAGAAATAAAAAAAAACCTAATACTAATAAAAATGTGAAAAGTACATGACAAAAATATTAAAACGTTAAGATAAAATTCTTCAATTAAAATGGAAACTGAAAATATAAATACTATAAAAATATTAAAATAATACTAAAATATCCCCGGTTTAATTAAAATCCTTAAAATTTATTAAAAATAAATGTGTCAAGAAGAGATTTAACTTTTTAAATCTTGACTAATATCAATTTCTAGCTAAATGAATATATATTATTTTCATTAAAAAATAAAAAACTGAATTTTTGATGGAATCTTCCCTGAATCACAATTTAAAATGGTCTCATATTTCTAGGTTTTCAATGACCATGGGAGCTACAGTGATTTCAGAAATCGTAGTTATGACATTATGTGAATTCAAGAGATTTTGCTCAGAATTAACAAAATTATAATGCATCGGGAAATTTCATATTTCTCTCATTTTCACTTCCTGACACAGACAGAAACATTTCAGCACTAGTGCGCAAAAAAAAAAAAGAAATAGCCCCAAAACGTGCATGGATACATCTATTTTTTTTTACAATAGAGCAATGTCCAGGCATCTTTAGAATGCTATTTTCAATGCTCTATAATTTGGGTAACACTCATTCTATTTCTGCATACTGCTTTGAAAAAAATATATATGGTAGTATGTGAACGCAGCCCTGAAAACTACAGTAAGTGTATTAGAGCAAGGCAGCAGATCTCCAGGAGAAGCATAAAGAGCCCCTGCCATGACCCAAAAACTATAAGTCTGAACGAAATTAAATCCTCATGTAAGGATTGAACTTGAAATTATGCTAAAACTAGACCAACATTGACCTAGAGCAAGTGTTCATCTCTGACTTTGAGAGTTTCCTCTGACCTGCAGCTGCAGGAATGGGATGTTGAAGAAGCGATGGAGGTATTTGAGACCAAAGCCGTTTTTCATGGAGGACTCGGCATAGTGGATGTAGGAGGAGCCCGGCGGTCTAAAATGAAAAAGGATTATGGGATTAGAGAAAAGTTGGCTGATACGTGATAGACATACATTATTCATAAGAGCTTTGCATTGTATATCCGGAGCCATTTTAACTTTAAAATGAAAAAAAGGTTATCAGTAACAGTTTTTCTGTGTAGGTTATTCATGAAAGACAGATCTTCGCATTATTTCATAAAATGCATGTTATTTCCATTGCGTGATTCATTAGAATAAATTGCTAAATTGTTTCACATGGGCAAAAGACTTCATTTTCAAGGTCAGATAATCAAGGAGGAGAAACCTTTAAGGTAACTGTGCAATTTTAATTTGTTAAAATTATTTCCCATTTGTAGACTGGCTTACTGGAAAACGTTAACACAGGCAAAATGATACTTTTTTAGCCATCTGACATATAAACCGGCTCAATCAATGGCATGAGTTTGAGGCGAGACTACCTGTTTGAAACGTAAAGGTCTTTAATTACCGCTGATTGTAATAATATACTTAACACTTGATAACAGACAACATAGAATTTCTGGGGGAAAAGCATTTATAGAGCCCTTTTGTTAAACTAATTGTAAAAATTTTAATAAATTGTTAAAGTTTTATGATTTAAATTTGTTAGAAATGCTTTTTGATTTTTAAAATTTAATTAAATAATTAAAACAAAAAAATTGTTAAATAGAAAACACAGAATTTGTGGAAACCCCCCCAAAATGGATCCATAGGGCCCTAAAATAAAAATTTTGTTAAACTTTTAATAAAATGTTGTTAAACTGCACACATTTCAGGATTTTAATTAATTAGACATGCCTTTTGATTACTAGCATTTAATTTAGCCTTTAAAACAGAATCCACAAAATTGGAAAAATGGAATTTGGAGAAAAAATAAAACAAAATCTAGTAAAAAATGTAAAATATTTTACAGGGCCCAACTTCAAGCATGGAGTTGGACTAAGATGGTCCGTAAGTCCCTTGTTTTGAGTGTTCATCTTGAACTGCCCACCTGTTCAGACTGGTGATGAAGTCTCTGATGTCGTCGGGTAAGATGACCCTGTGCTCGCCCATGTCCCGCTGGTTACCCAGGACACACACTGGGATGTGTGTCGGCACTTTTGGCAACTCCCTAAGAATGTAGTTGAACGTCCTACAGCAAAAACAAGAGTCTGTAATTAATATGAAACATACTTTGACGTGATTTCCTTGTGTAGTGCACAATTTTATACATTATAGACATTTCTCTTAGATTACACGTATATAAACCAAAAACATATCAATATATAAAAATGTGAGTTTTAACATTTAGTGCAGTTTGGGATATTTTTAAACTGATTCATCAAATCATCTTATTTGCATTATTGGTCAGCACTCCTAGACTTCATACCACCCACATATAGGTTGGCAAGGCACACAGCATAAATGCCAGCAAGCAGCATTAAAAAGCAAAGCAGTAAATGCATTGTCTTGTTTGCTCGTCTACACTGGCCTGATAGCCAGCTGTAAAAATTATTGCCAGCTGTATTTTTCAACCAAGCTGAAAAATAATCAAAGTAATTCTACCTTCATGTGGTAAACGATTCTGACCAGAAAAATCAAGAATGCAAAGGGTAGACCAAGATTACAGCCAACATTCATTTAGTGAGCTGAGCCCCATTGTTCGTACATGAATCACTGAGGTAGCTGAATTTTATTGATGATTTGACACAATCCTAGATTGTCCCATTCTTCAAATATTAATTCGGTTTTCACATCTGTACACTAAAATCTGCTATTAAGTAGGCTAATTTAACACAAAAAGTGGAAATTATATCTTATGAGAGCACCTTGTTGAACAGGCAAAAAAACCAACAACATTCAGCATTGGCTGGCATATAACTAAGAGACATAAAGTTGTGTCTCTTTAGATATGAGGGAATACTTCAACTCATAAATTTGTTGGAACCTCATATACTGTACACAACTGTGGCCAAGTGGCAATTTCTACAGCGCAGGAGATGCAGCGTAAACGTGGTAAAAATAGTGTCAAAAAACTATTTGAATTTAGAATATTCGTCGAATTTAAAATAAAAATCCACATTCGAATGCAAAAACATTGCATTCGAATTTTAGGTGTGCGTCAGTCAGCCTTATCAGTGGTGCACAAGATGCCATGATGTAGGTGTCGTTGCCTTTTTTAGCCTATCCAGTTTAACCCACTGGATGCGGTGCTGCTCATTAAACATATTGCAGAAACATCAATGTGGAGATGTTGTTGTTTACCTCAAGACTGGAACCAAGCCATTCACACAGAATGCATATTTATCGCATTTTCTAGAGGGACATCTATCACCGTTGCACTCGCATCTCGCACAAGAGAGCCGCATGTTTAGAAAGCCATGTAAAATTAATGTAAGTTCAACTTTTAAAAAACATGTATCGAGACTTTATGGCGGTTTTTCTGCATCCAACATTTTTAAAAGAAAAAAGTAGCCTAATCTTTGTGATTATTATATATTAAACAATAATATATAAATAGAATAAAAATCTAATATATAATAAAATAAATTAATAAAGATAAAAAAAAAAAAAAAAATCAAATAACAAAAATTGCTATATAAAAATAATATAAATAAAATAATATGTAATGCTAAAGTATAAATATGATAAAAATGTATATGATATATAATGTGTATGTATGTATTTGAGGAACCAAGTTAAAGAGACAAGAAACATGAAAAGTCATGATTTACTGTATGTTTCTTTCTTCTGTTGAGCACAACAGAAGATACTTTGAAGAATGTCGGTAACCAAACAGTTGACATTATAGCCACTAACTTCCATATTATGCAAAAAATACTATGGAAGTCAATGGCTACTGTCAACAGTTTGTCTACAAACATTCTTCAATATATCTTCTTTTTTGTTAAACAGAAGGAACTTCAGGTGAGTAAATGATGGCAGAATTTTACTTTTTGGGTGAAAGATAGAAATCATCACTTATCTCATATGTTAGATCATTCTTGCTAAGCAATGTACGAAGAATGTGGCACTGATTAAACACCTAAAATGTACACACAGGTGACAACAAGGCTCCCAGGAGCACAAAAGCAATTGTTAAGGCAAAAACACAGCCCTATCAATAAAGCAGAGCCCAGGTTTGCAAACAAGTGGCACCTGTGATGCTGTGCTTGGGTCAAAAAGGAAAGACCCATTAGCAGAATGCAAGGCAGATCCAATGAGCAGAGATAAACTGAGTCAGAACCTTTAAGAGAGACTGGGCTGCAGGTATTGGTTTCTTTGCTTTCTTTGTTCCTCGACTCTGAGAATGAGACGCTCAATGACCCAATGTAACGCAACGCCCAGTTCTGGCACCTGATCCTGGCCACAGAACAAAAAGAGCAACGACGGGGTGGGAAACGAGTGATGGAGGAACAGGAGAGGGAGACGGAGAATGAATGAGGGGTTTGGAGAGAGTGAATGTGGGGAAATTCAGAAAGAAAGGCAGATTCCTTACCACTGTTTGGTGATGTCGAACATCATGATCACGCCATTACAGTTCTTATAAACATCCAGGAACTCTGCATCGAGAGCCATCTCGGTTTCCGACTGCACAGAGAGCAAAACAACTCCAAGATTACTAATTGTTTCCAGCTGAATGAACATTAAAATCAACTTACAGACTACATAATGAGACATTTGAGACGTCAAATGATTTTTAACAAATCAAATGTACTACATAATGCATTTTTGAGTATTAATCACATGGCAATTGTCCAGCAGATTTACACTACCGTCCATAAGTTTGTTGTTGGTAAGTTTTTAATTTAAAGAATTAAATTGTTCAAAAGTAACAGTAAAAACTTTAAAACAGTAAAAAAGATAAAATTTTTGATTAAATGCAGCCTTGTTCAACATAAGAGACTTCAAAATCTTACCAACTCCAGACTTTTCAACAGTAGTGTAACTAAATATACTGAATATTTCATGTTTAACAAATACCTCCTGAGGTTCATTTTCCAATTTCAGATTCTCTCCACGTTTTTTCCCTTTCCCTGCAGTAGTTGGAGAAACATGGATATTACAATTAGGTAACTGTGAGTCTGAGATGCGAGAAGAGTAATATTCATATGCTTACCCATCCAGTATCCACCAAAGCAGCCAAACTATAATTTTGCTGTCCTCTAACGAAAGTTGCCCTGAATCTTTACACGTTTACTGGAACCCTGACTATTTTAAACAACTTGACAGTCACAGCAATCCATAAGTAATATATTACTCTTATTGGTACTAATACTATTATAATATAAATTGCATTTATGGTACACATTTAACCAGTTCATGCATACCCAGGGAATCGAACCCATGACCTTGTCATGCTCTATGAGTTTGTCTCAAATATGATATTTTAAGGAGAACAAACTAAGGTATACATAAACTTGCAGAGCTATGCATTAATTTAGATTTTTTTTTTTTTGTAGAAACACATCTCACATCTTGTTCCCAGAAACCACATTATTCAGTATGACGTAAACACATGTTAATATAGTATTCAATATCTTATTTCAATATTTACATGTTGTGTATAAATGAGAAAAGGCAAACGCAGATAGAAAGTAATTAGAGCAAAGCTGAATCAACAGCAGCAGCTCCCTGTGCAAATATTTTCATGGTAACGACAGTTTACTCCTATAGTTACTATAGATGTTGTATAAAACCATCAAAAACTCATATGGGTTCTCCTTCAGTGTAATATATACAATCTTTCTCACAATTAAATTTTTTTGGATAACAGTGGTGGCTAAAGACAAACTTTTAACAACACCTTGAATATGGTATTTGGATGAGAACTATGGCTACCATGGTAAATGTTTGCAGGTAACAACTACCAATTTACAAAAAGTGTAAATAGAAAATGCAGGTAGACTTAAGAGTATTATTATTGTTGATCATAATTTAAACCACAACCTGAAAAATCAACTGAATTTTCAATTGATGCAACTTTTAAAAGGGGGCTGTTTGAAATAATGTTTACATTGTAGAAGAGGATTCTGGAAACAATTTCAAAAATGCATACAAAATGTGATCCATTATAAACAAAGCATATCGCATGCCCCCTATTAAAATAAATCTACTGTGGGAAAAATGTGGTCATCTGATTTTAATGTAAGTCCACACTAGGGTCTAATAACAGCACAAGCTACTGAAGGTAAGGTCTATTTTGAGCACGGTTTTATAGTAAAAGAAGAGAGGTGAAGATCACAGTGCACACACACACACACACACACACAAACAGTTTAATTTTTGACTAACAGATTATTAGTTCTCACCTACACCTTCTGGAGGAGGAAGCTTTTGCCCTTTGAATATTTGCAGACCATAAGAAAAGAAGTAAAATACATTGCATCTTTTTCCTTAACAGATAGCTGCAAACATACTGAAGTTACCATTTCATTAGGGCTGCATTTTTCAGTGCAAATCTTTCAAGTGCTTATTTCTCTGCAAATAAAAATTTAGTTTGGGGTACACACATTGAATTGCCACACCGGCTAACTTGTACTAACTAGCACTAGGGCAAGTGCCGTGTCACTAGTACCAGAGTGCTTCCTAAAGACTCACCTTTATCTACCACATCCCAGACTTCAACTTTCACTACATCATCTGTTGCTGCGGGGCAAAACACAAAACAAGAACAAAATACAGTCAGAAATATTGTCAACAGGTTCTGACACTTCACAAAATATGACCTAGTATTTCTCTTTTCTGATAGGGAAGTCTATTTATATAAATTATTTTAGATCACTGTAGCAATAGCCAAAAATACACTGTATGGGTCTAAATGATCAATTTTTATTTTATGCCAAAAATCAAAAGGATATTAAGTAAAGAGTAAAGAAGATATTTCTTAAATTTCTTACTGTAAATATATCAAAACTTTATTTTTGTTTAGTAATATGCATTGCTAAGAACTTCATTAGGACAACTTTAAAGGTGATTTTCTCAATATTTAGATTTTTTGCTCCCTCAGATTCCAGATTTTCAAATAGTTGTATCTCGGCCAAATATTGCCCTAACAATCCATACATCAATGGAAAGCTTATTTATTCAGCTTTCAGATGATGTATAAATCTCAATTTTGAAAGATTGACACTTAAGACTGGTTTTGTGGTCCCAGGGTCACATATGCATCTTCATATAACGTTAGCCAAAATATTAAAACACAAGTCAAAAACAATAGGAAAGTTTATGAAGGAATAGCATTAAAACGGCTGTTAAAAATGTAGGCCTACTTCATGTTGGCTATATTGTCTAAAAACAAAACAATCCTTGTTTTACTTGCTCAGACCATGCTCATTTGTTCAGTGAATTTAACATGTGAACGTGGTCTGGTGAAAGACGGGACTAGAGGCGATTCTGCACTTGAAAAGAAAAACGCTCGGCAGGAACTGAAGTCACTGGCACGCAGAGAGATAACTACAAGCAAGCAGACAGTTTTGAAAAGAGCCTGGAAATCCCGCACCACCACCGAAGTGGGTCTTCGTTTAATAGACGGCGCGGATGGGATCGCAGACCGCAGCGGCAGGTTGTAGTGTATGACATGATTGACATTTGCTGGCTTTGGCTAGCCTCCAAGCTAACACATACGTGCCTGTATTGAATATGATTACGCATCGCTCCAGTAAAGTTATTGTAAGCCAATCTGACATTACACAGTTTACACAAACCTTTTCCGTTTCCTTCTAAGGTTAATTCAAAAGAATCCCACACCTTGCTGGTCTTTTGCGTGGTCACTTTTGAGCTCGCCGCAACTGACATGAAGAAAACGCATCAGACGAGGTCTGAGGTAAAAATGTAGTTTCCGCCCAGATACGCTTTTAAAAAATATATATATATATTTAAATATTTTTAGAACTTATGTATTGTTTTTCAAAAGTTTGAAAAACAATACATTGTTTTCAGTGTCGACTAGCAGGAGCTGTACCGTTTAGTCGACTAATCGACTCGACCCGCACATCCCTAGTACTCAGCAATACTCACTTTTGTAGCTCCAGTGAATGCTTGTGACCTGGATCTCCTGCGTGGGGATGTACTCTTCCAGAAACGTTTTCCCTTGAAGCCGATGCCAAAGTGCACTTTTACCCGTGTTTCTGTCCCCACGGATGACTATTTTCACTGAGAGAGACAAGCAGACACAAGAACATTAATATGATCTAAGGAACCCCAAATTAAACAATCCCAAGTTTCAATGCATAAACAAAGGTATATCAGCTATATCTACCAAAACGTGCTTTTCACAGCTGAAATGCTTGGTATCTTGGGATATCTGTGTGTCTAAAAAAAGGCACCTCTACCCAGGAGAAGCGACTGGAAAAATAGGCCAGTAGGTGGGTGATCATGTATCATGCATGCATTTTTTATTAACACAGAGCCGCGGAAACAGCACGACGAATATTCAAAGCCAGATCAATGAAGAAACACCGACTGGCTCACTGATGCAGCATCGCATGTCAAAACACAACTTCAACAAAACTCCATCACACCGGCTGCAGGCAAAGCAAGGAGCATTCAGTTACTGTATGTCTTGTTGTGCATTTAAGACACCGAGTATCACAATTGTTATGATGTCTCAAATTTCCAATGAATTAATTTTTAACTTTGCATTTCATAATTGTTTTATGAGGAGACAAAATAAACCTATATTTTTAGTTCTTTGCATTTACATTATTTTCGTAACGATTAAATCAAATTCAGATTACTGTAATGCAATAAATATATAACATTTCCATTGCTATTCTCAATGGTGATTGTCATTGGTATTCAATACTATAATGCTTTTTTTTTTCTTCTGAAATCAGCATAAATTGAAAGTTGTACAAAACTACTAGTATATATACTTGTTACATATATATTTCCTTCTTTTATGTACTAATTTTTAATGATTTGTGAATGAAATATGACCAAGACAAGTTCTTGAGAGATTTCATGAGTTTTGTTTCGATTTGTTTTTCAAGAAAGTTTAACCTCGCGAAACAAGTGTTCCCGAGTGCTATTCAACAGTATAATACTTTAGACAAAGAAAAACTCACGCGACAAGCCTAAAAGAAAACATTGGATGTTTTCAGCACAACTGAAAACTATTTGTGAGTGGCTCTATTCAAAGAAAGTTAGATTAAACACGAAGCTCTTACTGTTATATTGTACGCCCTTGGCGAAACGCCTCTGTAGACTCTGGTTCATGGACTGCAGGCCTGCAGGAATATTTCTATCCCTGAGCTGCCCTGCTTCAGAGCCCACCAGCTTCTTCAGAGCGGTAAACATCTCGATGAAAGCCTCTTCAACAGTCCAGCGATACTAAAGCCTGGTCTTCCAGGGAAACACTCACTGCGGTGACTTCAGAATTTCTTAACCTAACATATTGACGGCAGGTGTAACGTGGTCTAAAGGTCAAAAGTGGAGTCCGTCTTTATTATATACTGATGCAGTTAGCAGCAGATGTTTACTTTCTATTTCAACAGTTTACAATCCTACAATGTGCCATTTTATCCACTGTAACCGTTCATATCTGTCTATACCGGTCTGCTGGCATCACCTGTGAGAAAAACAATCATCAGTTACAGGAATCACAGAAACTGCCTTCAGTTATACGAAAATTAAATAAATTCAGTCATCATTTACTCACTTTCATGTCATTTCCAGGTTCTTTCTTTCATGGAGCACAAACAGAGATGTTTACCAGTATGTTCACATTGTCCCTTTCCACAAAATGAAAGCAAAGTGACCAGAGCAAAGAACAAAAAGTGTGCTACAGTGGTGGCCAAAATGATTCGAACACTAGTATTTTGCAGGTAGGTCTCTTGAAGCGTCTTGTTATAAGTGACCTGTT
The DNA here is from genome assembly GCF_936440315.1 of Barbus barbus. Classification (NCBI taxonomy): domain Eukaryota; kingdom Metazoa; phylum Chordata; class Actinopteri; order Cypriniformes; family Cyprinidae; genus Barbus; species Barbus barbus. The sequence goes on from NC_136733.1 coordinate 2,765,910, forward strand.
CTGTCGTGTCCGTCAGCTCGTTGTCTATGTCCTGCTCTGCGATGCGGAAGACCAAATGCATCACATCCTTGAGGTCGAGGCTCAAATAAACGCTTATTTCAGTACGATTAAACAAAGAAAATGCATCGTTGCCACAGTTCTTCTGGATTGAGTCGGTCTCAGTTTGTTCTGTTTCTTCATGTCATTCAGATCAGATCTCTGTGTGTTGACAGACTCCTTGTGCAAACAAAAATATCACTGGATTATTACAATTAATGGCAAAATTAATGTTTGGAAATGTAAACTGATAATTCCTACTGACACGCTACAGCAAAAGATAGAAATAACTGACTTAAAACCACATTTAGCTGCTGAAAATACTAATACTTTTGGCCACAACTGTATATACTTCCAAAGCAATACAATTTGTGTCAGGAATAGACCACAATTTTAAGTTTAAAAAGATACTTGCATGGAAAAGAGCAGAGTGAACACTTAAAATATCTCTTTTTGAGTTCCAGGACAGAACGGCAGTGATATTGAGTAAATAATTCCACATTTGGGTGAACAAACCCGAGGCCAACTAACCAACATTTGAGAATCAGAAAAAGCATTGACCAGCAGAAACTGCAGTATATAAATATATCTGAGGTGTCTGATAACTGATAATACAATTAAACTGCAGTTAAAGTGTTAACTGAATATACATACAAACAAACAAACATATGGGCTATATGTAAAAACTTCATTTTAGTAAATTACATGAGCATAAAATACATAGAATATTATAATAATTTGCATAATAATAATAATTATTATTATTATGGTTGTTATTAACAAAGATTAACAATCTAATTATGAATTAAGTAGAAAAGTGTGAATATAGGTAAAAATATTAACTATAACTGATCTAAATCCACACATAAGGAGAACTAAAATCGCATTATATTTTAACCTAGCATTATAACCAAGTAGAAAGAGATCTAAACATTAGAAATAATTCGACATTATTGACATCATATTTTACATCGAAAGCAGCATAAACATAATCACAACCTCAGATTAAGACAGAAGCATCAGATTCATAGATCAAATTATTTCTTATAATTATTAGCGCTCGTTTGTTTGAGGGCCATCAGCTGCTATTACAACACAAACCGAACAGCAACGCTTCATTAAAACTCAGCAGCGCTTTATTTCTCACTGCCTCCCTAACGTTACCTGGTTGACGGTATTTCAGTCACATTCTGCTGTTTGCTGGGGTTAGCGGCAGCCCGTTTTAGGAAAACATTTCCTTAGCATCCCTCCCTCATCCCTCAGTTGTGGAATGCCGTGAGGACAGCGAGAGGGGCGCGCGTCGCTTGTGCTGCAGCGCCTCTAGCGGTAGGATGATGAATAGCGGCGCTACGGCGCTGAACGCCTCTAGCGGTAGGATGATGAAACAGCAGCGCTTTAGCGCCTCTGCAGGTAGAATGGGATCCACAATCTAAACAGACAACCCTACAAAGTACAGTATATTGCTATCTATCTACACTACTCACAACAGATATAATACAATATAATATAATATATACAGTATTAATAAGAATATATATGAATGCATAAAACAAAAACAAAAAAATCATGCATATAAGAATATAACAATATTCTACAATATAATATATTATACAATAATACATTTTGTGTGTGTGATTATGCATATATCCAACACGTAATATAATAATATATTTTATAGATTAATATTTAGGAAACCAAATATTAATTTGGTACACATATACACATATTTAACATGTAAAATAATATATTCTAATAATATTCAAACATATGCATGTACTATCTATCTATCTATCTATCTATCTATCTATCTATCTATCTATCTATCTATCTATCTATCTATCTAGACAGCTCATGCATATCCGTTTGGTTTTATATATATTTTAGAATATTATTCTATAATATTTCTAAAATATTATGTTATTTTTCTAAATTCCTCGATATTATTATCAGCACTATTATCATCATTATTCATTATTTTAGTTTTACATATGATGCTGTGCATGTACAGTAGATCTGTGTAAGGGTCAATATGAATATTATACATTTGTATGAATATTATGTACTATATTTACATTATGCACAAAAAATAATAATACTAACAGTAATAAACTAAAGAATATGAGTTGCATACATTTAAATGGATATTATGTATTTACGTTATGCACCAAATAAAATTTTGCCTGCATTTCAGGAGGTTATCATGATAAATAGATAGTCCTCCTGTTAGGAGAGAGAGAGGGAGAGGAAAAAAAACTCAGAGATTTAAAAGCCCAGTGCAAGCTCACATTATGACGTAATCCTGTGAAAGAGCACGCGCTCTTCTCAACAATGTCGACCACCAAAACACAGCAGCTGCGCCGCGCGCCTCCGTCCAGCAGAAGCCGCACACAACCGAGCAAATGAAAGCGAAATCTCATCGCTGAGCGGTAAGTCAGTAAGTCTGTCTCATAATGCACGCTTTGATTCTTATTTTGACGCATGCATGTTTATTGTCAGGATCACCATATCCCTTTAATGCATGTAAAAGAGGCGTGGCGGTGCAGAACGGACGCAACAACCATCTGAAAGATGTTGTATTTGCTTAGCAACAGAGAAAAAGATGAGATGTGCAATTGTCAGCTGACTATATGATGTATATCGACGGGCTGCATGGTCGATATCAGATAAAAGTGCTTTGAGATATGCATGAAGGATTCTAGTTTGTGTTTCATGTGAATGTTTACACCATGCACACTATTATACATCGTTTGTGTGGATGTCTGTATGCAAACGCACACATACAAGCAAAACTGAAACAGAAACAAAGAGATGAGGTTTCATATTATGTGGCCTGCTGTGCGCGAGTCTGTTAAAGCTTAGGTTTTTAAAAATGTTTATCTTTTAACTTTAAAGCCTTTTTATTTCACCCTGTGCAATTGCTAGCAGAGCATAACAATCTTATCAAACGCAATCAATGGTATAAATACATATACAATCATGCTATTTATTGTTCATAATGTGCTTACAAACAGCAATAAATATGTTTCTAAAAGCATAACAAACAACACAAAATGAGTTCGGTGCAATTCTACATTTTGCATTTCAGTGCTTATTTCATTTAGTTATTTAAAGTGAAATTATTTGCTGCATAGCTAGGCAAACAATAACGTATAATGCAAAATAAACTCCAGTCAGATCATCAGGATCATAATTTGAGGGTTTTGCATCACCCTGAACGAGTTTATTTCTTTGCGTTATCTCACTGATTCACCAAATAAATAAATACATTGACATGAATGTTGATTTGAAATTTTGAATTATGATACAAGAAAAAGAGTGCATGGAAGCCCGTTTCTGCCACAGGATAAAACAAAATAAATAAAAGTATTTATCTTGTGAGAAATATCTCACAAAAAAAGTCAGGACTGTGAGATATAAACTCAGAATTGAGAGGAATAAACTTAATAAAGTTAGAATTATTAAATAAAAAGTCACTTTTTTATTTTTATTTTAGATAAAAACTCAGAAATGTGGGATAGAAACTCAGAGTTGTGAGATATAAACTTGCATTTTCAAGAAAAAGTCAGAATGATAAGATATGAACTCAGAATTGCAAAATATAAACTTGCAATATTGAGTAAGAATTGTGTAAACTCAGAACTGTGAGCTATAAACTCACAATTGTGAGAATTTTTTTTTTTTTTTTTATTCCATAACGGAAACAGTAAAAAAAAAAAACCACAAAAAAACAGATTTGCGAGATATAAACTGATGTAAACTTTTTAAAAAAAATTATTCAATGGCAAAAACAAGCTTCCATAGCAGAGTGAAACAATCATACAGTTTATTATGATTATACAAATATATTTGACCACAGAATGCCTTGATTGACCAATCAGAATCAAGAATTCCAGAGAGCTGTGTAATAATCTTTATTCTTTATGGAAAGTCCCTGTTGTTATCTATGTGTAATAGGAGTTTAACGCCACTGTGTGTATTCTCTTCTGTTTAGATCAGGAAGGTTTAGAGGAGGACATGGCTGCTCAAGAACCCTCTCCCCCGTCCTCCATGGAGAACAATAAGCCAGGGTTCCCAAAGAAGATTCTGGCCAACAAACTTGAAGACAAACATTTATGCAACTGCTGTCAGAATATTTTGAGAAGACCGTTCCAAGCGCAGTGCGGCCATCGCTTTTGCTTTTACTGCTTCAACCGGACTGTTGGGTAATTCAGTCTGCTGATCGAAAACAGATGCTGATAAAATTCATGTCTGATGCATTGACTTTAAAACATTAAATCAAAGATTATAAGGGCAATTGCATGAAATTGACATGAAATTTCATAAATCACCAAAATACTGGAATGATGACACTTTCTGAGAACACTACTATAAAAAAAGTAGTGTTCTGCTCACCAAGGCAGAATTAGTTTGATCAAAAATACCTATTTTCTATGTGAATATATTTTAAAAGGTAATTTATTCCTGTGATCAAAGCTGAATTTTCAGCGTCATTACTCCAGTCTTCAGTGTCGCATGATCCGTGATGATTTGCTGCTCAAGAAACATTTATTGTCATTGTTGAAAACATTGTTTTGCTGCTTCACATTTTTGTGAAACCGTAATTTTTTTTCAGGATACTTTGAGGAATAGAAAAGAATAAAAATAGAAATTCTTCAAAAGAACAGCATTTATTTGAAGCATCCAAATCTTTTGCACAATTATTAATGTCTTTACTCTCACTTTTGTAAATTTAATGCATTATGTGTTTAATATATGCATGTATCAAAATAGTACACATGTGTTGCATTGCTATTTTAGATCTGGACCTCAGAAATGTAATGCCTGTATCAAGGAGAACATCTTCGAGGAGCCCACGTCAATCCTCATACAAGGATGCGTAAGTGCAAATGCTTTGCTTCATGTGAAATATACAGACTTGTGAGCGTTTTTGAAATGATTTAAAGCCAAACCTTTATTGTAGAGCATGCACATTTCCCTGTGTTTTCTCGCAGGCGTTTCCCGACAATGCTGCCAGAAGAGAAGTTGAAAATCTTCCAGCTGTGTGCTTCAACGAAGGCTGCTCCTGGAAAGGCAGTATTAAAGATTATGAGGTAACTACTACATGCGCACAAATATCGAGTGGAAATGGACAGTTTCTCATTATTCAGTGGGTAACTTGTGTCATATCACTGTTTTTGTTGTAGTTGAGCCATGAGGGGAAGTGTGAGTTCATGATTCTGCCGTGTCCCTTGTGCAAAGAGCTCATTAGACTGAACGAACAGGAGCGTCATAATGAACGCGAGTGTCCTGAGAGAACGCTCAACTGCAAGTACTGTAAAGAGCCGTTTCACTTCAAAAAGATCAAGGTAAATGAGAGGTCTGAGAAAAGATTGGAAGAAAAAAGCTCTATGTCACAAAATATTGTGTTTTCACAGGCCCATGATGAGATCTGTCCCAAATATCCTATGATTTGTGAAGGATGTGCGAAGAAGAAAATCCCCAGGGAAAAGGTGTGCTAATCAAAAACATATCACACCGAGAATGAAAGTGATCATTCACTAACACTCAGTTAAGAAAACAGAACAAGCAATATGTATGGATTCTTTGCTCTCCTCTTTTTAGTATGTTGACCACATCAAGTTCTGCAGCAAATTCAGGACTCCGTGCAGATATCATGTGGTTGGCTGCGACATGTCAGTAAGTACAGTTTTTATAGCTAGTTTACAGTTTTGAAAACCATTTTACAAATAATAAACACAATCAGTATCACAAGTCCAAAAATGGTCATGAACTACACTTTTCTTCTTCTCTTTCCCCAAACTCACTGTACAACATAATGTACATAAAACATAGGGTTATTATTGTTAAAACTAAATGCTAAATATTAGTTTAACTTGAAGTACTAAAATAACTCAAATTAATGATAAAAACTATGTAGACATATTTAAAAAACACTAATAAAAATGACAAAATATTAACTAAAATTAGAGTGAAAGAAAATAATAAAGAATACAATGTAAAATGTTCAGAAAATAGCAATGGAATAGCAAATGAATAAGACTATTATTAAATAAAACTATTAAAATGTTTAACTGAAATTGAAAAAAAAAAAAAAAATGACTCACACTGAAATAAAATAATTTTAAGTTGAAGCACTAAAATTAATAAAGCAAATAAATGGAAATTAAAACTAAATAGATTAGTTAAACATTAATATTTAAATAATATAAATTTAATAAAAATGACAAAAGCACAACAAACTTGAGCAAAAAAAAAAAAAAAAAAGAAAATAAATGCTAATTCAAAATATTAATGCATGCTTAATGTAATAATAATAATAATTTATTTCTTACAGATACAAATATAAAACTAGAAGGTGAAGAACTACAAATAAATAAAAACTATTAAAATGTTTGCTAACGGAAATAAAGTAAAAAAAAAAAAAACACTTGATTGGAGGAATCATTCACATCTGTAGCATAAATCAGATGGGACTAGTTAATCCAGTTGGTTTCTCTTTGAGGTGGAGAAGGAGAAGATCCACGATCACGAGCGTGCCTGTGCTCACGAACATCTCAACCTGCTGTTGCACTACATCATGGGCATGAAGGTCAGTCTGGAGAGCCTGCAGCCCCAAAGCCTGGAGCTGGCCGGTCACAAAGCACACGAGCTTCACCAGGCACTCCGAGACCTGGAGACCAGAGTCAGTCAGCTGAGCGCCATCCCCGGCCCGACTGGACCTCCCGTGCAGGGGGTCCCCTCCTCTTCATCCTCGTCCTCCTCTGCGTCCGCCGCGCCTCCGCCTCCTCCTCCGCCCGCCGCCACGCTGCCCACCTCCTTCACTCCTCTGCCCAGCTCGGTGGGCGCAGCGCTGGAGCTCCAGCTGCACAGCGAGAAGACCAAGGTGGCGGATCTGGGCCGTCGCTGCCAGGAGCTGGAGGTGAAGGCGGGGACGTTTGAAGACGTGGTCTGCGTGCTAAACCGAGAAGTGGAGCGCTTCGCAACCACCATGGAGGCCAGCAACCGCCAACACAGACTCGATCAGGACAAAATTGAGGCTCTTAGTAACAAGGTAACCCTGTTAAGACAGATATATAAAAACAAATCAACATTTTTTAAATGGAAGAGTTTATTCAAGATTTAGGTTGCATATGTGTTTTTATTGAGTATATATTTGATACATTAGGCTTTTATGGCTCATATAGTATGATATAGTGAGAATATGGAAGAAAACAGCTCAATTTTATTCAGATGTCTGCCTTCGTCTCATGTAGGTTCGTCAGCTGGAGCGGCAGGTGGGCGTTAAAGACCTGACTGTGGCTGAAATGGAGGGCAGATTGCGGGAGATGTCTGCTACCACGTTTGACGGTGTCTTCATTTGGCGGATATCAGATTTCACTAAAAAGAGACAAGATGCCATTGCTGGACGTGCGCCTGCCATGTTTTCACCTGGTAAAAACAACCACATTAGACAGAACAGACACCGCAATTCTTTTTGATTTATCAATGATATATTTGGACCAACATGCTCTTTGGTTTTGTTCAGCATTTTACACAAGCAAGTACGGCTATAAGATGTGCCTGCGGATTTACCTGAACGGGGACGGGACGGGTCGTGGAACGCATCTCTCGCTGTTTTTTGTGGTGATGAGAGGAATGAGTGACGCGCTTCTCAAATGGCCCTTCAACCAGAAGGTACATCACCATCTTTTTTTTTACTGCTTGTCTTCAGACTAATGCTAATTGTGACCCAAAACCAGTCAGAAGTGTCCATTTCTTTAAATTGAGATACATTATAAATAATCTTTCCATTGATGTATGGTTTGTTATGATAGGACAATATTTGGCCGAGATACAACTATTTGAAAATCTGGAATCTGAGGGTGCAAAAAAAATCAATATATTGAGAAAATCGCCTTTAAAGTTGTCCAAATTAAGTTCTTAGCAATGCATATCATTAATGAAAAATTAAGTTTTGATATATTTATGGAAGGAACTTTACCAAATATCTTCTTGGAACATGATCTTTACTTAATATCCTAATGATTTTTGGCATAAAAGAAAAATCAATAATTTTGACCCATACAATGTATTTTTGGCTATTGCTACAAATATCCCTGTGCTACTTATGACTGCTTTTGTGTTAAAGCTGCAATGAGGAGTATTCGTTTTTACAGTATTTTTAGTAAAACTCTTGATAAAAACAAACTATATTGTTACTTTTCATGAAAGGTCATTTAAATTCAAACAGGACAAACTTTAAGTGATGTGTATGTGAATTTATTTATGTGAATAAATTAGGATTGAATATATTAATATTGCATAGTATTTATATATAGAGTGAAGAGAATGCATTAATAAATAACTTAGAAGCCTTTTTAGATCATCCATTGGCAGACAAGTAAATGTTGTTTTGTTGAATTTAGGATTAAAATATGTTAACACTGCATATTTTTTTTTTTCTTATGTTTTAACATGACTTTAACTCATCAAAATAAGTTAAGCAATTTCAAAAACTTTTTTTTAATAAGTTATATAAAATTCAACTTTTGTTTCTAAGTCAGTTTCATGTAATAGTAAAAGTTGAAATGATTTGTACAAATTACTTATAAAAAATTTAAGGCAGCAACTGAACTGAATTTTTTTAGTGATATAAAACAATGAACAGTAATATATGTATGTATGTTTATATAAACAAACTAGGTGAATACATAAAATAATAATAATAATAATAAAAAAAATAACCTTTTTCAAATTATTTATAAGGGAATTTTAAGTGAACATAGAAATGTTTTTTTTTTTGTGAATAAATAATAGGTAACTTTCTTCCAGGTGACGCTGATGCTGCTGGACCAGAGTAACAGAGAGCACATCATCGACGCGTTCCGTCCCGACATCACTTCCTCCTCATTCCAGAGGCCTGTAAGCGAGATGAACATCGCCAGCGGCTGCCCGCTCTTCTGTCCGCTGTCCAAGCTGGAGGGCAAGAACTCATACATACGTGACGACACCATCTTCATCAAAGTCATCGTGGACCTCACTGGCCTTTAGGTTTTCTACTTTCGCACGACATGGTGAGACGCTGCCTCTGACGCGGGATCTGCTTCACCACAGCAGGAGATTTGTTCCATGATGTCTGTTTTGACACGTTTCCCTGCATGTGCTAAGCCGTCACAAATGTTGCACTGATGCATAGTTCCAGAAAGAGTCGGTAGAGCTCTATAATAGGAAAAAGGGTCGTGAAACACTGGAATTGAACGTGAAGTCCGGTCCAGTTAAATAGTGTAGATTATAATGCAAAATTTAAATTAATAGTTCAGCCAAAAATGGTTATGTGCTGAAAATTTGACTCCAAGATGTAGATGAGTTTGTTTCTCCAGTAGAACAGATTTGGAGAAATGTAGCATTGCATCACTCGCTCACCAATGGATGCTCTGCAGTGAATGGGTGCCGTCAGAATGAGAGTCCATGCAGCTGATAAAAACATCACAATAATCCACACCACTCCAGTCCATCAGTTGACTTGTGAAGAAAACAACTGCACGTCTGAAAGAAACAAATCCATCATTAAGGCATTTTTAACTGCACACAAGGCCTCCATCCATAATATTGCTTTCTCCAGTAAAAAAAAGTATTCTTGACTGAATCAGGAGAGAATATGCACAGATCAAACACTGTTATCAAGCTAAAACAGTCCTAAACAAATATGTGGGTTGATTTTGATGTGAAAGGACAACATGGATTCTTCACTGGAGGAAGCATTATTATGAATTTGTATGAACTCGTATTTTGGCCAAAAGCAACTGTGGTTTGAAGTTAAAATGTCTTTACAAACACGCAGCTTTTGGCTTCACAAGATGTTAACTGATGGACTGGAGTGGTGTGGATTACTGTGATGTTTTATATCAGCTGTTTGGACTCTCATTCTGACGGCACCCATTCACTGCACAGCATCCATTGGTGAACAAGTGATGCAATGCTACATTTCTCCAAATATGTTGCCATGAAGAAACAAACTCTTGGGGGGGGGGGCTAAATTTTTAGCAAATTATTATTTTAGTTTGAACAATTCCTTTAAGTACTTCAGCACAACATAAGACTTTTTTTTGCATTACTAATTGCTGTAGGTGGGAAATGGATTTAATCACGGTAAAATGTGTTAATATTATCAGTAGCGGAATGCATCCTCTAATAAGAATTTAATAAACAAACACTCCGCTTAGCATTCTTATAAATTGCAATTTGCATGTCGGAGACCACGAAATGTAGTCAGCACACGTCATTGCTAAGTGAATAAATTGTGCTCCTGTAGTGCTAAACTGTTTTTATTTTTAGGGTCAAGGGGGTTTTAATTGTCACACAGTAAGTATAGTGAGGGTCATGATGGTGGATTTCCTTTAATCGGTGTTTGGATACATCTGTGGAAGATAGTTTGAAGTTTAAAGGTAAAAATGGTATAAATCTTACCGTAGGTGTCTGTGAAATATAAACGGTACTGGGCAGGAGTCCTGTGCACATGAATATTCAAGTTATTACGTTGCATTTTGTATATTTATAAGAAACAATGACAATTCTTGTTATTACGTTTGTAAATAGGAATATTTGTACAGTTTACATGCTTGAGTTTGTAGTGCTTGCCGGCTTCATGGAGTGCGAGTTTGTATTTGATTCCTTTTCAAATCTTCTCTGCCAAACGCCGTACGAGGCAGTTTGCGTATTTTCTAGGCTAAATTGAGATGTTTACACAGGACCAAGCATTTGAAAACTTTTGCTATACAAGTGTCTTTTATATTTGGCATTGGGGGTGTAAGTAGTTAACCAGAATCCACTGATTTTAAACCAGTTATGACAACTATTGAAACTTCTCTGTGCATGGGAGGCCTCAATCTGCAAATGCACATGATATTTATCACACAGTTTACTCATCCAGTGAGTGACGACACCACTGCTGACATACTTTAGAGATGGATAAAATAAATATTAAACATAATGATTATTATTTGATGATACACTGCTTCTATTCTTAAAAGATAAAAGCAGATATATTCATACTATATAAGCGATCGATATGTATCTTTATATATAACCATAAACTCTCAAAGTGAGGGATCTTTATACAGTAAATGTATATACAGTTTACATCTATTTTATTATATTTAATGCATATTATTTATATAGCTGTACATGTGCAGTCATGGTGGTTTAAAACTAATTTTAACTTCTTCTTAGTAAATTGTCAGAAATACAGATTAATTTTTTCATGCGATGCCTAAATCCGATCACTTGATAGGAGAAATAGTTCAACTCAAAACTGCAATACTGATGAAGCTCAACTTTAGGGCATTTATTAAAGGGGACGAAATAAATGATACCAGACATTAAAAAAATATATGTTATACTGTGTTTCTGTGACATTATTTGTGCCAAATATGCATAGTGAAGTGATGTTAGAGTTATTAGATAATGATCTGTACTTTAATGAAAACGGATTGAATGTATGTCAAACTCAACATGTGCAATTTTGTATTTTTTGTTTAATTTCGCTTCATTTTTTTCCCGTTAAATTGAGATTTGTGCCAGGTGAAATTTCCAGCTAATTTTCCTAGTATATTACACTGCAAATTATAAACTTACAGATTTGTAAAATTCATAATAATGCTGATTCAAAATATTTTATTACTTTTAATGAACAATTTAATTTACTGAATAATTATTCTGGCTAGCAAAAGTTACTAAATGTTGTATGTACCAAAAAGTAAGCTACAATAATTAATGCCAAACTTTCATTTCAAGTTTGATTTTGACTGCTCACTTTTTTCCCACTATTTAGAAAAATGGGTTTATCTTTTTTTTACATTTTATCCAAGTATGTTTCTATGTAAGATGCAAAAATGGTCATAAAACATTTCACAAACCTTGATCTTGGCTACTGTTGATATTTTACATCCTGATCTGCTCAGTCGCTAGATTCAAGAAGACTACAATTACACTGTCACAAACAAATACATGTTGTTGCATTATGCGTAATTAATATTGCTGGCTGTTTTAAAAATACATTTGAGCATGATAAAACATATTTGTGACCCTGGACCACAACACCAGTCTTACGTCACTGGGGGCGTATAACAGAACGATTCAAAATCTTATCTATTTGGTAACCATGGTAATTTCAGTTAGGACCACATTTAGGACAAAAGCTATTACAGAACAGCATTTCCTAAGTGCTTAACTACAGACGGGAAAGGGGTATTACAGAAACCTCCTAACTTGACAAAAAAAACCTAAAACTGTCTTAACTTTAGGACAACCCCACAGCTGTGCTAACTTCAAAATTATTTGAAAGCTAACGGGAAAAAAACGCTTACAACCGTGCTGTCCGACAAAGGTATTACATTTATTAATAGTAGACAATGAAGAACGAAGATGTTTAATGGTAGAAAGACTCTTGTAGGACCCTGAAAATGTGTTATATTTGGATGACAAAACACTTAATAGTTACTGACTGCCACACAACATACTGCAACCAGCATTATAGAGACCAATAAAAGTGTCACGGAGCATTACTGGTTGAAGTGCAAGAAGTGAATAATACTTCACGTTTTTTTTTTTGCAAAAGGCGATTTTCAAAGTGAAGTAGCTTTTATTATTTAGTTTACTTCATCAGCAGCTGGGGCAGGGTTGGTTGCTTGATAACAGTCCTGAGAGTGGATTGTCGAGCTTCATTGTGCCATTTAAGATTTCCTAACTAGAGATAAGATACTATTTTGTAAAATAGGATAAGAATCCCAAATCAAGATTTGCTTCTGTAATACGAATTTGCAGAAAATCCTAATTTAACACATCATATCTTAAGTTAAGACCGAAGATAAGAAACTTTCTGTAACGCCCCCTGGGGTATATTCGTAGCAATAGCCAAAAATACACTGCATGGGTCAAAATTATAGATTTTTCTTTTATGCCAAAAATCATTGTTATTAATATTAATATTCATTAATATTATTAGGACATTAAGTAAATATCATGTTCCTTGAAGATATTTCCTACCGTAAATATATCAAAACTTCTTTCTTGATTAGTAATATGCACTGCTTTAAAGGCGATTTTCTCAATATTTCGATTTTTTTGCACCCTCAGATTCCAGATTTTCAAATAGCTGTATCTCAGCCAAATATTGCCCTATCATAACACAGCTTTATGATGAATAAATCTCAATTTAGAAAAATTGACACTTAAGACTGGTCTTGTGGTCCAGGGTCACATTTTATTATTTGAACACACACACACACACACATATATCTATATGTATGTACAGTGCCCTCCATAAGTATTGGAACAGTAAAGAAAAAAATTGCTCTGTTTGCTGTGGAGTCAAGACATTTGCAAATATGATTAAAAGATGAATATGAGACAAAACTACACAACTTTTTTGGTACTACAATTGGTACTAAGGGGCCATTATTTTATCATATTATTATTTATAATTAAAAAATTGTGTTTTTAAAATAAAAATATTTTATTTTTATTTTATTATTAATTGTTAAAAACACATTTCTCTGAGAGAATTACTTTTTTTTCTGTATAGCTAAAGATAAATTGACAACACATAAAAATCCCAACATTAAAAATTTCATTTTTATTTCCTATTTTATTGAAGATCAATTTTAGACACATTCCAGGAGAAGAGATAAAGTTTAATCAACACTTTTTTTAGGGATTACAGATACTGAGGACTCTATGGGGGAAAAGAAAACATTATAAAAAATAAATTTTAAATACATCAGTAAACAAACTGGCTTGTCATACAATCCTTTCAGAAAACAATCACATTGAAATTTGCTTCTTTAATTTTGAAAACGGACAAAATGAACACATTTGCACCATCCTGGCTACTGTATATCAGACCTGAGAGTGGTAATCATTCAGTTGAGGAAATGACATCACTGGTCTTCTTCTGAACAAAAACCATATAAGGTCATTGAATATTTCCTTTAATCATTCTGAAAATGGATGTTTGTTATAGAAAGATCTTGTAGCTAGATTCAAATATCACATTTAACGTGCCAAGTTTATGTAAAA
>NC_136733.1:2785000-3052500 GCF_936440315.1 Barbus barbus
TAAATAAATGTTTATAATTAATGTCATGCATCATATATTATGTATTATTTTATTTGCATTAGAAATAAAACATATTATTATTATAATTTTATTATGATTATTATGATATTAACAAAACTGTTCAAATTGTGCCTTGAGACTTATAAATTACTAATGTATATCGGTTATATTAGTTATGTATGATGACTAACACAATTTAAATCTGCATGAATTGTATACAGTATAGTTAAAAAAAAAAATCATCACAGGTTTGTAAACAAACACGAGTTGATTTATGGTTGAACAATCCTTTTATATGGCCTATATTCTTATACCACAAGCTTAACGCGCCCAATAGCAGAAGTGGGTAGCTAGAAACATCTGAAGGTTAGTAGTATGTGAGAAATGTCTGACCCTGACATCGCCGTCAGACGCTTGAAAGGTCAGGATATATCCAGTGATGGAGGCCCGCGGCGGCGTCCAGGTGAGAACCGCGCTGTCTGTCTGAATATTACTGGCAACCAGATCACGCGGAGCGTCCACATCTACATAACAGCAGAGAAAGCAGATCACAGCCACAGTTATTCAGATAGTAAGATGACTTATGACTGAGCAGGAAATAAATGAAAAATGTGTGTACTCTTCAGAATCGATCATTAAAGTTTCATAAATTCAGCATTAGTTGAGAGAATGAGAGTACATTATTTTGAAAATCAGGGGAATGACAGAATTTGTAGTGAAGAAAAATGAGGATACATTTTTTTTTTTTTAAATAAAGTATAAAAAGTATCTCTCACTGATGCATTATGAGAGAAAATATATTTTTTTATTATATTTATTTACAAAATTGCTATTTTGACTGAAATGCATATATGTGGAACAGATTTGTTTGTATTGATTAGCAGATGCTTAGGCAAAACATACACTATGTTAACTTTTTGAACAAAAAATATTATTATTATTAATATATATATATAATATTTTAATAGTATTATTCTTATCGTTAATAATAATAATTTATGATGCACTAAATGATTTTCATCTTCAGTCAGAACATGAGAAACTAATTATATATTTCTTAAAAACAAAACAAAAGCTGTGTTAATGCTGCTTTTAATATTGCATATTTATTATTGTATATATTATTATAATAATAATTATATTATTGTAATATATATATATATATATATATATATATATATATATATATATTAGTAGTAGTAGAATTAGTATTATTATTTTGCATTTTTCTGATATATTAAATGGCTTTCATTTTCAATCAGGACACATATGATCAAATAACAGAACATTTCTTAAAAATAAAATAAAACAAAACATTGTTATTATTGTTTTTTATGATGCATTAAATGGTTGTCATTTTTGATCAGGACACATAAGATAAAATAATAATTAAGTAAATAAATTACTTAAAAAAATAAAACCTTAAAAGTTGCATTAAAGCTGCTTTTAATAAAATATTATTATTGCTACTTCTATTATTTATTAACAAATCTTGAAAATATTTTATGTTAATATTAATGCTGATATATTAAAGGTGTGTTTTGCATAAAAAAACACATGCAAAAAACAAACAAACAGCACATGTATAAGAGAATATCACTATATTTTTATATACTAATCCTCTCCGTTTGATGCAAGTCCTCCATATAAAGTGGTCAGTAAAGGTGTGCCGCTGTATTTGATGCGGCCTGTAAGAGGCGCTGGAGCAGCAGTAATGGCTGAAGCTCCTCTCACCTGTGGTGAAGTCTGTGGTCGCTGGAGAGCTTTTCTCTCGGTTTCTGATGGCGTGAACATTGACAGTGTATTGAGTTGCTGGAGCCAGTGAGCTCATCTCAAACTCCACCGTGTTTCCAGAAACCTGCTCTGATATCTGTGGCACTGTGCAGAAAAACACAAGAATCAGAAATCATTCTATAAAACAAAAAAAAAAAAAGAAAAATAACAACTGAACAACAGATGTGGGTTTATTTTGGGTTGTTGACAGCAGTGTCCTGCAGTCACACGCGATACTGAGATATCTAAAACTATTTCTGCTCTACTAGAGACAATGCAGACAAGTCAAACGTGAATAAATAAACCCAGAATAGAGCAACAGAGGAGTTCCTCACCAGTGTCTGCACTGTATGTGATCACATATCCATCCACGGTCGCCACGGCAGGCTGCCACAGCAACAGAGCCTTAGTGTCAGTGACATTGACAGCAGTCAGGCTGCGTGGCGTATCCAGGGCTGGAGGTAAATGATCAAATAACACAAACAAAAACGTTACTTTGTTACAGTATTATTTGTATTATAACAGTATATTTGTATTGTATTGCATTTGTATTATAACAGTATTATTTGTATTATTAATAACACAAGCAAAAACGTTACTTTGTTACAGTATTATTTGTATAAACTATACTTTATTTAATGTAAAGTATAAAAAACTATACGATACATAAAATAAATTATACTGTATATAATTTATAATAATAATAACTGCATACCTTTCTGAATACCTATATATATATATATATATATATATATATATATATGTATATATAATAAAATGAAAACCTTGATATTATTATGTTATAAAATAAATTATACTGTATATCATTTTATGTACCTGAATACCTTTCTGAATACCTATATATGTATAAATAATAAATATATTATAAATAATAAATATAAATAAAATAAAAATAATTTTGGTCATAAATTAAATTGTATATAATTTAATTTATGCATTTTACATATTTTCATACCTTTACATTTGAATGCACACACACACACACACACACACACACACACACACACACACACACACACACACACACACACACACACACACACAATAAAATAACATTATTTTGTTATGATTTTAATATAATATATTTATACAATTTATACAATGTATTATGTGACCCTGGACCACAACACCAGTCATAAGGGTCAATTTTTTGAAATTGAGATTTATAAATCATATGAAAGCTGAATAAATAAGCTTTCCATTGATGTATGGTTTGTTAGGATAGGACTTTTTTTTCTGGAATCTGAGGGTGCAAAAAAATCTAAATATTGAGAAAATCATCTTTAAAGTTGTCCAAATGAAGTTCTTAGCAATGCATATTACTAAACAAAAAAGTTGTAGTATATTTACAGTAGGAAATTTACAAAATATCTTCATGGAACATGATCTTTACTTAATATCCTAATGATTTTTGGCATAAAAGAAAAATCAATAATTATGACCCATACAATGTATTTTTGGCTATTGCTACAAATATACCCCAGCGACTTAAGACTGGTTTTGTGGTCCAGGGTCACTTATTTATATAATTCATACTTTGTTACGTAAAAACATGTATAAAATAATGACATGATGATTACACATTTATACAATAATATAATATTTATATAATTTATTTTAATACATTTGATATATTTTCATGCCTTCACATTTGAAAGTACATTAAATATTGATTTGTTACATTATATGTAATTTTATATTTTATAATATATATTTAGGTTTAGGGTTTTGTTTTCAGATCATTAACACTCAGTTTGAGCAATACTGATAGTGATGCTTATCTTAGAAAACACCACTAACCGGTTAAGTTACTAAACCAACCTGTTGTAAAAGTGTCGGACACTGGTTCGCTCTCCTCCAGACCTTTCACTGCAACAAGCGACACCTGATACTCCTCTCCGGGAATCAGATTTGTCAGGGAAACCTGAGACTGTGACCCGTCCACCGTTAGGATCATGGGAGTACCTGGATAAACACAGAAGAGAAGCAAGACTTAATGCATGAATTTCATCAAAGCAAATGTCTCAAAATTTGCTCAATGCCTTTTAATCAACTGTTTTTTAGTCTTTATTTACAACACTAGCTCTATTGTTTGCTATATTTTCAAGCATTCTTCAGGGTTTAAGAGGACCCGGCACTCGCCTCCTTGGACTGGGATGTAAGCGATTCTGTAGGAGTCCGGCTGGGATCGCGGTACAGTCCAGGAAACCACAGCTGTTGTGTCCGTGATATCAGAGAAACGAAGGTCCCCTAGAGCTCCAAGGCCTGTCAGACAGCAATGCAGATACAGATTTAGCAGTAGAAAGAAAATCATTGAAAAAATTGGGGAAATGATCCACCCAGGGTCCTTATGGCCATTAGGTTATGAAGTTAATTCAAACAGCCACTGGAAAATGGACAAAGAAAGACCACTGAACTGCAGGAGAAGCGGGCCTTTCCCTGGTGCAATGAAAAAAGGCCTAAAAGAAAGATCCATTAGTCATAATAGTGCAAGAATCATCCGCAAACGCTTCCATTTTTAACATGATCAATCATGCCAAAATCATTCAATTGCATTCCACAGATTTAACCTGGAGCGAGACAATGACAAAAAGAAGGCATGTTATTTTGACCATAAACCGACACACAGTCATTAGTTCTCAGTGCATGCGGATAAATGAACATCACGTTTTCCCCACAACGATGAGACTTGATGGTTTAGTAGTGAAATGAACATCGGGACACTTTCCTCTGGATGCATGAACAGACACAACGTTCCTTCATGAGAGCATGCAAGGTTAAAGTCAACATCTTACTTTGTGACGTTTTGTCTGTTAATAGTGTCTAAAAACCCACTTTTTATCAAATGGATAAGGTCATGCACCAAGCAATAAAATGGCTTGCGAACAGTATTTGCTGTTGACTTTAACCCTGGATTGAAATATATCGTGACAGATACATTTCAAATCACGGTGCATCAACCTGTTTAGGATGAAGAGTGTTACTCAGTTGTTAAAGATCGCACTTCCATCACATTGCAGCCAAGAAAGCCCCTGGAGTCCAGAAATGAGCGAGTTTGACAAGTGCAATACCTGTTCTGGCAACAGCAGTAACGGGTTGGGAGCGATGTTCCAGCGTGACACCGTAAAGCTCAATTTCATACTCAGTTCCCCCCAAAAGCTGCGTTAAAACTTTGGTTCTTTCATCGCCCGGCACAACAAACTCTCGAGGGTGGGAGAGCTTTCTCGAATCTCTAACTTTGAGCACGAATCGATCAAAGACGTCATCTTCTGCCGTCCAGGCCAGCCGGAAACTCTCAGGGGTGACGTCCGACACGAAAAGGTGCTCGATCTCTGGTTCTGCCTCTGATTGACAAGTAAAGGACATGTGTCTTTTTCTTGTTTTAACAAGAGTTTGAAACAGACTCGAGTGTGCCTGCCGGTCTCCACACATTCCACATGCATCAAGTATGAGTATAACTACACGTGTTAGTTAAACCATGGACACATAGCAGCAACCTATACGTGTCCCTTTATGACTTTTGATGCCAGTTACTATTGTAAATGGCATTACAAATCATGCTTGCCACTTACATAAGACTGTCTTTCCCACTTTACAGTGATTTCATGCAAGAAGTGGTTTACGGCCTCATATAAGACTGTGTTTCAATATGGACTGCTGGTGAAAAACTTTCCAAGCTAACAGGGAAGGTTCTGGCAATGTTCTTTTAGTAACATTCAAAGAACGTTCATTTCAAACTGTTATTGAAATGTTGGCACCAAAATGTTATTTTCACATTTAACCTGTTACTTGTTTCAGATGATTCAGAGGACATTCAAAAGTAATGTATCATTTGAATGTACATAAATTACTGATGTTATATATTACATTATTTGTTAAATATATACAGTATATATATATAAAAAACAATAATAAATAAATAAAAACAGTTTGATTGTTCTGAGAACATTCAGAAATAACTTAATGGGAACATTAGCACAACATTCTTAGAACATATTTTTGTTATATATGGTTTTGCCAGCCATTCAGTAGAAAACACAACTCAAATATGGCATCACAGATGTGTATGCTCATATTTTCTGAGGCAATGCGACCAGTGAAGCATGTACTGTTCTTACGAGCAGCACGAGAAACAAAGCAAAATGCTTTACTGATTGAGGAGACCTGGCAAATCAACAAAGGACAGTTTTGAGGAGGTAGTTGAGTTGTGTAGAATGTGTAAACACAGGACATGTTCATCTGTGCTTTTTATTGTTATCTTCTGGTTAGTATTTAGTTTGGTGCCTTTCTAGATCAGTTTGTAAACTGCAAAGGAATCCACACCTTAAGCATTGGTCCAAGTACCCCAGAGTGCAGCCTGGACGATTGCACCCACAATTCCATTGGATTATAACATTGCGAATCTTACTGGTGTAGACCCGAGCATGCGCATTCCTTTGTGTATGATTTTGTACTTGATTTGGCCATTACAGAAATATTATGTGCTAACTCTAGAATCATAGGCCTATCTTAATTATGATCTGTTTAGTAGCCTAACCATGGTGATATTAGTCAGATGAAGTCATTGTTTACAAATAAACTCTTGATGACAGCACCTCCTGGTTCTTCAGGCTGAATAGCACTTCATTCATATTTCCTTGAGGATCGGCAGGCAACGGATCAGCACTAAATTGGGATTTTATACGCAAATGACGCCAATTTACTGTATTTTAGAAATGGACAAACACGAACATAAGCAGCTGATTTTACGTTTTAAAGCACAACCGTTTTTTGTCATTTTTTTGAAGAGATGAGTTATAGCCTACTGTAGGTTATAAATTGCTAATAAAATGTTTTCATGGCAAGCTGAATGTTTTCTTGTTTATATCTTAATAAAATATTTGAGCCTATATTGATTATCTTACAGTTTTTAAAGGTTCCTATCTTTTAGTAAAAAAAAAGTGTCCGTGACATCAGATATAAAAAATCAAATTATTTATGCACATCCTCATTGGGTTCTAATCTGTGTACGGGATGAATTTAGATTCAGTTATTAACACAATATCGAATATTAAATCACTCAGAGCTGTAAATCTGTGCAATCATGAGCACTTTTATCGAGTAAAAGAGACCTTCTCTGTGATTAATATTTTTTATATATTAAAGACTATAACAACTACTAAAATCAGTAGTCACAAAATGTCATTGTTTCCATCAGTACTGTTTAAACTACAATATTTAAAAGATTTAATTTGGAACAAATAAAATTGTTATTTTAAAATGGGTGACCAATCAGAAGCAGCAGCTGGGTGCTATCTTGAGTGTACTGAGTGTTTACTGTAGAAAATTCGTCAGGTTTTTGTCATGGCTTTGTGTGTCTACTACATATTAACAGAGAGAAACTATCACACTCTTGAACATGTCTTGTGCATACAACCCCAGAAAAAATTGCAATAGCTGTAAAATATTTGTTACATATTAAAACATTTAGCTATTCAACAAAAAATAAAAACTATCAAGCTTGGGCAGTGAAAGGTTTAATGTGAAGGAGTGATGTGCAGTTGAAAAGCAGAGAGCGGTACCTGTAACAGCCACTGTGGTGATTGGACGAGACTGTAACCCATTCCCTGACACCCCGGTCACACTGACCTCATAGCCAATGCCAGTGATCAGGCCCAAAACATCCAGTACGGTCTGGTTCCCCGGCACTACGAACTCTTGCGGCTCCAGCAGCTGGCCAGAGTCCGACACCTTTACCTGAAAATGCCTGAAGCCCTCAGAGGAATCTGCCACCCAGGACACCCGAAATCCATACGGGGTAATATCCGAAACCATGAGCTTTTCGACTCTAGGTAATGACGCTGGGTTACGTGGTACAGCATTCGTTTGGGTCCCGTGGTTCCAGTGTTATAAGAGGGGACAATACAGGGTGAGGATGTATAATTGATTCTGCAGTGATTGCAAGGTCAAAATAGCTTGTTATTTGTCAAATGTTACTCATCAGTTTGTCAGTATTAAGCTATGATTGTATGAGCCTTCAATTCTTGGTTTCTCCATGTAAAATAATAGAGCATTCAGTGGGTGCAATGTTAATGTCATTAGACAACATGAGCTCAGACTGATGCAAAAATGAGTTTCCACACTGCAAATACTACGTTCCTTTCCTTAAACAGGGCAAGTTAAGTTGCAAACTGAAACTGCATCTGAACACAAGCCATAAGATATCTATTGTCTACAAAAGCACCTGAAACTAAAATCTCAGGTCACTGAATATAACGCAAAACCACAAGGAAAAAAATAACTTTTAAAGGTCTATTTACACCATGACCAATGTGACAAATAATCCCAAACCAATAAGTAAAAATTAAAAAAAGTATACTGTATGTATATATATATATATATATATATATATATACACATACACACACATTTGTATTTTACCAAGTACACACAAAAAAATCTCACTTGGTGTAAAAAGGCCTTTAGAGTTATTACAGTAACCATGTAAATTATGACATGCATGCAAGTATGCTAAATAAATAAATAAATATATTAAGTCACAGGCAGTTTCAGAAATTCGCTTGCAACTAGTTCTAACCGGATGCAAAAATGGTTAGTTCTGCCAAAGTTCTGATTTGTTGTGATAGAAGCATGAAAAACTTGCACAGTACCTGTACTGGTATTGAAGTAAACTGCTGGAGTTTGACGGCCACGAGACAGACCATAAAACATTATGTCATAAAGCGTAGAGTCCATAAGACCCGAGACGGTAACGTTCCTCTCTGCACCTGACAGCCTGAGCTCTACAACATCATGCAGCTGCTCACGGTCAGTGACACGAGCAGCAAAGCCATCGAAGTGGCCTGACAGTGTGCTCCAGGACAGCGTCAAGCTATTCGGCCGTCTTTCAGACACCACAATGGGGCCCAATTTAGGCTTCGGCTCTGGATGAATGAAAAAGAGTATTGGGTATTGTTACGAAACTCAACGACAGCTGAAACAAGGGAAAACTGCAGGTTTAAACCAGTAGGAATATTCTAAGTTATTTGCTTTAATGTCTATGAAAAGCATCTGTGGTTTCCAGTCAATTGCCACATCGAACAATTTCAACTCAGGAGTCAGGACTATATGTGTGTTTTACGTTGTTAACTAAAACTAACTATTAAAAATGATTTTTCTTAATTGAAGCTTAGCTAAAATAAAATATAAATATTAGATAAAAACAAAAGAGATGTTGAAGTTCTAAAAAACAAAGAATGTAATAAAGTAACTAGTAAACCAGTGAAAATTATAAAAGCACAAAAAAATATACAGAACATTAAACACACACACACACACACACACAAACTGGTTACTATTCAATTACTAACAGACTAATCTTGTGAAAACACATGGTTGGGAAGCAAATCAATCCAATCCTATTTACACTAGTCCTATGCAAATCAATTACATGCCACAGACATTACCTTGCAAACAACCAATAATACTCCCTTTTCTCAGGCAAGCATGCTGCTTTTTGGACAACTCATTATGAAATGATGATCTGAGAGCATGCGCTGCTGTACCTGTGGTTACTACAGTTGTCAGGGCAGCTGTGTTTGTGCCACCAAAGGTGGCGTACAGCTTGATCTGATATCGCGTGTCTCCTCTGAGGCCGGTCAGCACCGTGGAGAGAACACCTGCGGGCAAGGTGCGCCCCGTCGCCTGCGTGGGCAAAGCAGACTCTCTCACCTCGACTATAAAATTATCAAACGCCTTCTCTCCCGTCCGCCAGGAGAGCGACACTGTGTCTGAGGTAATGTTTGAAACAACTAGCCCAGACAAGTCAGGCTCGGCCGCTACAGGAGGGAAAAAGCCAGCCATGACGATTCGTTTAGTGTCTCTTTCTCTTTCGTTCTGTCCATGCTAGCTTGGTTCCTAACTGACAGACAGCCTTGGTTAAAGGGATAGTTCACCCAAAAATCATTCACTCAACCTCATGTCGCCCAACTAACAGAGAACGTTCAGAACTTTGGCTAATCCAGATTTTTTCAAACAAACATTCTTCCAGTAACATTAATAGAGTGTTCATTCAAAGTTATCTGGTCTTTAATAATGTACTCAATTCAATTCAATAAAAACTAAATTAATTATACAACATTCATGGATTTTTTTTTTTTAATTGGACATTCATTCAACATTTGTTAAATGTTACTTGTTTCAAAACAATCAAAGAACATTCAATGATAACGTTTCCATAATGTTTTGCAAAATGATAAAATGGAATGTTAAAAAAGGCCTGGATGTTTTGAACATTGTGAATGTTTTCATAACTTAATGGGTATGTTAACAAAACATTGTGAGCACTTATTTTTTTTGCAGGTAAAGTTGAGCATACATCTTGTGCACTATTTTCCCCACCTAAATATATATATATATATATATATATATATATATATTCTAAGATTGTTCTACTAATGTTCCAAAAAAGTTATGAAAATGTAAATTTTTTAAACGTTTTAAAAATGTTTCTTGGTTATGCGAACATTCCATTTTCTCATTTTGCATTATTAGAATGTTAATTTTGAATGTTCTCTGAACGTTCTGAAACAAGTTACATTTAAAAGCATTAGATGACCATCCAACTAATTTTAAAAAAAAAACATGAATGTATAAATGAAGTTTTTGTGCTAATATTTTGAGAACATTATTGGATAACTTTGAATGAACGTTCTATTAACGTTATGAAAACGTAATTTCTGAATGTTCTCTGAATATTCAAAACATCCAGTGTTTTAAATGTTTACATGTTTTTCTTGGTATTGTGAATGTTAAGGGAACATTTCATTTAATCAATTTGCAAAAATTACGGGAACATTACTGTTAAATGCTTTCAAAAAGCACTATAAAACTACTGCATACAACTTGTGCACTACAGGTACATCTAAAAAAATTAGAATATCGTGAAAAAGTTCAGTTTTTCTTGTACCTTATTTCAAAAAGTGAAACTTTCATATATTTTAGATTCATTACATGTAAAGTAAAACATTTCAAAAGTTTTTGTTTTAATTTTGATGATTAGAGCTTACAGCTCATGAAAGTCAAAAATCATTATCTCAAAATATTAGAATATTTAAATTTGAGTTTCAATTAATGACCATCTCTACAGTATAAATTCTGGGTATCTCTTGTTCTTTGAAACCACAATAATGGGGAAGACTGCTGACTTGGCAATGATCCAGAAGACGAACATTGACGCCCTCCACAAAGAGGGTAAGTCACAGAGGGTCATTACTGAAAGGTGTAGCTGTTCACAGAGTGCTGTATCAAAGCATATTAAATGCAAAGTTGACTGGAAGGAAGAATTTGGGTATGAAAAGGTGCACAAGCAACAGGGATGACCGCAAGCTTGAGAATACTGTCAAGCAAAGCTGATTCAAACACTTGAGAGAGTTTCACAAGGAGTGGACTGAAGCTGGAGTCAGTGCATCAAGAGTCTCCACGCTCAGACGTCTTCAGGAAAAGGGCTAACAAGTCACTTCTGAACCAGAGACAACGTCAGAAGCGTCTTACCTGGGCTGTGGAGAAAAAGAACTGGACTGTTGCTCAGTGTTCAGTCCTCTTTTCAGATGAAAGTAAATTTTGCATTTCATTTAGAAATCAAGGTCCCAGAGTCTGGAGGAAGAGTGGAGTGGAGAGGCACAGAATCCATGTTTCTTGAAGTCCAGTGTGAAGTTTCCACAGTCAGTGATGATTTGGTCTGCTGGTGTTGGTCCACTGTGTTTTCTGAAGTCCACAGTCAATGCAGCCATCTACCAGGAAATTTTAGAGCACTTCATGCTTCCTTCTGCTGACAAGCTTTATGGAGATGCTGATTTCATTTTTCAGCAGGACTTGGCACCTGCCCACACTGCCCAAGGTACCAAAAGCTGGTTCAATGACCATGGTGTTAGGAAGATGAGAGACACCAGACCCAACAATGCAGATGACCTGAAGGCCGCTATCATATATCAGATATTCTAATTTTTTGAGATGTACCTGTATACTCCATGTCCACTGCTAACAAAAATATAAATGTTCGCAAACATTTCCATTAAGTTAAGTAAAAGTATGGCATATGAAAACATAATTTCTGTGTTCTCTGAATGTTCAAAATATCCAATATTTAAAAAATGTCAAAATGTTTTAAAAACATTTTCCTTGGTATTGTGAACATTAAGGGAATATTTCACTTTCCAATTATGCAAACATTATGGAAAAAGAAGTAACACTTAAAAAAACAGATGAAAATCCAAGCAAAAAGTTTAAATGTGAATGATGTATAAATAGTTTTTGTGCTAATGTTTTGAGAACATTATTAACATTAATAACTTTGAATAAATATTCTAACATTGCTTGAAGAGAACCTTGCCAGAACATTATGAGAATATTCTCTGTTAGCTAGCTGGGTCTTTGTGTGAGTAATAGACTTAATTTATACTTAAATAGGCACCAGATTTCAATGTGCACAAGCAGAAGGTAAAGGTTTCAGTGATTTACATCTTCAATTTTGCATGTTTCTCACACAGAGCTATTATATGACTTCAGCAGTAAGAATTATAGAGCTTGAGTTATATGGACCTATTTTAGAGAGATTTGCAACATATGAAGAAGGGAAAAACATACAGGTTTGGAATGACATGAGTATATGTGATCTTTGGGTTGAACTACTGTACTCCTTTAAGGCCTGATTTATCATGTCCAATATAAACAAACGGGGGAAAACAGCAAGGAAACGAGAGAATTGCAGTTACCTGTGGAGGCGACAGCACTGACGGAGTCTGTTCTCCTTCTCTTCACGACTCCAGTGAGGTAAGCTATATAGTCAGTAGTCGGCCGTAGCCCAGTGATTTCATACGACTGTGTGCTTTGTGACAGATTATATTCGACTGGCTCCCGCTGCCAGCTAGAGTCTATAATCTCCAGGATAAACCTCTCAATATCTCCTCTCGTGTCATTCCATGAAATGGAGAAGCTCTCTGATGTAATATTAGAAACATACAGTTTGCCAACCACTGGAGCGCTATCTAAAGGGAGAAACGGTTATTGGAATAGCGCAGTTGCACTTCCTGCACAATATGCATAATCTGCATGTATTATTTCTGTTAAACTGAGAAACTAATGACAGATTAGTTATAGGAAATATTTGCTTTTCTCCGGTAAGAACTGGCATGAATACTGACTAGTATTATGGATTAAGTTTTATAAAGCACCTCAATTGTGCTTGCCGGATTAGGTCTGTTTTCCAAACAGCAAATATTTATTTTTGCATGCAAGCATAACATGCTTTCTTATGTAAATTAGGTTTTATGATGATAACTTTTGTAATAAATATAATTAAAACAAGGAAATTAAAATTGATAATTTGTTGGATATTAAAAAACATACTCAGTATAGTAACACAGAAATCACTTAATTTTCTGTATACTGTACAGATGCTTTGTTACACTCTTCAGATCAAACAGGCCTCACTAAGAAAACACGAAAGCTGGGCAGAAAATAAAAGCAGAACAAATTTTAAAAAAGGATAGGAAAACAAAAGAATGTATTTTTTTAGTTATGAATTCTGAGGCTGTTTTGTTGTTTTTGTTCACTGTAGTGTCAAAACAGGTTAACAAGAATACTGTGTTAGTGCATATGAAGCAATTCACACAAAAGATGCATCAAGATTGGTTTCTTGCATTATTCCCAATCCAAACAATAATTAAAACAAAAAATTATCATGTTAAAGATTAGCTATCAGAGGATTAAAAGCCAATAAATAACTATTTTTTTTATTATTTCTTTGAAACTTTTTCTAAATAATTGTATTTATTTTTTTAAAGCTAATAATAGCTGAATAATTTATAATAAGTGTTTTATTTAGATTTTTAATTAGATTTTTTTTTCTTAAAAAGGTTTTGTAATTAACAAAAGTTTTTTTTTTACGTTTTAAAATTAATTAAAAATGTACAATAAAAAGAAATAATTGTAAAATAAGAAAAACATCCAATTAAAACATTGAAAATCTAAAATAAAATATATTTTCAATAAAAAGAAATGTTGTATTTATTTTTATTGAAAATATTTTATTTTTAGTGGTTTACCTGCATATGATATGATGATTAACCAGAATCAGAGACCCGTGAACGTGTGCAAATGTTGCTAAATTATTGAAATATTAACTTATAAAATATACTTACTTTATAAAAGATTTTAGGTCAAAGGTTTGACAGACAAAAAAGTTTTAGAAGCCCTGATATAGAAAGTCCTTAAAAATCAACAAAAATCAATATGGACCTTACTTATTCAATGCACATTGCTTCTATATTAAATCAAGAGTTGTTTGAAATGATGCAAGTAGATGATGGGATCACAATAAAGTGAATGAAATTGTATGGAAGAGGATGAAATATGTTGCAATCACTGCAGCTCATCAAAACTCACCACAATGCGGTAAATGTGTGAGATGGGTACTGGTGCCATGCATTTGGGCAGATGGATGAAATGGATGATAGGATAATGGTGGACAGTGATTACTGTTCAACACAAAGCTTTGATTTCAGTGGAAGGAAATGAATGGAAACACAACATATTCTGTGCACCAACGCAATCAACTTTGAGGACAGACCGACACAGTGGCTGGAACAGTAGAGGTGACAATCAGTTAGCTTTGTTAAAAGAAGTCATTTCACAATCAACAAATTATGATGGACACCATTCATCATTCTCAATGGCCCCATGCAACAAAGATGTTTAGATTTTGTGAAAAATTAAAAGGAAACGTTAAAGCATAGAAGCACCTGCTTGACACCACAGCTCCCAACTAGAAAAAAAGGTTGGAAAGAGAGAAAAATGAAAGAAAAAAAGCATGATAGATAACGAATGTCCCATCGTTTGTGAAAAAGAAGTGCACTTAATTGCACTAAATGTGCACTTTTAGTGTGTGCCAAAGCTTAAAAGTATATATATATATATATATATATATATATATATATATATAGTATATTTAAAAAAAAGGACTTGGAGATAATATAATATTGATAAAATATTAATGTATTTAGGATAATAAATTATTTTACTGAGTGTCAAATTAAAAGCATTCATACATGAAATATAGGCTAACAATACATTTTTTATTCTGTAAAATTATACATAATATAATAATTAATAAAATAAAGTGCATCTTAAGTGTAAGTGTTAGTATATTTCATATGTAAAACAATACAAATATATCATATGAAATATTAGTATAATATTTATGATAATTTATGAAATATAGGGACATTGTTGATAAGTGTTTATTAAATATATATATATATATATAACTTCAACTAATTACATTTAATATAAATTTAAACCATAATTCTAAATTCTAAATGCAAATGTGAAAATAAAAACATTACAATCAGTTTGCCCTGAAGTATTTCCGTAATAAGTACTGTTTAAAAAGTCTGCTAAAGTGCACCTCTTTTTCAGCAGGGATATCCAAGTAAGCATGGGTACCTGTAGCTGCTTGAGTGTAGATCGACCCCAGGATCGAGCCCTGATGCACTCCGTATAATGTAATTATATAGGACGTGTCGGGACTGAGCCCAGACATCCATAAACTACGTGCATCACCAGATACTGAAAGGTTCTGTTTTTCTGGACCTGCTGCATTTGCCACTTCAATCACAAAACTGTCAAAGGCAGAGGCATCCTCAATGGTCCAGGACACATTGAAGCTATCCCAAGATACATCAGACACATTCAGACTGTCAATCTGCGGCCTCTGCTCCTCTGACGGACAAAGAAATCAGACATGAGTTATTGTCACTGAAATTAATCACATTTGCATAATGAAATGAGCTGAACTTGCCAGTGCCACTGGCTTAACGTAATGACAGATAAAACAGTTAATAGATGGAATTAAATGATATGGATAAAGACATGAGGCACAGAGAGACGGTGTTCATTCGTGTTGAGAAATAATCATTCAGAATGATCAGATAAAACATTATATTAATTGTATCATGCTATAATCCCAAGGGGAGGCTTCTCATGAAAAGTTCAGAAACAATCCTGCAAGTGTTTTGTGGCACTAGACGTACGGAGATTACATCTCGGGTAATAACTAAAAAGTGAATATGAGTTTGATTGGAGAAAGTGAATTTTGAACAATATTTGATGTTTAATACTGTATACACTACAGTTAAAAAATTTGGGGTCGGTAAGATTTTAAAAATGTTTTATAATGAGTCTCTTCTGCTCATTAAAGATGCATTTATTTGATCAAAAATACAGTAAAAGCAGTAACACTATGAAATATTATAATTTAAAATAACTGTTTTCTATTGTAATATATTTTAAAATGTAATTTATTCCTGTGATCAAAGCTGAATTTTCAGCTTCAGTGTCACATGATCCTTCAGAAATCATACTAATATGCTGATTTGCTGCTCAAGAAACATTTCTGATAATTATCAATGTTGAAAACAGTTGGGACGCTTAATATTTTTGGAAAACGTGATACTTATTTTCAGAATTCTTTGATGAATTTAAATATCAAAAGAACAGAACTTATTTGAAATATAAATATTTTGTAAACGTTTTAGGGTTATTATAGTTAACTAAAACAATAAAAAAAATTATAATTTCATTATTTAAAAAATAACAACATATATATACATATATATATATATATATATATATATATAATATTTTTATAAAAACATTTATCACTTTTGTTCAGTTCAACTTGAAGTACTAAATAACTGAGTAAATAAACTAAAATAAATAAAACAACAAACTGTATATATATATATATATATATATATATATATATATACATATATATATATATATATATATATATATATATATATATATACATATATATATATATATATATATATATATATACATATATATATACACACAAAACATAGCTAAAATTAAAATTAACAAAATATACAAATAAAATCTAAATTCAAAATGATAATCACAAAATTATTAAGAGTATATCAATGTATATAGTTATAACAGTATATCAAAGTATATGTAAAATAACACTAATTTAATGAATAAAAGCATTAAAAAATTTATTGACCCCAAATTTTTCAACTAAATATTGCACAAAATGACACTTGCAAGTGCAACAGCAGACAAGCTTGAATTATCAACAGCGTTTCAGTTCTACTGGACTGCTTTCATTATAGTCATGGTAGTCCACATAAACCAAAGCCCACAACCATTTTTCAAGCAAACTAGGTGTGGTTTCTTGGTGTGGGCCCAAAAGTCATTCAGACTAACCAAATAAACCGAACTGTGATGTCAAAAGGACTTGGGTTTGCATTAAACACTGTGGTGTAAAAACACCATTTTTCCACCAACCGTCTTACGCCTGCAGAATTGCTCCCAAGATGATGGGATAGCTTTTACTTTTTAAGAATGACTTTGAATGAATGAATAAAAGAATGAAATTTGTGTTATTATGAATATTGGAGTTACGGTGGATAAAGGATGACAGTGGTTTCTGAAGCTCATGTCCATGTACCTGTCTTGATGTGAACATTGACTGGTTGGGATTTCTCGCCCTCCTTCATCCCATACAATGTAATCTCATAAAGCGTGTCAGGGTTCAGCCCATCTACATGGACCTGCCTGGCTTCTCCAGACACTTCAATAACACTGTCTTTGGACTTATTTGATGTTGAGTTCAACTCAACGATGAAGCTATCGAAGGCTCTTTCAGGAGCCGACCAAGACAGCCTAAAACTATTCCTGCTCACATCAGTGACGTTTAGGTCACCTGGAGGCCCTTGATTCGGGCCCTCGAGTTCATCACCTGAGGCTTCAGCTTTAAAATCCTCTGCTAAAAGAGTGGAGGTAGAGACTGATGGCTGAACCTCCTTATGGAGGCTTGGTAGCGTTGTTGAAACACTTTTGAAGGTCAAAGCAACAACATCAGGAGAGGTAGACTTTGGTGCTATAGAGGAAAGTATTCAGTGTGTTTAAGGTCAGAGATTAAAGACAAGACAAAATTAGCAGAGATTTACCTGTAAAAACAAGAGGTAATAATCATTAACTAACTGCACAATTAAATTATGACTATATACATTTTAATCTACCATTAATCTCCTGTTTATCCTGGGAAGTGGTTTTCTGATTTGCATGATAAATAACTGCAATTTTTTTCCTTTTGAAATATCAAAAGTACATTTTATAATTGTTTTTAAATATTATGATGGTTAATTATACTCTAACAGTAGTGCCATGAGGGGTGAATTCACTAAACAGCACTTTAACTTGTGTATTTCCTCATGTCTGTCAGGGTTATTACTAAAACCAAAACTAAAACCATTAAAAAAAAAATTAAAAAATCTGTTGCTTTAAATAATGTAAAAAAAAAAAAAAAGATTAACTAAAATTCACACACACACACACACACACACACACACACACACACACACACACACACACACACACACACACACACACACACACACACACACACACACACATATATTAGAAATAAAAATGAAAATATCCTATATAGACAAAAAAAAAAGTAACTAATAAAAATGACAAACACACAACGAATTACTATAACTTTGACGAAAATTAAAATAAAAAAATAACATACCAAAATAAAAACTAATTTAAAATGTAAAATAAAAACTAGGCTAATAGTATTTCACCGATATTAAAACAACACTGGCATTTGTCATATTGCACGCCAAAATTCAAAGAGAGAAAAAACAAAAAGCAAATTAAGCCAATTTCAGGACCAGTAAAAATTTATGCATCGTGATACGATTTTAAGGAATATACGAAATCCAATCGCACTGTGAAGTGAGTATTTAAAGAAACATTTCTTAGTGAATTCACCCCTCAGTTTCTTGATGTAAGCAAATTCACATGCAAATGATGTTACCGCTTATTTCAATCTACATGCATGTATCTGAAAACATCTGACATTAATGACCATGAGCCATTAATTGCTGAAGTTTCCAAGTAGTCCTCTTGAGTGGAAGTACATGGGATGCTTCAGGCTGATGGATAATCCATGCAGACCTCAAGATGTTTTGAGGAAAGGACATGCATGAAGTCGATTTTAAAAGTTTTAACAAGTCACAAACAATATTCTGTGCTCATCAGCCTTTCATGCATTTTTTACCACACGGTTTAGTTTGTTATGAGGATTAATAATTTTAACCACTGCAAAAATTTGTGGATCGTTGATCTCCTTGTCTGAGCCAATGAGCAGCTATATGCACTGGACTGGGTGATATGCGAAATATTCACAATATATTCACATTAAGCAAAAATGTAAAATACTGAGAAAAAAAAGTAAAATATGAATATCTCATTAGTAAAAAAGCATTAAAGTTCAATGCCTGAACCTCTGACTTATGGAAGTCAAGGATGCCTCTGCATGGCATTTTTATACAGTAGGCTATATATGTGTTATTTTTAGGCATTAATATGTTTGGTTAAAAATTAAAAATTTTATTTAAATATCAATTTCAATCAATCAATCAATCTTTGTCTCAGGGAAGTCATGGAAGTTCCTGCATGACATTTTTTATGAAATATATGTAAAAAAATAAAATAAAAATCAATTACATATTTTAATAAATACATATAATTTTAAATAAATATAAATTAAATTAAAATATTACTGTTTCTTTCAATGCACTGGTACATTTCGAAATGTTTAATGCCATTCTTCCTTGTGTTCATTTATTAAAAATAAATGAATAAACAAGATCTCTTGCATTAAACAAATTGAATTGGATGAAATAATTGTTAAAATTATGGCTCCTCTTATTGAAAAACAAAACAAAAAGTACAAATTAAATATTGTAAAAATACATTGTATACCATAAAAAGTCTGAAAAGTATACAAAATATGTTTTTGTTGTATCACCCAGCCCAAATACACATCCTGTTGCACCATCATGCACGTCTTTGTGCTCTACCATATGACAAATGGGAGCAGTTGCATATTGTATGTCATGCAAAACTTGTGTCATTCCATTCTTAAACCTATGAGTTTCACAAAATAAAACTTTATACATTTCTTAAAGTTGTAATGGTGCTAAGAGATAACTTGAAACCCAAAATAAAGATTATACCTGTAACTGCAACTGCTTCTAGTAGTGATGATCTTTGGTTATTGGATATTCCATAAAGCCTTACTTGGTACTCCGTGGAAGCCTTTAGGCCACGGATTTTAGTGTTGTTCACCTCCCCATGGAGATGAACCTCCTCCTTCCATTTCCCTGAGAAATCTTTAAGTTCTACAGTGTAACTATCATAGCCAATGTGCTTATTTGACTCCCACGCAAGTTCAAATCCTTCAGATGTGACATTAGACACAGTCAAGGTGCCAGTGGGATCCTCGTATCCGCTCCCAGAGAATGGGATCTCTGAGTTGTCGAGAGACACAAAGCTAATGACATTGTCATCGGTGCCTTTGGCTGAACCGAGCTCAGGAAATGTGTTTGCTAGATAAAAAGTAAAAGATGCTACAAGAAAAAAAACAACATATGACACGATGACATGATATGATACCTCGTGCAAATCCCTTAATTCAAGACCAATTATGATTGAATATCATCTTCTAGATGGTTTGCTTGGTTTATCAGCAAAAAGCCTCACACTGTTCCCTTACCAGGTGCAACACATTAAGCTTGCTGAAAATGAAAATCCACACAATTACAGCTAATTGGGACGTACTTGATGTTTATATACAGAATTTTGACCAATGAGATTGTATTGTGGGTGGGGCTTTCCAGAAACTCAGATTGACATAAAAGAGCTTCAATCCTTTATGGTGTTGCAGCTGGTTTGGACACAGTGTCATAAATTAAGACCAGAAACATACTTTACTCAAGTACACAAACGTAGATGTGAATACTTGACCAATGCACTACAAGAATGCAGATCTGTTGAACCCACTAATAGTTCACCCAAAAATAAACATTTGCTGAAGATTTACTCACCATCAGGCCATCGAGGATGTAGATGAGTTTGTTTGTTCATCGGAACAGATTTGGTGTAATTTAGCATTACATCACTTGCTCACCAGTGGATCCTCTGTAGTGAATGGGTGCCGTCAGAATGAGAGTCCAAACAGCTGATAAAAACATCACAATAATCCACAAGTAATCCACACAACTCCAATCCACCTTCACCTTGTGAAGTGAAAAGCTAGATGTTTGTAAGAAAAAAATCCATCAAGGCATTTTTAATTCAAACGTCACCTCTGGCCAAAATGCCCATATGCTTCCTCCAGTGAAAAAGTGCATCCCCCGTTTTCCTCTCACATCAAAATCCACCAACATATTTGTTTAGAAATATTTTGGACTGTTTCCACTTGTAAATGGTGCTTGATCTGTGCATATTTGTCTCCTGATTCAAATGAGATGCCTTTTTCACTGGAGAAACCAATATTATGATAGATAACTCGTATTTTAGTTAGAAGCAATGATTTGAAGATAAAACGTTAATGATGGATCTCTTTTTTACAAATTTGCAGCTTTCACTTCACCAGAAGTTAACTGATGGACTGGAGTGGTGTGGATTATTGCGATGTTTTTATCAGCTGTTTGGACTCTCATTCTGACGGCACCCATTCACTGCAGAGAATGCATTGGTGAGCGAGGGACGTAATGCTACTCCAAATCTGTTCTGATGAAGAAACAAACATATCCACATCCTGGATGGCCTGAGGGTGAGGACATGTTCATTTAACATGCTTTAACATGTGTTTATGCATTGCACTGGTGATGGCAATACAGTTTCATTATGTTTTGTAATTTTATCCTACTTTTTTAAAAATGCTATAAGCAATTTCCTGTGAATGCACAGTGGCTGAAACACTGAAAACTTACAGTATATTAAAAATAAGATGTACTGTCTAAATATGACGATTTCAGACAATTTGCTCACCAAGTAGAGAAAACAAATTACATTTTTTTTTGCAATGTGCAATTCATTCATGTTGAGAATGCAACACATGCATGCATTGCAGTGCAGACAGATTTTGGTGCATAACGCCATACAAATCAAACGCAGATAGAAGTGTTTGTATTCACATTCTTGCATAGAGTATGTTTCAGGTCTAAAACTGATGATTTTAAATAGATATTTGGGGAGAAATGAATATAAAAGTTAGTTATGATCAATTACACAACACAATCTTTGTTGTCCACACCTGAAAACAACATTGGCATTATCATGTTGGACAAAAGCAAACAAAATCAACTTTACGCTCACCTGTGGAAGCGGTGACGGTGGCAGGAGCACTTCTCCTCCGCCCGCGTTCTGCCACGAGGGTGACGGTGTAGCGCATGCCAGGGCTCAAGCCACTCAGGGTGTAGGTGGTTGCGGTAACAGGCAGCTCGACTTCTTCCCGTCGGCCATCGGCAGAGACGAATGCTAGCCTGTAGGTGGAGATCTTGGCCCTGGGCCTCTTCCAGACCAGTTCCAGGGTGGTTTCGGTGGAGTCTCGTACTTCCAGGTCTCGTGGCGGATCCAGATCTGTGTGGGTGGAGGTTCAAAATGACAGCACAAAAGACACATTCATGCCAGGAAACTGTGATGGCGTCGGCATTCAAGAGAACGGAATCAAAAAGACTGAAGAGATAAAGACTAGTCTGTCATCATCTATTCACTCTCATGTCACTCCAAACCAGTGTGTCTTTTTGATGAGGTTTTAGGATAATTTGTGTGGTGCTTCATATAATGAATGTGAGTCAGATGTTGTTAAGCTCCAAAAAAGTTTTAAAGTCATACTGGTTTAGAAAGACATATCTGGGTAAATTATCTCCTTAAAAATACACTTATATTCATATTATTGTTTTTAGTTTAACTTTTAGTAGGCATCTTCATAAGAAAAACAAAACAAAAAACAGCATGTAAGAGTGATGCACACCACCATTTTTGAAAGATGATTCTTATAGACTGAAAATAAAATAAAATAAATTATTAAATTATAATATGTAAATGTATCTTAATTTATCTAACATTTTTTTTGCAGTGTGTTCACCTAGGATGCATTTATTTTATCAAACATATAGTGAAATATTATTACTAATAATATGTATTTATTTAATAATAATTTAATACATTTTAAAATGTAACTTATTACGTCTTCAGTGTTACATGATCATTCAGATATCATTCTAATATGCGGAACAGCTTCTCAAATAACATTTCTTATTATTATCAACACTGAAAATAATTGTATGTACAGAAAGTTCAAAGGAACAACATTTATTTCAAATAGAAGTCTTTGGTAATTTTATAACTTTGATAATATAAATGCATTTACTGTCATTTTTGATCAATTTAATGCATCCCTGCTGAATAAAATTCTTAACTTCTTTAAAACAACAACAACAACAAAAGAAATACAGTGATCCAAACTTTGGCACAGTTAGTGTCTGTGTAGCTCATAAAAAGAGTTGATCTCACCGGTCAGTGCGTTGGTGGTCGCTGGCTCGCTCTCTCTTTCACTCTGAACAGCTGTGACTCCAATGCCGTACTCCGTTCCAGGCTTCAGGCCTACGGCACACAAAATCTGTTAATCCAGCAGATGAAACACTAAACTGATGCATTTTCAAGCAGGGAACGAGGGGAATATTTCTGAATTATAACACCTCTATGTGAATATTTTCACTTACGTGAGTTTCTTTAAATAGAATGTAAATCAGAGGATTTTTTTTCTAGTGGCATGCATTACAAGCACATCAGCGAACAAAGTGCACCTTCTTAAAGGGATAGTTCACCCAAAAATGACAATTCTGTCTAATTATTCACCCTCATGTCGTTCCAAACCTGTAAGACCTTCATTCATCTTTGGAACACAAATTAAGATATTTTTGATGGAATCTGAGAGCTCTCTGACCCTCCATAGACAGCAATGATATTACCACGATCAACGCACAGAAAAGTAGCAAGGACTTCGGTAAAATAGTCATGTGATATCAGGGGTTCAACCGTAATTTTACGAGGCTACGAGAATACTTTTTGTGCACAAAGAAAACCATAATAACAATTTATTCAGCAATTCTTCCCTCCCTGAGTTGGAGAGTACCCCAGAATGTAATCAACACAATCAGCGTTGTTCATATTCAGCATGCGCGTACTTTATCCTGAACATAAACAGCACTGACAACTGAATAAATTATTATGGTTTTCAGAATTTTCCTTTTTGGGTAAACTATCCCTTTAAAGAAATGTTCAGGATATAAATATATTAGGGCTGGCCTTGACTAAAGATTTTTCTGGTCGACTAGTAGTCGTTCAAGCTTTAGTCGCCTAATCGCACATTTATTAATAAACAATTTAAATGATTATAATGAGTCTTTAATTGCCTACAAAGCCTATAAGCTCTAAGCGCACGCATAAAGCTTGCCACAGCACACCGCAGAAGTTATGATTATGAATGTGTCTGGGAAAAACAGTAAGGAGGCTGCATTAACATTTTAATAATTTATTGATAAACGACTTTGTTTTCGTTTTTAGAGATTTTACTTAAAAAATAAATGTATCTTGATTTAATAATGCTAAGATATTTGTATTGGTAAACAAGACAAAAATACTGAGGAAGTATTGCAACTAGCAAATAAAGTACAATTCTTAACACCAGCAGCATGGTTTTACCTGTAATCGTGGCCCATGTCGTGTCTCCAGCTCTTCTAGGGAACATTTCTTCACCATGAGCTCCTCCTGCGATCGGGCCGTATTTGATACGGTATCCGTCGATGGATGAGCGGCTGTTTTTCCATTCCAGTGTGATGCTGCTGTCAGTCTGATCAACAGCTTTGAGGTCAGTGGGGGCATCCAGACCTGAGAAACACAGAAAACCATCACAGCATCAACACTGGTTTGAGTTCATCTTTGTGAGAAACTATATATGTAGTCTGTAAGCCTTCATACCTGTGGTGAAACTCTCAAAGATGGGCTCGCTGGTCACGTCGCCCCTCTTTGAACTGAGAGACACTCTGTATTCAGTGTCTGGTTTCAGATCTTCCAGGCTGTACTGTGTGTCTGTGGCCATGAGGTCGACATCTCGATGGACTAACGGATCTGTGCTCGGCCCATACGATACCCTGAACCCGTCCACCTCAGCCACGGGCCTGGACCAGGAGATCACTGCAGAGCGGTCGGTCACATCGCCAACATCAATCTGGCCTGGAGAATCGATTCCTGCAGCAAGAGGAGTGATGTATGGTTATGCTGATAATTATATTCAGTTAAAATAATGGGTAACACTTTATTTTTAGGTGTCCTTGTTACACGTTACATGCACTTACTGTTATAAGACCACAATAAATTATGCATAATTACATGCAAGTAAGCCAAACCCTAACCATACAGTAAGCACATGTAGCTCATTAATATTACTCAGTACTTAAATGCATAATTACACTGTAAGAAGGACACCTTAAATAAAGAGTATACATGGCACAGTATTCATTTGGGTCATAGGAGGATATATAATTGATTCTGCTGTGACTGCAAGGTCAAAATTTATTTGTCAAATGTTGCTCATCAGTTTGTCAGTGTTAAGCTATTATTGTACGAGCTTTCTATTCTTGTTTTTTTTATTTATATAAAATAGAGTACTCAGTGGGTGCAATAGAACTGCATACAAAAGCTCTGGTGAGAATCAATCTCTATAGAATCAATCTAATCATCCATCTGTGTTAATCTCATTAGACAACATGAGCTCAGGCTGATGTAAAAATGAGTTTCCACACCGCAAATACTTCTTTCTTTTCCTTAAGCAAAGCAAGTTAAGTTGCAAACCGAAACTGCATCTGAACAAAAGCCAACTCTAATATATTTAATGTCTGTGAAAGCTTCTAGGACTAAAATCAGATAATTGAACCTAATGCAAAATTACAAGGAAAATTGGACCTAAGTATAATAAACCTATAAATAATATATAAGAATCCTGAATAAAATGCATCATGATTTTTACAAAAATATCAAGCACACCTGTTTTCAACATTGATAATAATATGAACTAATATTAATAATGGAGCACCAATAATCATCCTTAAAAAGACCTTTGGTGATACTTTATGCAAATTACTAACCTCAGGGATATCGTCTTTCGTTTAGAAAATTCCAAATTCATAAACACTAGAATGCCATTAAGAAACACTTGTGTTGTGAATGTGCATACACTGCAGGTTGATATTTAGTGTTAAGGGTTTACTCAAATGAATAACTCTTAAATCTGAGCAAAAATCACAGTGATGCTTGACTTAGCAAACACCACTTATAAACTTGATTAGGTCTTTACAAGCCAGTCAATGCCTACTGAATTCTTTCATGCGGTAAATAAGATTTAATGCACTGAGAAGCACAAATTTGTGATGGAGATCTCCAAATCTAGAAATCTGAGCACTTTTACAGGCAGTAAAATGGGGAAACTATTACTGTGATAACTACTGTGAGAAATCAAGGGCCTTTAGAAAATAAAAATGCCTTATTGGTTGTTATCATGGATCTCATGTGCGTAGAGGCTGTAAATGTCAAGCTAGACACACGGATCATCCCGATTTCTCACGGTTAAGCACTGAATTGGATTGTTAAAGCCCTGTTGGCCGACCCACACGGGATGTTTCATGAGGTTAAATGATGGCCCCTATTCTTCTTGGCCTTTCCAAACAGCAGGCCTTCACATTCTTTACTGCTGAGCTAGTTTCACCTTCAACCTCCGACACTTTAGAGACGTTTAGCAGATGTAGATTAAGCCAAACGCTCCAGTCAATTACCGGACGGATCAAAAGCAATGCCTTCAATTTCACTTGGATCATGACACAGACAATAAACAAGAGGAAAGGTGCATTACTTGTTACTACAGTCGAGCTTGTTCCGGGTCCTCTGGTGTTGTTCTTTATGACCGACAAAGTCACTTCATATTCCTGTCCCGGCCCGAGTCCCGGTTGCTCAAAGTTGGTTTGGGAAGGTGTCAGATTGTTCACTATCTTTCCGTTTTCTTCCTTCTGTTATTGAGAAGATAGAAAAACATGCATTTAGCTTTATTTAGTATTTATTGTTTTTGCAAAACCTGTAATGTATTTAAGAGAATGTATAGATCAGTAGTTGGCAACCAGAGGACCTGTAATAATAATAAAAAATAAAATGAAAAACTTTGTCCAAAAAAGGGTTTTATTCTTATATGCAAACATAATTTTCTAAATATGTATTTCTCATTCTTCACAAATTTTTCATGATTTAAATAAGATAAAACAAACATTAAAATAAGCCAAGTCAACTAATCTAGATATTTCTAGATATTTAGATATCCAGATATAGAAATCTAAATATTTCCTGCATTAATTCACTGCCCTCAACAACCTGAAAATAAGAGGTAGTCTAATTTATTTTTTAAAAACGTGAATTTTAGACTGAAAGTCATTTAAATTAATAAAAATGTATAACCCCATGGGCACTTTTATAATGAGTATACATTTTTGCAATTATGCTAAGTTCTAAAATATTTATTTATTTATTTATTTATTTAAAAATATAATAATAAATACAATAAATAAACTAAATATAATAATATTATTTTAAATACCATGGAGTCAACTTATAAAACATCTCAGAGACATTTTAATAAATAAATAAATAAATAAATAAATAAAATAAATAAGACAGACTAATGAATAAATAAATATTTGATGTATTTCTGACCCAAAATATTATATTTATAAAAAAATAATGAAAAATCTTAACGGTTTAAAAATAGGCTCCTATTTTTAAATTAATAAAATCTTAAAACTCCATGGACACACTTATAATGAATACACATTTCATTTTTTTGTAGCTATGCTAAGTTCTGAAATATTTTATTGAGAAGAAATTAAAATAAAGAAAAATAAATAAATCCTTCCTCGGAGTCAAAAAAGGTTGAGCGCCATTGATCTAGATGACCTCAAAGCTAACAGACATTTACTAAAAGTCACAAAACTCCAATAATAATTTTTCAGAGTCAATATTTATACCCCCATTACTGACAGAGAAAACGTGTCATGCATATAAATTTATTAGTTTCCTAAATGCTAGTGGCATGAAACAACAGCACTGAAAGTGAGCAATAAGTTCAAACATCTGGCATTTCTGGAGCACCATTAAAGTGAGTCTTAATGGAGACTTTATGGTTCAAGGATAGTTTTTTAAATGGCTCCTTAAATGAGTGTACGTATGAGCTCATGGCCGCCTGCAGCTCTGACTCAAATGGAGAAAATGCCCCTTCACATCATTATAATGAACAGTGATTAAATTATCCATTACTCTGTTTTAAATATGAGAGAGAGGCTCTGAAACAAGCTGCATGACCGTATTACCCTGGCACCAAGAACCGCCTTTAGGAATAAACCGGCGTGTGAACGCCTTACCGCTGTAAATCTATTGACCTAAAAGTTGACAGAAATAAATTTTTACTATTAGTTTTATTGTCAGTTGTTAAACTGATGAAAGCATTTCAAGTATTTAGCATCTAGGGTATTTCAACACTTTTCTCGCACTTTGCTTTATATCACTTCATGAATATGGCTCTGAATTGCTTCCACATCCTGGGAAGATGGTTTTTATGAAGTTAATGAAATTGACCTAAATTCCAATGCCTCGTAAGGCACCAAAAATATATTTTGTTGTATTTTCTGTCTCAAATGCTTGCAGTATTTTGGCAGTCTGAAGAGCAAAATAACTAAATACACATCCAATACTGATGAGGTCACAATTATTAAAATAAATAATTAATAAAAATAAATAATTAATTAAAAAAAGAATAATAATAAATATATATATATATATTTTTTAAATTGTAATAAAATTACAACACCTTAACACACCCTAAAAATAATAATAAAAATGAACCACCCAAATAGGCTTTTTTCCTATGTGCAAACACAATTCCTCTTCAGGAACTCGAGCTGCGTCCGAGAACGCTAGGGAACGCCTTCAGCATGACCGTGCTCTGATACAAGTGTAATCTGTCCAAAGGATGGGCGCGACGTCACGGGCGGGTGACGTAATGGCCAGGAAGCATAAAAACACGTGCGGTGGAACCAGTGTCAGCTTTTGTCATTCAGCAACCGCTACCCTGTGTGTGTCTGTCGATCTGTGAGGTAAGTCTTATTTAGTGTTTGTTTACGGTCACTTGAAATAAGCTCCACAATGTCTTTAAGTGCAGGGAACTAGCACTTGGGCGAGAGCAAATCACATTACAGGCTGTGTGTTCTTCACTGCTGGGGATGCACACAGTCCGTGTGTGTTCTGCCCGCTTTGTGAACGTTTGTCACTGCGTATGCTTGCTCTCAGAGGGCTCTCTTTGAAGATGGAGCTTTCACCAGTAGTGAACGAGGATCTTGCGGTTCTGATCCCGTCGCTGCTGAGCCACGGCGGCAAGTGAGATCGCGGGGATCGCACTTAGATCTGGCGGAAGGGTTGGAGACGGGTTCGCCTTATCTCCACCTGCATGCCCACTGTACGGAGTGTAGTAGGCCTCCTCTTAATCCGAGAGTCGTCATGCTGAGGCCTCCGCTCCAAGAGCTCGACTGATCGGTGAGTGTCGTCAGGCCTCCTATCGCCAACAGAGAGTTTTAGAGGCCTCCGCTCGCCAGAGCTCCGCTGGGGCAGCTATGTGAGTCGTAGGTGTACCTCCTCACAAATGCTCAGTGTCTGGAGTGTTGCAGGCCTCCTCTCGATTCAGAGAGTCGTCTTGCTGAGGCCTCCGCTCCAAGAGCTCAGCTGTTTCGGTGAGTGTCATCAGGCCTCCTTTTTTAGAGGTCTCCGCTCGCCAGAGCTCCGCCCGGACAGCATCTGTGAGTACTAGGCTCGAATCAGTCTCCTTACAAGATGTCCAGTGTGTGGAGTGTAGAGGCCTCCTCTCAATTCGAGAGTCGTCATACTGAGGCCTCTGCTCCGAGAGCTCGGCCGTTCGGCAAGTGTCGTCAGGCCTCCTCTCGCTCTGAGAGTTTTAGAGGCCTCCGCTTGCCAGAGCTCCGCGGGGGCAGTTATGTGAGTGGTAGGCTCTAGGTGAGTCTCCTTGCAAGATCTCTAGCGTATGGAGTGTAGCAGGCCTCCTCTCGATCTAGAGAGTCATCATGCAGAGGTCTCCGCTCCAAGAGCTCGACTGTTTCAGCGAGTGTCGTCAGGCCTCCTCTCGCTCAGAGAGTTCTAGAGGCCTCCGCTCACCTGAGCTCCGCCCAGACAACATCTGTGAGTAGTAGGCTCTAAGTGAGTCTCCTTACAAGATGTCCAGTGTGTGGAGTGTAGAGGCCTCCTCCCATTTTGAGAGTCGTCATGCTGAGGCCTCCGCTCAGAGAGTTCGGCCGTTCGGCGAGTGTCGTCAGGCCTCCTCTCGCTCAGAGAGTTCTAGAGGCCTCCACTCGCCGGAGCATGAGGAAACTGAATGCCCTGAAGTGGAAGTCTCACTTCATTAGCTAGCTCGACCCAGTCAACTGCCCGATTGGTACAGTTCTGGAGTTCGTGCAGGCCTGTTCCTCCGCAGGGTTAACCCACTCCACCCTGAAGGTCTACGTGGCGGCTTTACCGGCCTACTGCGCCCCTCTTGGCGGCCAATCAGTGGGTAGACATCCCCTAGTTACATGTTTCCTCCAGAGGCTGAGGCCTCCGGCCAGAGAGCTTTTACTATATGATGGAT
The DNA here is from genome assembly GCF_936440315.1 of Barbus barbus. NCBI lineage: Eukaryota > Metazoa > Chordata > Actinopteri > Cypriniformes > Cyprinidae > Barbus > Barbus barbus. The sequence goes on from NC_136733.1 coordinate 2,815,455, forward strand.
ACAGGATGCTATAGCCTCGAGTCCTCTGCTCTCCCCTTTCCTGAAGATCAAGACTCATTTCTCAGAAGTTGGCCTTCGGGACGCAGGCCCCGCCCACTTTAGCCACTTGTGGCCTTTTTTCTCTCGCCCTAGCTGTGCTCCATCCACACTGGGCAGGGATTTGCCAGTCTGGCGGCATAGGTATCTTGTTCCCCTAGTGTTCTCGGACACAGCTCGAGCTCCTGAAGAGGAACGTCTTAGGTTACGTACGTAACCCCAGTTCCTCGAGGGAACGAGACGCCACGTCTCGAAGCCATACATCCCTGCAAGCGGTTGCGTCATTCCTGAAACTGACGCCGGTTCCACCGCACGTGTTTTTATGCTTCTTGGTCATTACGTCACCCGCCTGTGACGTCGTGCCTATCCTTTGGGCAGATTACACTTGTATCAGAGCACGGTCATGCTGAAGGCGTTCCCCTAGCGTTCTCGGATGCAACGTCTCGTTCCCTCGAGGAACTGGGGTTACATACGTAACCTAAGATGTTTCCTAAATATAAATGTTTATTTCTTCAATCATTTTTTTTATTTGATTATTGTATTAATTATATTGTATATTATTAATATAATATAGTATATTTTGTGGCTAAATAAATACATAAATAAAAAAATATAATTCTGATAAAGCAATAATTATACAATTAATTAATTAAATAAAAACAACAAAAAAAAAAAAGAGAGAGGAAAAAAGCAACATTCTTTAAATAAAATGATAGGTTCATATTTACCCTTTAAACAAATGAAAAACATGAAAATAAATTGACAAATTTGTCTTACACAGTTTTGCCTTTCAGGTGAAATTATCTTTGACTGTTTTGCAATGGAGAAGACAAAAACTCATTAAGAATGTATTAATGTCTCATAGGCTAGATTATTGGGTGATAAAATCAGATTTTAACAACCCCATTCAAAATCACATTCACATTCTGTTTTAAATCCATTTTTTTGCAACGTGATGTGTATGTAATGTCATAGCTAATGTGCAGATGCATCTGAATTCTCTCAATTTGTGCCTAGATACGAGCCTTCAACATTGTCTCCCGTGAAACTAACCGTGTTACGGAAGATGAGCTCCCAGTCATCGAATGGAAAGTTCAGCTGGTCCCACAAAACCTCCACAGATGTATCACTGATGGATTTAAACTTCAGGCCCTCGGGCTGCGGTAGATCTGCAGGGAAAGAGCACAGTGTATCATGATATTCACTAAAGTTTATTAGCAATAGTCGATGTCTCAATATGAGAGCACATGTGCAAATGTGTAGTGGCTTGGTGGACTAGTTTTTAATGCTGTTTGGACAGATTTGCATATGCAATTATTGTCTGTGTTACAGATTTTTCTTAAAATAAAACATTTAATAGGTTTATAAACAAGGCCTTAAGACGGAGCGGTGTAGCTTAGTAGTTCATGCAAGATGGTTCTAGACAGTCTAGACTAATTATGAAAATGGCATAACTACAAGAGACCACATCTCGAGTGACAGGAGTTGAAATGCAATTATACTTTTCAGCAGTTTTATCTAGTGATTGCATATGTGTGTATTTGTGTAAGGTTGATCAGGACATGCGAACATACATGTGGCTACTCTGGCACTGACAGGAACGCTCTTCTTGTTGTTGAGGACAGCATAAACATTGATGAGATACTCGATTCCTGGCTCCAGCTCAGAGACTGTAGCAGACGTACGATCTCCAGGCACGCTGAAGTCCAGCTGCAGGCCGCCTGGTGACGTCGGGATGTATGTAACCAAATACTCCGTCACCAGCATCTCGTTCTTCCATGTAAGGTTCACCTTCTCCGTGGTCACATCCGTGACAGTCAGGTCTTCCGGTGGTGAGACTGGGAAAGATATTAAGGGTAATTTACGCCACAGATGTTGAGAGAGCGAACGGTCTTTGGTGCCAAGTAGTAGGAAAATTGTTCGTGTCTCCACTGTGGTGACTGGGAAACATCCAAATCAAACTGCTGAGAGGTTAGAATCAAGCTAAACTGAATAAATTAACTTTGGTTTCTTATTAATGGAAGTTTTTGGACCTTTTGACATGAGTTTAATTGTTGTCTGCATCGAGCTTCACCACTAATGGTCTTCTATATAAAGCTAATGGATTTCACAGGCACACATATGGTGTCAGTTTACTGTCAAAGTACAAAAAATTAGCATGTTCAGTACTTTTCTGTGCAAAAAGATGGATATAAAATAGTGTTTATGTAGTAGATTTTTAATGTTTTTGAAAGATGTCTTTCATGCTCGCAGAGGCTGCATTTATTTAATCAGAAATACAGTAAAAACAGTTACAATTTAAAATGACTGTTTTCTATTTGAATATATTTTCAGATGTAATTTATTCCTGTAATGCAAAGCTGAATTTTCAGCATCATTACTCCAGTCATCAGTGTCACATGATCCTTCAGAAATCATTCTAAGCTGATTTGTATGAATTTCTTTCATTTAATTAACTGACCAAGCTTTTGAACAGTAGTGTACTGTATATCATCAGTAAGTCATTTGTGAGTCTTATAGGCTGCGTTCATTGTGCTTTTTTGAGTCTTTTGATGCCTGGCAACCCTGAGTTGTATGGAAAAGTGTTAACATTCTGCATAACATTTCATTTAATAAATCCTTGGAAGAAAGGTTTGGAATGAGGGCAACAGAAGATTATTTCTGCCTGAACTATCCTTTTAATTTACCACCATAAAAGCAAAGAAATGCCAATCATCTGGCTAACATTTGAAAAAAAGTATTTGCATTACGTACTAAGAACTAATGCTTTGCAGGGTTATTATTGTTAAAACCATAAAATATATTGTTACTTTAAATAAAATAAACATTAACTGAAATAAAATTAAATATAAAAAATAAACCCATTTTACTCATTATTTGCGAAAACAAGAGTTTTTATTTTCATGTCGTTTAACTTCAAGTACTAAAATAACCAGTGTTGAGGAAAGTTACTTTTAAAGTAATGCATTACAATATTATGTTACACCATGAAAAAGTAACTAATTGTGTTACTTAGTTACTTTTCATGGGAAGTAATGCATTATGTTACTTTTGCGTTACTTTTTGTCACCTGGGTTGGGCTTGCTTGTGTATTTTTTTCAACAAAAATCTCAAAAGTTATATTTTTGGCAGCTGTAAAGGCGCTTTTACACCAAAAATGAAATTAATAAGCCTGAGGCTGAAGGAATTTCCCTTCCCTATCTGTCGGTCACTACGAGTTATGTCGTGGCGACATTAGTGAATCCCCTAATGTCGTCACGACATAACGTTTCCGTTCCCTCCATCAGGGAACGAGGGTTACATAAATAACCGAAACCATTTCTCTCAACTTGGGGACAGGAGAGCTGTCAGCGAATACATGGGAAAACAAAGTAACTTGCATTACTTATTTTAAAAAGTTACTCAAATATTTTGTTATAAATTTAAAAGTAATTTGTCACATTACTAGTTACTTGTAATCTGATTATATACCTCATTAAAGGGTTAGTTCACCCAAAAATGAAGATTCTGTCATTAATTACTCACCCTCATGTCGTTCTAAATAGGGGTGTAACGATTCATCAATATGGATCGATATATATCGATACGATGTCTGACGATACGATGCATCGATGCCATGAGTAAAATATCGATATCTGTAGTATAAAAACGCACCTTTATTTTGGCACTGTCCACATTTTCACATAATGTCCGTCTATGCATTACCGCCAACGCATGCATTCTCGTTCAAACTCATGTATCAGGGCTCGATATAAGGACTGCCCGAAGGCACAAGGCGAGCATAAATGACGCTCAGGATTATTTGCGAAACAGTCTAGCTCTGTGTGAGAAGTTTTCTGCACACACATCTGAAGCGCGCACGCACACAGACAGCCGCATTAGTAGCATTTTTAGATTTATGTTATATATTTTGGTTGCATTTGTTAATAAAAATGTAGATGGTTGTTTAAAATAGGTATATAATATCATAATATCGATATATCGATCAATATACTCCTGTATCAAATCGAATTGTAATCGTATTGTAGAATTTTTTGAGTATCGGCAAATATCGTATCGCTGGGTGTGAGAATCGATATCGTATCTTATCGTGACGAACCATCCAATTTACACCCCTAGTTCTAAACCCGTAAGACCTCTGTTCATCTTCGGAACACAAATTAAGATATTTTTGATGCATCCTGTGAGCTCTCTGACCCTCCCATAGACAGCAAGGATCCTTACATGATCAAGGTCCAGAAACATAGCAAGGAGATCGGCAAAATAATCCATGTGACATCAAAACGAGAATACTTTTTGTGCGCAAAAGAAAACAAAAAATAACGACTTTATTCAAAAATTTGTCTCCTCCGCGTCAACCTGGCACCATTTTGGAGAGTATCCACTGAACATAAACAACGTACGCTATTCTGTGTCAGCTGCATCACACGGATACGTTGTCTACGTTGTTTGCGCTATGATCTGAACGCAAACAACGTATCTGAGTATTCTCGTATCTTCGTAAAAAATTATGGTTGAAACCCTGATGTCATATGGATTATTGTTCCGTCATCCTTGCTATGTTTCTGGACCTTGGTCGTGTAAGGATCCTTGCTGTCTCTGGGAGTGTCAGGGAGCTCATGGAATACATAGAAAATATCTTAATTTGTGTTCCGAAGATGAATGAAGGTCTTGCGAGTTTGGAACGACATGAGGGTGAGTAACAGACAGAATTCTCATTTTTGGGTGCACTATCCTTTTAACTTATAACGCATTACCCCAACATTCATGTTATTTTAGTATCACTGAGATAGTTTTAATATTTTGAAATTTTCATACACATTTTCCATTTTCATTTGAATTTTAGGTAAAGGTTTAGTAATTTTGTTGTGTGTATTTGTCATTTTTAGTAGTGTTTTTTTTTAAATACAGTATTTTTTTTTTTTAGTTTTAGTTATTTTAGTACATCAGGTTAAACTAAATTACATTTAAATTAAAATTAATTTACAATTAAATTAAAATTAAACAATATTTTTATATCTTATTTTAATCCAGTTAACGTTTATGCCAGTTAACATTAAATTATATATATAAAAAAAATCTTTGTTTTAATTTTAATTTTAGTTAACTATAAAAACCCAGAAAATAACAAGTAAACTTGAAATAAAAATGAATAAAATGATAAAAAAACACTGGCAACATATTTTTATTTTTAAATCCAAAAAAAAAAAAAGAAAAAAAAAGAAAATGACTAAAACGTACTAAAATTACTCAAAATTATAAAAAACTAAAATAGGAAAATATGAAAATATAAACAAATTCAAAATATTAATACACAGTATATGAATAATAGTATATATAGTGTGTGTGCACTTGCTTGGCCATTTTTAGTTGATAAACAGGAAAGTGGGTTCAAGCGCCAGCAGAAGGCAGTGTAATGAAATAGTCTTTAAGAGAAGCAGTCTATCAGCGGAAGTTTAAAATCAGCTCGTAAGTGTATTTACTTGTCTCAGTGTTTAGCGCATTTGCCATTGCTAGGAAACGCTTATTTTGTTTACTGTGTTGAGCCTTGCTGAAATCGCGTTTGGTCTCGTACTGTATCGCGTATCTTGTCAGTGTGTGCACTTGCTTGGCCATTTTTAGTTGATAAACAGGAAAGTGGGTCCAGCTGAATTGAAATGGTGATTTGTTGGATTGATATAAAAAAGGTTATTATACCGCGGCAGCGGTCGCGGCAGTCGTCGTGTGAAGCCCTCTTAGTGTGAAGACCGAAGAGTGTAAAGACCATCAACTCTACCGTGCGACTCCACCAAGGGATAGAAGTATCGCTTTTTATTTTAGTTTTTTTCATTTATATGTTTATTATTGAAATGTTGTTATATGCATGTGTCAATTTTATTTAATTTCTTTATTTTCTTAAATATGTGGGTATATAGTATTTATAGAGTTGTAACTTTTAGTTTTAGTTACTTTTTCTTATTTGTAAGTCACTTTGGACAAAAGCGTCTGCTAAATGACAAAAGTAAAGTAAGTAAGTAAACTATATAGTATTGTATATAAATGACTACAATTACCTTCTGAGCAATCCTCGCCAATGTGGCCTTCATCGCAGACGCAGTGGCCGTCCACACATTGCCCCGCACCATTACAGTCATTCGGACAGCTTCTTTCTCCACAGGCATCTCCACCAAATCCCTCGTCGCACACACATTTCCCATTGATGCAGCGCCCACGGTTATTGCAGTTTCCAGGACAGGTGGGGACAGAGCAATCCAGGCCCTCAAAACCCTCCTGGCAAACACACTGTCCCTCCACGCAGCGTCCATGGCCGAGACAGTCGTTCGGACACTTCTTCTGACTGCAGTCCTCTCCGGTGAAGCCTTCATCGCAAACACACTGTCCTGCGACGCAGCGTCCACGGTTCAGGCAGTTGCTCGGGCAGCTCAATTCACTGCAGTCTTCGCCGGTGAAGTCCACGAAGCAAACGCACTTCCCGTCCACGCACTGGCCTCGGCCGTAACAGTCTGACGGGCAGGTTTTGATGCTGCAGTCCTCACCGACGAATCCCTCATCGCAAACGCACTGGCCGTTAAAGCAGCGCCCACGGTTGTTGCAATCATTGGGGCAGCTAAACTCCGAACAGTCGTGGCCTTGGAATCCGACATCGCATTCGCAGCTCCCATTGATGCAGCGCCCTCTACCGTTGCAGTTATTCGGACAGGAGAGCTTCCCGCAGTCCTCTCCGAAGTAACCTGTTTCACAAATGCAAACACCATTGAAACAGCGCCCTCTTTGGTTGCAATCATTTGGACAGGTCAAGCTGGAACAATCCTCGCCGGAGTAGCCAGCAGTGCAAATGCAACGGCCGTCGATGCAGAAACCTCGTCCCGAGCAGTCGTTTGGACAAGCGATCGTGCCACAGTCCTCTCCGGTGAAGCCTTTATCGCAATAACAAGTCCCGTTGTCGCATCGTCCGCGGTCGTAGCAGTCATGAGGACAGATGAGCTCGGAGCAATCAAATCCAGTCCAGGGTTCATCGCAGACACACTCACTATCAACGCAGCGGCCGCGTCCCAAACAGTTGTTGAGGCAATCCGTCTCTGTACAATCGTCTCCAGAGAAGCCTTCATTGCAAACGCACACTCCATTAACGCAATGGCCGTTCTCACTGCAGTCAACCGGACAGGTCTCCACGCTGCAGTCCTCACCCGTGAAGCCATCGAAACACTCGCACTTTCCGTTAACACAGCGGCCCTGGTCACTGCAGTCTCCGGGACAGTCGGGGACGGTGCAGTTGGGGCCCTTCCATCCGGGCTCACAGATGCAGCCACAGGTGTCCGTGCTGTAGTTTCCACGGCCGCTGCAGTAGGGCTTCATTCCTATAGCACCTACACAATCAGGAGATACAATTTATGTACCATTAGCATTACCAAACTGAATAAAAAAATAATGACTATTTACAGGTTTTTTTTTTTACAGGTTTATTTGACAGGTTTTTCGAAACACTTCACTACCTCTCACATTGGTCAGCCCCTCCTTCAACTTATGCTACGAATTGGGCTTTATTGCAATCATAATGCGCAAAAAGATAATTGTTTTAATGGTGTTTACACTTTGTGAAGAAATCAACATAAGCATTTCTTTGTCTCTGCATATTAAACCTGAATTAATTTAACATTGAAAGACCTTTAAAATTTGACTGCCTGTAACATTGTGAAACCTTCCACCCTCAATAAAGATTTGAATCTCAAAGTGTGTGGAAAGCGAACACGTACCTGTGGCCTGAGCGCTGCAGCAGGTGGTTTCTGTGGCGCATTGTTCTCTGAGCATCGACACCTCACCCTCCAACATCTCCAGCCGATTCAGGAGCTCCTTCAGGTCCGGCAGTCCCTCCGTACAGCCACATGCCTGCTTGGGGATGTTGATGCGGTGGGTGAAGACGATCTGATTACTGCTGTCCAGTGTCTGGTCTGTTACTTCTGAGCCAGATGGCGCATCCTTCTGTTCAAGATCTGAACCAGCGGGAGAGTCCAGATCCACCGAGCATAAAGAGCTACCGGGAACTTTGATGTTGTAGACGTGGTTAAAAACGACCGGTTGGGAAGAGGTCGGAAGGGTTACATTGTGTATGCCGGGAATCGTCAGAGCTTCCCTTCTGTGTCTGATCATCTTCTTTACCAGGCCAGCTTGATTTAGGGTCATCAGGGTTGCCAAAACCAAACAGCTGAATGTCAGGCCTGCTGAACCCATGTTTCTGCACTAATGGATGCTTGTCTTGGCAAGAAGGCCTGCCTGGTGAGTCTGGACAAAGTGCTGCTGTCTCTGAAAAAGCAAACACACAAAACATTTAATAAAAAACAGAAAGAAAGAAAAATGTCGCTATAATTGCAAGAATAAATAGAAAATGCAGAAACATTTCAGGGAACCCATTCAAAGCACCATCATTTTTAGAAACAATTGTGGTAATTATTCATATTTTGAATTAGTTTTTATTTTTGATTTCGGTTTTTATTTTAATTCCAGTAAAAATTTTATTTTTCATTATAATATTTAATGTTTTAGTCTTAGTAATTTTAGTACATTAAGTTAAACTAAAGCAGGTCACGTTGGTCAAGCTCGCATCAGCTGACTCTCAGCTGATCCCCATCTGCCTATAGGAATACAACACTTATCTAAGCATCCATATATAAGGTCCTTCTGTATTATCAGCAGTTTTCACATTGCTCAATAGCTAATAACCCTCCTCCATCCCCAACTCCTCCTCTGTCAGTCAGGATCCAGCCTTCTGATTCTCTTTTGAATAAGACCTATTCTAAAATGTATATATAAAATTACTGAACTTTAACGATATCTGCAATACTTTCATTGGTTCTGTTCTGTTTACCCTGGGGGGTCGCTGCTCTCCCTGCTCTCATCAATGCTAGGCTGCATGGATGCGCAGGGAGTTCTTGCCCAGAACAGAACCATTCCGCCAATCCAAACTGTATGCTTATTGTCAATCATCTTTGATGATAGTGGTCCTGACAGAAATAAAGAAATACTTATACGTATAAGTATGTTTTATTTACTTTATTTAAGGTTTAATTTATTTCAAGTATGTATTTTTTTATAGTTTTAGTTAACTATAACCGTGATTTGAATGCATTACATTAAACGTGTAAAAAGAAAGGTTCACAGAAATTAAAACGAGCACAGAAATAAGTACTTAGTAAATACAGTAAAAAGCATTAAATGACAAGAACATTTCTCTTCATGCAGTGTTTAACTGCAGCCATTAATCTTTAAAGTGATAGTGGATTGAGCACAGCTGTCAATTCAAACTAAAAATAAAAATGAATAAGCACGTATGTAAAAAAATAATTAAATGCCTTTTTTTAAGGGCTTGAAAGCCATTGGATGGTTTTTCAACAAACTGATTAAGCATTATGTGTGGGGCAGAGTGACTTACCTGTTAAATAATATTGATAGCTAATATATAAAATGCACAAACTGAACATATGCCAGATTAAAGTTTGCAGCAGTTTTTGAACTACATTTATTGCCACTACATCTTCCAGGACTATGGGGACCATCGCTCATCAATATCCTTATTGTTGAATCATAAAGTTATTTTTTATTTCTCCAAGACACTCTGCCAGATTCCTAAAAATATAGTCCATTTTTGTCTTTGAGCATATTAATAAAATCTGCCTTTCCCTTCTGCACACTTGATCTGGGATGACTTCATATCTGGACATAGAGCTGTGTAATTTGTGGATGGTGGATGGGGGCCAGAGTCTCGGTCTCCTCCGCAGCGTGGGAACGCTCATCTGAAGCTGGTTCTGGATGTCCGTGCTGCCTCCACATGTCTCAGATGTCTGAGCGTGTGTGATGCTGGAGAGGAAAACTCGACTGCAGGACCTCAGAGCGATTCAAAAGAGATATCACCACCTACACGACCGCAGCCACAGGGACTTCCTGTCTCTGCCGCGTGCGTGAGAGGCACTTCCAAACATGGAGGAAACCGAATGCAAAAGTCATTTATTTTCACCCAGCTATTCAATGATAAGCTTTATGCCACAAATTGGGGCGTGAAAAAACATGCACTGCGTTGTCTAGAAGGGAAATACCAGCTAAAAACTATAATGACAGGTTAGTGACAGTCACAGATCGTCTTTGTGATCAGTTTAAGAATGACTTTCCCAGGTTTTTTTTTTTTTTTGCATTTGCATAATTTGAGCAGACTATAATGAGATGCTTGGAGTCAAAGGACTTAAATAATATTAATAAGAGTAACCAGACAAGACCTGCTCATTTCAATGATTGCCACACTTTCCTGTTGCTAGAATATTGAATATTGAATAGAATAGAATAGAATAGAATAGAATCTGTCAGATATCAGTGAAATATTGCAGGTGTCATGAGAATCACACCTGCGTCTGTGACACAACTATGCAAACAGCACACACACACACACACACACACACACACACACACACACACACACACAGAAGACTCAAGAGGGAGCAGTTAGGAAACTAGCCAATCAGAAAGGATATCTGCCTGTCAATAATTTCTCTGGAGTTATTCGTTTCTGAGAATTGGTTCAAACAGTCTGTTTCAAAGGATCAATTTAAAACACTGATTTGTTTGTAAAAGTATTTTAAACAAGATATCAAACTGGTTAATTTAATTTATAATAAATAAAATTGTCATATGACCATTCAAAAGTTTGGTCTGTATTTTAAATTTTTATTTAAAAGACATGACAAATAAACCTTCAAATATTATAATTCTTTGAGTACACTTTTTTTTATAAAAAGATATAATGCAGTGCAGTGAATAACTTTTTAATGCATTATACATAAAAGCTTTTACGTTTTACCAAGTTTTTATACTTTTGATAGAAGTCATAGAGAAATACAGCAAAAACTGTAATATTCTGAATTATTACAATAAAAAAAAAATCAATTTGAATAGATTTTAAAATGTAATTTAATCCTGTGATGCAAGGCTGAATTTTCAGCATGATTACTCCAGTCTTCAATGATCCTTTAGAAATAATTCTAATATGCTGATTTGCTGCTAAAAAACATTTCTGATTATCCATATTGTTTTGTGAAAACTGTGATTTTTTTTTATTATTCTTTGATGAATAGATCAATAATGAATAGTTCAAAAGAACAATATTTATTATATTTAAAAAAGCAACACACATAGTTAACAAGGGAGTGGACCAAACCACATGAGCGGATATCCACGGGATCTTGTGTTGTCACAGGTGCATTGTGCATGTGGTTCTCATTTGTATGGCTGCTGGTTAAATGAGCACCATCAGTAGTTGTAAAGTGCAGTAAAAATGGAACAGCAGGGGAATATTATTCAATTCTTGTCCATGATTTTGTTGCATGCCTTCATTTTTAAAGTCTTTTTTAATTTAATAAAGACTAGTCTATAAATAAAAAAATGGTATTATACACAAGTATGTGTATATTTATTGTATATGTGTATATTTATTGCAACGCCCCTGCTGTGCTGTGTTTCCTCCTCCTTATGTAAATCTCGTGCGTGCAAAAGACCATTGAAAAAGAGGTGAATCCCAACATAGCACCGACTGTGACTTTACAGTCGGGATCCTTAATGTTTACGCCCCCCAACATTTGCATAATGTATACCAGCCCATGTTCTAGGCCAGCCGGACCTGCACAGCCGAATCATCGATGCAGTGTTGCCAGATATTGCTATTAAAACCGGGTGTGTCTCACTCATACTGGAAACTGAAGCTGCGGGCTCTTTGATCGCCCCCTGGTGGCTGGCTGCAGTACAGGTCATAAACCCCGCCCTCTCCATGTAAACGAATGGGACTTGAGTCATAACAAAAAAATTAATTACACTTCCAATACAATTTTCCAAAATATGATTTTGGTCATTTAAGGTAGTTGTTATCACGCTGATATATGTTCAATTGTTCGTTTTTGTGGTAAGTTTGATTTTAGCTAGTGTCGTTATGGTTGATTGGGTCTGCGGGAGTTTGGTTCCGCGGCTCTGCCTCATGACTCTACTGTGCAGACTCTGGCTCCAAACGAATCTCTACTGCGCAGACTCGGGCTCCAAATAACGTCATTTACTCACAATGGCAACGGCCATACTGAGATGTATTCGCTTCACTTTTCTATAATGGAAAGAAGCGGAGACGCGTCGTTCAGGCCCATCGCAGGCCGGACAGCAGAGATCTGTTTGCTGTGTGAGCTACTGAAACAGCCAATCAGAGCAGAGCTCAACATTGAGCCGCACTGTGAAACAACCAATCAGAGCAGAGCTCAACATTATTATTCATGACCCTTCCAAATAAGGTAATAACAGACCATATCATTCTAGGGAGAAATCCTTTTTTGCCTTTTAAGACACATGGAACATACCCTCTATGTAGATATCAGAGAACAATTTAAAATATTATATCAATGCATTCTATAGCACCTTTAAAAAGTTTCTTATTTTCACCAGGGCTGCATTTATTTGATAAATAATTTGGCAAAAAGAACAAAATTGTGGAATATTATTACAATTTAAAATAACTGTTTTAGTTGTGAATATTGTCTTTGTGTAATTTATTGAGGTGAAGCCAAGCTGAATTTTCAGCATCATTACTCCAGTTTTCAATGGCAAATGATCCTTCAGAAATCATTCTAATATGCTGATTTGCTGCTCTTATTTCTTATTATATAGAGATACACATAGACATGTGCAAGCATTTTACATTATGTACTGTAAACTGAAAACAGAACTTTCAGTGGATAGCATGACCTATCCATTTACGAATCCTTTTCATGTGACATGTTTGAGCTTTTTTAGGTTTTTCTTCTAATGCTTTGCCAGCTTCATAAAAATGACTTGAATAAAAAGCATGCAGTCTGATATTTGAGATGCACAGTCATCACATTCTCAGTGCAATGACGGCATTTAAAATGCGTTAAAAGTGTATTCATGACCAGACAGAAAAGAAACATGTTGCTGTTGTTAGTAATTCGTTTTTAGGGTGTTCTAATACATATAAATATAAATATAATTATAAATATAAATTACATTTACATTTAGTCATTTAGCAGACGCTTTCATCCAAAGCGACTTACAAATGATGATAATAAAAGCAATCAAAACCAACAAAAGAGCAATAATATGCAAGTGCTATGATAAGTCTTGGTTAGCCTAATGCAGTACACGTAGTGAGGTGTTAGAAAAAAAATATATACATATATATTAACAAGTAGAAAACAAGTATATAGAATAGAAAAAAAATAGAGAAGGCTAGTTTTAAAGGCCTTTAAAAAAAAAAAAAAAAAAAGAAAACAAGCAGTTAGAAAACGAACACAGAGTGCAAATGTTAGAGGGTCAAGTCAACAAATAGATACAATAGAATTAGAATAGAGAGTGCTAGAGTTAGAGGGTCAAATAAATATGGAAGAGACCAGTTTTTAGCCGTTTCTTGAAGATGGCTAAGGACTCAGCTGAATAAATTTTATAACAATGAAGGTTTCTCGTGAAATAGACACTGTTAAAAGAAAATACATAAAAAGCTTACAAAAATCTGCTATTTGCATATTCTATGAGATGATTAATCTCTCAACCAGAGAGATTAATCATCAGTGAATTACTAAAATTTTATGCTAAATTGCTTGGTATTTAGCTAGATTTTTTTATTATAAAAAAAAAAAAAAAGGCAAATTACAATCTACTAATTGCATGGCTCATCCATTTAGAGCAGCTTGATCTTAAGTGCTTTGCATCAGGTTACAAAGCTGACATGGGAAACATCCAGTTTATTTATTGATCTTCTAACCTGTGACCTTTGGGTTCCCAGTCAAGACCTTTAGATCTCATTCTCACACTTTGAAGTGTCCACTCAGCACTTCCACATTTTTTTCCATTCCTTCAAACCCTAACAAGGGTCGACCCTGTGACCCTACAGCCCTTTAAGTTCAGTTGAAAATGATGTCTCGAAACTAATGAAAAAAGGATCTTCACCTTAACAGACGAGTTCATGAGATCGTATTCTCAGCATGCGCACAATAAAGTTGAAATACACGCCAGTGTTTGGGTTGCTACAGTAGGTTCAGGAACAAAGGTATGAATTCAGTGTAGTGTTCCTCCCAGTTTCTTTTAAAACACCAGGATGTGAACATATAAAGCTGAGATTGAAAGACATAACATATAATTATGACTCAATTATGACTCAATTTTTTTTTTTATCTTAGACTATCCTAATTTCGACTTGTCATTGAGTTTCTATGTCATAATTTACATTTATGTCATAATTTAGACTCATAAAAATGACTTAGTACCTCAGAATTTTGACTGACATAATTTACATTTTGTCACAATTATGAGATATCATCTCATAATTTACACTTGAGTAATAATAATAATGACTTTTTATGTAATAACTATGACTCAATTTTAACTGACATAATTAGGCTTTTTGTCATAATGAGTTTATTTCATAATTTAGACTTCTCATAATTATGGCAGTTTCAACTTTGACTTTTTCTTATAATTGATTATATCTTATATGATTAAGTATCTCAGAATTTTGACGGACATAATTTAGATTTATCTCATAATTATGAGTACCTATCATAGTTTAGACTTTGTTTAGTCATAATTTAGACTTATCTCATAATTATGAGTTTTTTATTGAAATTTAGACTCATTTTATAATTATAACTTTTCTCTCATAATTATGAGCTTCTATCATAGTTTAGATTTTTATCTCATAATTATGACTTAGTATCTCAGTTTTGACTAACATAATTTAGACTCTAATAATTCAGATTTTTTATAACATGAATTAGACTTATATTATAATTTAGACTTTATATTTCATAATAAGACATGATTTAGATATTATCTCATAATTTAGACGTTTCATAGACATAATTTAAGATGAAAAGTGTCTCAACTTTGACTTTTTATCTCATAATTGTGAACAACGTTTTGACAATTTTGACATTTTGTCAGCTTCAAATTTTTATATCATAATTTAGACTTTTCATCTCATAATTATACTTAGTATCTCATGACTTCTATGTCATAATGATTTACCAAAACATGACTTTTTATTTTCTTATGTGGCAGAAATAACTTCCATATAAAAAATAAAAAAAAGCAAATTTATGTCTCCATATAAGACTTAAAACTGTCCACCCCTACTTGTCACTTAATCACAAAAACAACTAAGCAATTTGTAAAGACATTGAGGAATAAATAGGCTGTGTATTTAAGAATATTATAAAGGGAAATAATCCTCCTGCAACACAAATCTGCACTCTCTTTAAGTTATAATCCAGATTTACTGTATCTTTATTAGTTTTCCCTGTACTGGCACCAGAAAGGGAACTTTCCCACCTGGAAACAGGGACTAGGAATGTTGGCCTCTGTTTTCAGCCATCTGTTTTGCCTGGTCCACAGCAAAGACTCTGTGCATGTGTGTGTCATACGCGTTTAGACTAGAAGAGCTCCAGCCATCAAACGTTTTAAGTGTTCAGTAGATTCCACCCCTAACAAATATACAATTCAATGGTATAAGAGTGTATAGATTAAAGATAAACTATCCACTGTAACCCTATGGCAGGAAGCATCAATCTACATTCCAGATGAAGTATAGAGCAGACTGTATGCTATATATGTGAACACTCTAACATGTTTAGTCCACTGGCAGTGGGCAATTACAAGACTTTGATTGATGTCTACACCAAGCACACTGCCATATGCTGTTTTCCTTGCTGAGGGAAATAGATTTTGTATTTTTCTGGGTAATAAAAGCTTTCTATAGAAAAAGCATAAAAGTATTGTTATGATTAATATCATGGTATTATTATAACTGGCAGGGATTGTTCAACCAGATCCATCTGGTGGATTTTTAATATTTATGAGATAATATCAGTTTTTTAAATAGTGTGTGATTTATTAAATAATCTATTTATTTATTTATTAGCCTTAGTTCTACAAGTAGTTTTCAATAATAACTTTAGGGATGAATGGATGGTTGACAAAATGTATAATTACTATAAAAATTTACTAGATGTTGATCTAAAGCCATGTTATAATAATAATAATAAAATACTGTTTGATATAGAACTGATACTGTGATATTGTTGCTGTTGTATCTGAATAATTCTGGATGGAAATATACTTTATTGTCCTGCCAATCAATGCTTTCCTCATTAAGGCAACCTCCAGAAATCTCCAATTTCACTGACCTTCTGAATACTTCCAGAACGTTTTCAGTGATGAGGATACCATCAGAGCACTGGCCCTACGTGACACTTTCCCTTAAACAAGTGAGAAGTTTGACGGTGAAACGGATATACCAGACATGAATTCTCTCGTCTTCAGTGGTCATTTACCAAAGCGAATGAGCGATTCTCACAAAAAATAAAAAGGAGCCTGGAAGTGATCCATCAGCACCAGGCCATCTGCACTAAGGGTCCATATGCGACTCAGACCTGTCTGTCTAGACTCCCTGAGATTTATGGGAAGTAGGCACTTATATCAAAGATTACTCATGGGAACACAGACCCTAGAACACACCGTATAACTGGTTTGCAGTGCAGCTGTTCAGACCAGATCACTGTTGACATCCATTTTATTCAGCAACACCTGAATGTACTTGACTAGAATGAAAAGTTGCACTTGGACATAGTTTAGATTTCTTTAGTTTTTAATGCTAGCATCACATACAACCCAAATTCCAGAAATGTTGGGACGTTTTTTAAATGTGAATAAAATGAAAACTAAAAGACTTTCAAATCACATGAGCCAATATTTGATTCACAATAGGACATAAATAACATAACAAATTTTTAAACTGAGAAATTTTACACTTTTATCCACTATATGAGCTCATTTCAAATTTGATGCCTGCTACAGGTCTCAAAAAAGTTGGAACAGTGGCAACAAATGGCTGAAAAAGCAATGCATTTTGAAAACATTCAGCTGGGAGAACATCTAGCAACTAATTAAGTTAATTGACATCAGGTCTGTAACATGATTAGCTATAAAAGGGATGTTTTAGAGAGGCAGAGTCTCTCAGAAGTAAAGATGGGCAGAGGCTACCAATCTGTGAAAGAGAGCCTAAAACGATTGTGGAATACTTTAAAAACAATGTTCCTCAAAGTCAAATTGCAAAGGTTTTGCAAATCTCATCATCTACAGTGCATAACATCATCAAAAGATTCAGAGAAACTGGAGAAATCTCTGTGCATAAGGGACAAGGCCAAAGACCTTTGTTGGATGCCCATGGTCTTCGGGCCCTCAGACGACACAGCATCACTCATCAGCATGATTCTCTCATTGACATTACTAAATGGGCCCAGGAATACTTCCAGAATTCACTGTCGGTAAACACAATCCAGAACTAAAGCTCTATCATGCAAAAAGGAAGCCATATGTGAACATGGTCCAGAAGCGCCGTCGTGTCCTGTGGGCCAAGGCTCATTTAAAATGGACTGTTTCAAAGTGGAAAAATGTTCTATGGTCAGACGGTATGGGGTGCATAAGTGCATAAGGTATGGGCAGCTTGCATGTTTTGTTAGGCACTATGAATGCTGAAAGGTATATAAAGGTTTTAGAGCAACATATGCTCCCCTCCAGACGATGTCTATTTCAGTGAAGGCCTTATTTATTTCAGCAGGACAATGCAAAACCACATACTACAGCTATTACAACAGCATGGCTTCGTAGCAGAAGAGCCCGGGTGCTGAATTAGCCTGCCTGCAGTCCAGATCTTTCACCTGTAGAGAACATTTGGTGCATCATTAAACTAAAAATTTGTCAAAGATGATCACGAACTCTTCGGCAGCTGGAAACCTATATCAGGCAAAAATGGGACCAAGTTCCATCACCAAAACTCCAGAAACTCATAATCTCGATGCCCAGATGTTTTCAAACTGTTTTGAAAAGAAGATGAGATTCTACACCATAGTAAACATGCACCCGTCCCAACTATTTTGAGACCTGTAGCAGGCATCAAATTTGAAATAAGCTCATTTCGTGCATACAATTTTAAAATTTCTCAGTTTAAACAGTTGTTATGTTATCTATACTCTATTGTGAATAAAATATTGTCTCATGTGATTTGAAATTCTTTTAGATTTTATTTTATTCAAATTAAAAAAATGTCCCAACATTTCCTTAATTCGGGTTGTAGAAAGACTTGTTGACATCTTAAATGTTCAGAACAGTGTACTTCTCACATTGTTTTAGCAGTAATGCAGCATATATGCTGTGGAAAGTATGCAACATTTTTGCATGTACGATAAAAGAAGCGCAAAAAGTGCCGTATACACCCAGAGCACACTGTGCAGAATACTGTATAACAAAATGAAATGTTTAACTGATAAACCATGAACCACAATTGTTAACACTTCTATCTTGACTCATTACTTGATCAAACAGTCAAAAGTTAGTACATTTTCACTTTGGCAATATCATTGAGATTTTATTTATAATTTGATTTTTTTTGTATTTTTATATTTTACTTTTTCATTTACATTTTAGTTAAAGTTTGACTTTTTTGTGTGTTTTGTAATTTTTGTAGTTTTAATGTCTATATATTGTAGTTTTTAATGAATTCTTATTAAAATTTTAGTTAATTTTAGTACATCAGGTTAAACTAAATTAAAATGAGAAATTGTACCCCAACAACTAGTTGAAAACAAATATTTTATTCCAATTAACATTTTAAATCCTTCTTTTTTTCTGTTCTTAGTTTCGACTTAAAAAGTAGTAATGAGTAATGCAATACTTTTTAGAGAGTAATTAGTACAGTAATCTAATTACACTGTAGAATATGTAATTAGTAGCTAATTAATTACCTTTTTAGAGTAACTTAACCAACAACTGTATAAAGTCCTCTAAATGACAAGTCTAATATATCAGTAAAAATACTATAAAATATAATACTGCATGACATTCATTCTCATTTTCTAAACTTCACGATTTCTCTTTATTTTTCACACTCTGACAATCTATTCAAACACAATCTGGAATAAATGAATTGGCCATTATAACATCAATGGCAGATTGGTCTACCAAAAAAAAAAAAACCTCAAATTTCACACTCATACAATGTTCTTTTGCTCTTTCTTAAATGAAGCCCTGAGGCCGTGGGTCGGTCTCACTCCAGCTGTCCTGACAGACCCAGACACCTTCTACTCTCTCTTTCTCTCCGTTCCCATCATTCCTTCCACACCATCACAGGAGGAGCCGTACATAGCAGAGGCATCATAAACCCCCGTCAGCCTCTGACCTCTGACAATTTATGCCCTTTCATTTCAGCTGGATGGAGAAGGGGGCTTGACTCTTTCCTCAGGTCTTAAACCTCAAACACTCACCTCAAACTTCCCACTGTGCTCACCTGATGCACTTCCATAAAGCTGAAGATAAAACTGCCAGGGTGAAAAAAAAGACCATCTGGTTTTTAGCACGAGCTTCAGAACATTTAAATGAATTACAATAATTCATAGCTAATACATTCTGCATTATCATACAGAGTGATGATTTGTAAACCACAAAAGACCACACTTGCGTTTAGTAGTGTGGTAGAAGTCAAAACACCATGTACTGTCATTTATGGGGCCACTGAGTGTCATCAAAAAATTCTACTTTCCGCTTTCCAAAAATACTGCAAATTTTCCTAATATAAAAGCATGTGTTGTATCAATGATAAAGGCTTCTTTCCAAAATCAGGCAACTACTTTTTAAAACCCTATAAGGAACTGATTTGAAACGCTCTATATAGGTAGAACTGAACAATGCAAACCAAAATGAGAGTCCTGTGTCTATAATAATGATTTCTCGAGTGAAAAGTCATAGTCTGAATCAGGAGAAAAATATGCACAGATCAAGCTCTGCTTACAATCCAAAACAGTTGGTGGATTTTGATGTGATGGAGAACAGAAAATTGACTTTTTCACAGTAGGAAGCGTTATTATTGATTGTGGACATATATTTTTGCCAGAATTTAACACTTTTGGCTTCACAAGATGTTAATTGATGGACTAGAGTGGTGTGGATTATTTTTATCAGCTGTTTGGACTCTCATTCTGACGGCACCCATTCACTGCAGAGGATCCATTGCTGAGCAAGTGATGTAATGCTACATTTCTCAGAATCTGTTCCCATGGGGAAACAAACTCATCTACATCTTGAATGGTCTGAGGGTGAGACATTTTCAGATATTTTTCATTTTTGGGTGAACTATTCCTTTCACTTAACACTTAACACTTAACACGTTCTATGTAGACAGATCAATAGGTTATGCAAACCTCTCATCAGCAGACCACACAATTTGAAGAATCACTCATATCCGTAACAAACATGAGTCGTACACTACAGTTAAAAAAAAATAAATAATAAAATCAGTGAGTTCGAGCTATAATAATAATGATTTGCTGAAGCAAGAGCCACACATTAAATAGTAATGGTCTGTTTATGCACATGAACCTCAATGCCTGGAGTCTTTCCCTTAAATACATACACACAGAGCAGCTGCTTCCCACAGATCATTCTCTCCTTTCCACAGGACGATGTCTTTTCATGATGTTCACTCATGTCTTATAGACATGCACAGACTGACAGATGGATATGTGCCTCTTGCCAGGTTATAGCAAAGTAAGACACCGCACTGATTTCTGCCTTTCATCAGTCTGTCAGAGTCTCTCACATGAACACAAATGTACATGAAGACAATGCCTTGATAATACTTGACCATGGAAACTTTCACAACCTATTTAATCTCTGTATGTGCACTGTACACATATACAGCACATATTCATTGTTGAAATATTCAATAGGACCAGAAATATATATTCAGATTTGCCAAAATAAAATTAAACAAAAAGTTCTCATTACATTTTCCAACTAAAAACCAATTGATGCATGCTGTCTGCATTCATACACAGTATAACAGTCAACTCATTTGGGTCTCATTTTAATTTCTTATAAGTTTTATAAGAAACTTCTGAAACAAAGTTGAGAACTCTGAGAAATACATTTTTCCTCTGGGTTCCAAAAAGAATTATATCTTCTTAATGTCTCAGTTGTTTCTTCAAGACAACAATGAGATTAAATGGATAGCAAATTGAGTTTTAAGGCCTCAGACTTGCCAAGAACGTTGCAAGTCTGCAATCAAAAATCAATATGGTTATCTTAACTCTGTATGATGAGAAACATCTGAGACAAAGTTGATACTTCAAATAATTGAGAACTCAATGAAATGTCCTGAACAGAACCTTTTCTTCTAGGTTCCAGTACATTGGGAAGAACATAAAAATTAGACCGCTTCAATGACTTAGCTGTTTCACCGAGACAGGAATGAGATTAAATGCATTCTCATAAGAATTCTCCTGATAAAAAGAAATCATTAATCTCACATGCGTTTCCAGTAGTTTAAAAAAATTGCCAAGAAATCAAAGTCTGCAATCAAAAGTCAGAGTTTATCTCAATATGAATAGCATGACAACAGTTGAGTAAGTTTTATGAGAATTTCTAAGATAAACAGTTGAGACAAAGTTGATGCTTCAAATAAACAAGGACTCAACTGAGTCTCCTCAGCAGAACCTTTGAGAAATAAATTTTTCCAACACACATGAAAATAAAATAAAAATGAAATCCCTTCAATGTCTCAATTGTTTCACCAAGACAGGAATAAGTTCAAATGGAGAGCAAAAGAGTCTCCTGCAACTCCTGAGAACCCATTAATCTCACATGTGTCTCCTGTTGTTTCAGAAGAGATCTTTATGTCTAATACTGTACTGAGACTTGCCAAGAAAGTCTGCAATCAAAAGCCAGTATGCTTATTTCAATATAAATGGCATGATTACAGCCGACACATTTGTATCTACTTTTAGGAGAAACATCTGAGACAAAGTTGATATTTTAAATAATCAAGAACCGAATCCTCCTCAGCTGTGAAATTTCAGTGAAATAATTTTTCAATAAGCTTCCAACACATATATAAATTAGATGTCTTTAATGTCTCAGTTGTTTCTCCTAGACAGAACTGAGATTAAATGGAGAGCAAATGGAGTCTCCTGCTTCCCCAGAAAAAAAGAGCCCATTAATCTCGTCTCAGACCTGCCAAGAAATCAAAGTCTGCAATCAAAAGAGAGTTTATCTACTGTATATATTGAGCAGCATAACAGTGGACTCATTTTTATGAGAATTTTTAGGAGAAACATCTGAGACCAGGTTGATGCTTAAAATAACCAAGAATCTCTTCAACTGAACCTTTGAGAAATACAAGTTTCCTCTAGGTTTCAATACATATGACAAGAAATGAAATCTCTTCAATGTCTCAATTGTTTCTCCGAGACAGCAATGAAATCAAACGGAGAGCCAAAGGAGCCTCCTGAGAAATATAATCTATTCATTTTATATGCATCTCCTGTAGTTTCAGAGGAGATCTTAATGTCTCAGACTGTGCTCAGACCTGCCAAGAAATCAAAGTCTGCAATCTCAAAATTAACTTCATGAAAACAGTGACATTTTAGTAGAAACATCTGAGATAAAAAGTAGCATAATTAAGAACTCAACCTCCTGAGCTACGAAAGAGAAATCTCTAAGCAATAGAAATTCTCCTATGGGTCAACAGCAGAGTGAATGCAAAGTCCAAAAAAAGTACTGCATTCATAAGAAGAAAAAACGAGTGAAATTAAAAATCAGAGGAAGTGGATAAAGATACCTGTGGTGATGAATGGAGCTTCCAGCGCCTCCCTTTGCAGCCGAGCAAATCAGTTGCAGAAGACACGAATCAAACAACAGCAACGAGGTGAGGATGTTCAGCTTTCCAGACCTCCAGCTTCTGTCTGTCTCCGTCTCTCCACGTGCTGGAAGATCTGAGAGCGTCTGTGATGTATTCCACGCACCCGTCCGTCCGCCCGCCGAGCCTCTGGGCTGAAGTGTGCGAGAAGGAGAAAGAGAGAGAGGATAAAAGCACTACACCTCTTTAATATGAGAGACTTCAGTCAGAGCACTGTGAATTACAAGGACTGCCCTTAAATAGCCTTTCCACGAACTCATACACGTTCTCTCTCTCTCTCTCTTTCTCCTCCTGTTCATCCCTCCTACTGCTTTGAGGTGTTGAGATGCCTACACACTCAGCATATATTACCCATACTCTCTTCTCCCTGGAGCGAGAACATACGCTTATACATAAAAGTTCAAGAGTTTCTACAGAGACATAAGAGCAAACAGAATATTTAATAATCCAATGGTTTTAATCCGAGTGTGCTATGAAGATATGCACAGAAACATAAAGAGGCTGAACTAAAAAACTGAAGAAAGCACACCTGGATATGGAAGTCACACACAAGCAGCACAACTGTTTTAGAGCAGCAAATCTGCATACAGTATTAGAATAATTTCATGTGAATAGAATATTTTCATTAGAATAGAATCAAGTGGCACTAAAGACTGGATTAATGGTGCTGAAAATTCAGCATTGAATCACAGGAATTAATTATATTTTAAAATATATTCAAATAGAAAACTGTTATTTTAAATTATAATAATATTTCATAACATTACTGTTTACTATTTTTTTGTCAAATAAATGCAGCCTTGGTGCATTTTTCAAAAAAATAATTCTAACTG
Source organism: Barbus barbus (assembly GCF_936440315.1). Taxonomy (NCBI): domain Eukaryota; kingdom Metazoa; phylum Chordata; class Actinopteri; order Cypriniformes; family Cyprinidae; genus Barbus; species Barbus barbus. Next base: position 2,839,101 of record NC_136733.1, read on the forward strand.
AACATTCTGTTCACTCAGAAATATAGATTACAGAAGTAAAAATGTTAGCAAATAAAAATACAAAAATCTGTAAAAATATTCATTGAAATAATAATAGGGGTGGTGATGGCGCAGTGGATAAGACACATGCCTTTGGTGTGAGAGACCCGGGTTCGAATCCACTGTGAGACACCAATGTGTCCCTGAGCAAGACACTTAACCCCTAGTTGCTCCAGAGGCGTGCGACCTCTGACATATATAGCAATTGTAAGTTGCTTTGGATAAAAGCGTCAGCTAAATTAATAAATGTAAATAAGTTCATATTTTTATTCAATATGGATGCATTCTGTTCAGTGACAGAAAATAATTTTATAATCTTACAAAAGATTTTTATTTCAAATAACTGCTGTTCTTTTTTATTCATCAAAGAATCCTGAAAAATAAAATGCATAAACATTTTCCACAAAAATATGCATTATAATAATATTAAAGGGGTCATATGATGCTATTTTAAAGATCATTATTTTGTGTATTTGGTGTAACAGCATATGTTGACATGCTTTAATGTTCAAACGCATCGGAAATGTAACGCCCCTTACCATAATCGCGAGCTTCAGATTTCAATGTAAATATAAAGACGGTTAATAATGCCCTTAGTTTTACCATCAGTACAAGCCTGAAAGGGGAACAGAGCCAGGTGACAAACACAGTGATGATGTACACTCCACTGTGATGTGACCCTGTTCCCCTCACACACACACAAAACGCTCTACAGCAGTACTCTGCACTGGGCAAAACTCCGCTTTGAACAGTCAATAGCAAATACTTAAACTAATAACAAAACATACTTACAGTCGCTGATTCAGAAGCGCCAGATTGTCATAGCAAAGTCGGAACTGACCCATTTCTTTTTTTTTTAAATAACCTTTGTACACAGCCAGCCTAGGTTCACAAAAGTGTCGTCCATAAAATGCATTGCACATCGCGTTGCAATTCGAACATTTGGGTTGTGCTGTTCATTAAAAAATATATTTTAAATTGTAATAATATTTCACAATATTTCTGGGTTTTTTTGTTGTTGCAATTTTTAGATCAAATAAATGCAGACTTGGTGAACAGAAGAGTCTTACAAATTTTTGAACAATAGTGTATCTACAGCATTTATGATCTACTGATTTCCTATGGATGAAATCAATTATGATCCTACATTTTTTTCTCACTGAACACGCTGTTTCTCTCAGGCATAGAGATTGCAAATGTTTGCAAATGACATGCAAACTTTAAAAAAAAAAAAAGTTAAAATAATGGCATGAAATTGTTTATTTTTACTTATTGAAAACCAACCAGCCAGATATGTTTCATCTGCTGCTCATGCATGACAAAAAACTTCTTTCCCACCATAGCAGATACTGAGAGAGTCAAGAAGCATGAAAAAGCTAACCAGATCTTGGGACCAGAAGCCAGGGACATTTTCCGAGCTTAGTTACAGATAGATGCACATAACAGATGCAGAAACACAAAGAGCATGTGTTGAGACTGTGTTGAAAACGGTTTTATCGACTGATGTAGCAGTAATTATCATCTGCAGGCCAACACTTTCGCTTCCAGTTCTAACAGATTGGAAAATGACTGAAAGAGACATTTTACAGATAATTTACTCACATCTTCAGTTTGTTTGCTATTTATCTGAACAGATGTCACTGCACATGACATTATAACTGACATATAACATCAACGAGCACTACTTTCTGATCAATCAGCCACCTGTTTGCAATTATCACGTCAACTGCTCTCCATTTCACCATTACAGAGTATTTCCACGTTGCTTAAATGACAATCAGGGTGAAATCTCTGCCAAAGTGTAATAATCTGCTGTGGTGTTTCTTCAGAAAGTGTGCCGAACTCACACATGTAGCTTGAAATCTTTCCTCATTCGCAGATGCCCAGAGGGTCAGCGTCGTAAAGAGTTTTGTACCAGATATTTTCTTATCTATATGGCTCATTTGCATGTTAACTGCATCCAAGACTCAATCTAAATGCATGCTGATATTTTGATGTGTTAATCCCAGTCAAAACCATATGGCATTGCAGTGCTTGAAGAGTTTTACTAAAAAATATGGCACTTTACAACAATAATAATAATAATACTACACAAATACACTCTAAAAAAATAAATAAAATGGTGCTATATAGCATTAAAAGTGGTATCTTGATAAAAAATAAATAAAAAACCTGCTGATTTGCAAAAAAAGAACAGTAATATTACCTCATTTGATGATGATGAGTTCAAAAACATCAATAAAACCTTTCCATCATGTACAATTTGTTCACAAAATCAGAAAAACAGTCACATGTCAAACGTTTTGGTTTTGATGACAAAAGAAAAGTATTCAAAATGCATCATTTACAACTTCTGCAGCGGAATGTGAAATATGTAAAATAAAATAAAATAATAAAATAAATAAATTTCCCAAAAAAACTTTACAAAATAAGCAAAATCTGCAAATTTCTGTCACTGTTTGTATGTAGGATTAAGTAAAGCACCCACAGATGAAACAGAAAACATCTGGGAAATGTTTGCATTTTCTTCTGTCACTGGTCATAATTATTATTATTAATACTTTTATTCAGCAGTAATGCATTAAATTAATGTGACAATAAAGACATTTTATTGTTATAAAACATTTCTATTTTGGCAGAAAACTATTCTATCAAATACAATATATATATATTTTTTAATTGCAATATTAGTTCACAATTCTACTATTTTTACTGTGTTTTTTGATCAAATAAATGCAACCTTGATGAGCATCAGAGACTTCTTTGAAAAAAATTAAAAAAGAAAAATAAATCTTACTGACCCCAATCTTCTGAACAGTAGTGTATATAGTAAATGATTAAACACTATAGCAATATCTCTACCGGTTGACACATTCCTATCGTTGTGTGGTATATAACGTATAACGCGTTATCCAGGTCACCTGTGCCTTGTATCCCCCAGTGTATTTAAGTTATGTATTTCCCCCTTGTTCCTCACTTGGTTTTTGAGTCTTTGCTCTGTGTTTCCTGCTTGGTCTCGCCAAGTCCTACAGAGTTACCTGAGTTTCTTTCCTTGGTGGTTTTTGTTCTATGGTTTTGTTTTCTCCCCTCGTGGAGATTTATTTATTTGTGTGTTTTTTTCTCCATTGTTTTTACTGTTGTTAATTCCTCAGTCTGAAAATAACTTTTGTTGTATTATTCTTGCAAAAACTATTTTTTTTTTAATAAAAAAATATTTCCTTGGATACTGCCTGGAGTGTTTTGTTTGAGTCCAACATTTTCGCTTCCGTGGCTTAGTGGTAGATCTCTCAACCACCACATCAGGAACCAGGGTTCAAGTCCGGCTCGTGACAGTAACCAAAAAGTTTATGATGGAGAATGATGTAAATGTTACCACATGCTTGTATACCAAGTCATGAGGTACAAAAAAATATGAAATAAAATGTGTCTGTTGATTATAATGAATTCCTAAGTGAGACATAGAGTCACTGAAGACTGCTAGAGAGTTAACAAACGTCACTTCTCAGACATACAGCAGATCCGTCACGCTCAACATAAACATGAACAAATATGGGATTTCAGCCACGGTACCTTCCGATTCAACCAGTGGTCTGGTGCGTGCCAGCATGTGGAGAGAGTGACGGATCCAAACACACCCTCTGATGCTCGCTGGCCTGAGATGGAGGTCTGAGTCAGTGAACCAGGCTTAAAAACACCCAAATCCACAAATGTTGTCTGCATAATTGAGAAACATTTAAAACCACCAAGTGTGTGTGATTGCCATGAGCAGATGGTTGGAAAGAAAAATCAGCCATTAGATCTCCTTAACGTATTGAGTTTTTTTTCTTCCTAGACGACAAAGTGCCTCACTCATGAAAGACGATTCTTGTGAGAAACTATTCATGTGTAAATTGTTGCATTTGATTCAACACGAGACTTAATGTGTATATGGTTTACATAGAAATGAGTTCTGCTTGCTTCTCACAAATAACTCACAAATGCCAAAGTGTTTTGATTAACTCACACAGTTATAGCTTCAGAAAATATCTCAATAATGTCTCAAACCGTGCTCAGATTTGCCAAGATACAAAGTCGGCAATCAAAACCATCGATCTCAATATGAACTCAATTTCTCATCAAATTTTTCAGATAGCAATTAATCTGAGCTGTTCTTCGTTGATTTTTATTAATCTATACTCCTATAATACATCAACTATTGACTCGTTTCTGTCTATTTTATGCGGAATTTTAGGAGAAAAATCTGAGACAATGTTGATTCTTTAATATGAAAACTTCATTAAGTCTTCTGGAGCTATGAAGAACAACACTTGAGTAACATTTCGCTAAAAATTATAAAATAAATTAAAATAAAAATTATGAATGAAATCTTTAAAATATTTAAATTAATTCTCTCAGACAGCAATGAGATTAAATACAGAGCTCTCTTGCATCTCAGATGTTTCACCAAAAAACAGACACAAATGAGTCAAAAGTTGACATACAGTAAGAGTATGAAGCTGAGGTGAAGGTGGGGTCATTCATTTAGACTTTGATGAGAAATATATACTGAGATATCAGACTTTTTAGGCTGGTATCAAACCTGAGCACAGTTCGAGACATTGTGAGATTAATTTTAAATGGACATTATTTTAAAAACGTCCATTTGGTCATCATGATCTGATCTCATTGCAATCTAAGAGTAACAACTTTTTTTCAGTGGGATGAAGGTCCTCCATGCAAAATTACATCCAATACTATATACATAGTACATGAAGTGTGTCATGTATCATATGAATTGCACGCCTTGCTTTGTTGATACAATCATAAAAATTCAGAAATGTATACAATATGACTTATTTATTATGTTTTTGTGTGTTTTCTCCATGGAGAGACTGGTTTGAAAGGGGCGTATGGAGAGAAGGCACCAGACAGGGATAAATTATACAAGGTCAAAGCAAGGTTACGCAAAAGACTGCAGCCTTGACTGCTGAAAAATTGAAACAGGACAATTGAGAGAGAGCAAGAGTCCACTGAGCTCTTTACACATTACAAAAACATTAGCGTGACTGGAAAGATTCATGCAAGCCATATGTATTTCACTGGGATGGGATTTTGGATGGATGAATCATGGATGCACTTTGACAGAAGTCAAACTAAATAACCCATCCTTCCCTAGAAAACTCATTACTCAGAAGATTATGAATAAATAAATAAATAAATGTGGTTAAAGGTGTGGATAGTTAGACAAGAAACACCCCTGTGGTTCCCGAACTCAATTTAAACACTGGATCTAACGGAGATGGGTAGAGATGGGCAGACTGTGATCTCATATTAAATTATGAGTAATTTTATAATATTCAACCATTTCTGCTGGAAATTCAAAGTGAATAGGCTACATTTTATATTAATTATGGTCTCTCTCTCTCTCTCTCTCTCTCTCCCTCTCTATATGTGTGTGTGTGTGTGTGTATATATATATATATATATATATTTGCATAATTGATATATTTTTTACTAGTTTTTATTCATATTTAGCATTTTTTATTTTTATATATTTTCCGTTTTCAATTTAATATATATGTGATATATATATTATGAATGACAAAATAATGACAATGATAATTTATTTATATAGCACAATTAGTTTAAACTTCTGTCGACCAATGTGCTTTACAGTTAGTCATTAAAAACAGAAAAACACACAACAAAGAAACAGTAAAGTTATAAAATCATGCACATATCTCATCAGCCATACGCTTTAGAAAAAAAAAAAAAAAGTCTTTAGCCTGGACTTAAAAATATTAACAGAAGAAGCTTGTCTAATGAAGAGTGGCAAGGCGTTCCAAAGCCTGGGGGCAGCAATACAGAAAGCACGATCTCCCCGGCACTTAAGCCTCGATTTAGGGATAAAAAATAGATCCTGGTTGGAAGACCGAAGGGATCTAATGGGTTGATACTCAGTCAGTAACTCACAGAGATGGTAGGGGCCAAACCATTTCAAGATTTTTAAACAAGGAGCAAAATTTGTAAATCCACTCTAAAACAAACAGGCAACTAATGTAGTGAGTGTAAAATAGGAGTAATATGCTCACATTTTTTAACCCCACTCAAGAGTCGAGACGCAGCATTTTAAACAAGCTGCAAACCGGATAAAGCTGTCTGGCTAATCCCAAAATAAAGTGAGTTACTTACAGTAGTCCAGCCTAGATAAAATAAAAGTGTGAATTACTTTTTCAAAATCTTTTAAAGAATGAAAACTGAAAAGGCTTTGTTTTAGAAAGCAAACGCAGCTGAAAAAAGCAAGCTTTGACAACTGAATTTATTTGACGATCAAACTTTAAGCCATCATCAAAAATAAAACCCAGGTTTTTACCCATGATTTCAGACATAAATAAATAAATAATAAGAATGACAAAACTAATAAAAATACACAAAATTACTAAAATAAATTAATATTTCAAAAATAACAACTACATTTAAATTAGATAAATTATATATACAAATTACTATTATTGATATACTATTCTTTACTTCTTTTTATTAATTTTGAATTAAGTTTTATTTTATATTTTCTGTTATTATTTAATTTATTTGTTTTATTAATTTTTAAATCTTAATTTATTTCTGTAATTTGTTGTGTATTTTTGTAATACATACACTATAACATGTCAAAAGTTAAGATCAGAAAAGTTTTTTATTATTAATACTTTTATTCAGAAGTAATGCATTAAATTATTGTGACAATAAAGACATTTTATTGTTATAAAACATTTCTATTTTGGCAGAAAACTATTCTATCAAATAGAATATATATATATATATATATATATATATATATATATATATTTTAAATTGCAATAATAGTTCACAATTCTACTATTTTTACTGTATATTTTGATCAAATAAATGCAACCTTGATGAGCATCAGAGACTTCTTTGAAAAAAGAAAATAAATCTTACTGACCCCAATCTTATGTATATAGTAAATGATTAAACACTATAGCAATATCTCTACCGGTTGACACATTCCTATCGTTGTATGGTATATAACGTCATAGCTCTCATCCCTGTGGTCCAGTATTTCTAAGTGGCGGTCCTAAATCAGCCATCATGTGCTGGACCACCATCACATCAGCAGGAGCACCACCCAAGACGTTCCTGAGAATGACTTCAGGTTCAATATACTGGATCTGGCAATAACCACATAAACAAGATAAACAGGAACTCTGTTATGATTACAAATGCTTTAGAAATGTTTTCGGTGACGTAGCGCTGGCCAATTCTTGCCAAACTACTGTACGAATACAGCCTGTTTTACTTTTGTTTTGCATTTATTGTGAAATTTTTAGTTATAACTACGAATATAACACACTATAAAATACATCTTGCAACACATACAACAGTAGCATGCAAGTTTATAGCATATGTTAACAAGTAGACAAATTGACAGTGTATTTTAGTATAACTGAGATGTTTTTATTTTCATTTTAGTTTAATTTTCAAATATTAATTTATTAATTTAAGTAATTTTGTTCTGTATTCTCCCTCATTAGCTTTATCAATGCTTTTATTAAGGTTTATTTTTTTAGTTTTAGTTTAGTACATCAAGTTAAACTAATTGAAAATAATATAATTTTTAAAAAATATAAATTTACTAATTTTGTTCAGTATTTTTTTCTCATTTTATTAGTTTATTACTTTTCCCTCGCCAAAATATGTCTATACTGTTTTGTATTTATTCATGTTTATTTCAGTTTGTTATGTTAGTACATCAAGTTAAACTTAATGAAAACAGGATTTTTTTCAAATATTTTGACTTATTTCAGTTACAGTTAATAACCATGAAAGACAGTGATGTTAAATGTAATACAATTTACTGTGAAAATACAGATAAATAATGCCACAGCTATCAATGATAAGATCAAAAATTATGTTAAAATTTCCACAAATGATGTTCAGGTGGTGCATGCATATATATCACAAAGTTTTTAAGAAAATGTAAAATGTTCAGATCAAGCTGTAAATAGATTACCCTAGGATCTGAGAAATAATTTTAACAAAAAATGACTCCAGCTTTAACTTCTGTACAAACCTGCCACTGACTTGGGTTCTGTGTGCAATATGCATGGAAATTACTCACTAAAATGTTAGTGATTTATAAAATAAAGTATTTCAAAAGCAGTTTTAATTCATATGAAGTGAAGTGACATACTGCCAAGTATGTGTTCTGCATTTAAGCCATCCACAGTGCAAACACACACCGTGAACACACACCCGGAGCAGTGGGCAGCCATTTATGCTGCGGCACCCGGGGAGCATTTGGGGGTTCGGTGCCTTGCTCAAGGGCACCTCAGTCGTGGTATTGAGGGTGGAGAGAGGGTTGGTTATTCACTCCCCCCACAATCCCTGCTGGACCTGAGACTTGAACTCGCAACCTTTGGATTACGAGTCCGACTCTAACCATTAGGCCACGACAATCAACCTCCTATTCAAAAGGAAAGGACAACGCAATGCAAAAGTACCACTTAATCCATTGCTGATTGATATATCTGGTTATGTATTTCAGTAATGTCCATACTAAACCCTCTTCCAGCCTTTTAAACATTGTGTTGACTTCTTTTTTGGGGTCATTTAATGATGCTAGCAGGAAAAACAGATGTGAGCGGTTTCCGATCGTGGAATGTTGAGCCAAACAGCCAAACGCTCAATGGCAGCTTTTTACATTTTGTTTGGCTGCAGATCTGAATCATTATTTAGATGCTTGACATTCAATGGAAATGAACGGTTAGTTCTCGGACATCTCCTCCAAAGACAGCGCTGAAGTTTCTTGAAGGCATGAGGGTCAGATTGCATAACCGAGAATGACACACAAGGGCCATGAGGAGTCTTTTTTCCACCAAAATATCCCGGTTCCCGAAAGGCCCCTGATGAGCTACGTACACTATTATTATTGTCATAGATACTGCTGTGCTTCCAATGCTCCTTTTCGTCATACAAGGATATAATACTCAGTCATCTGAAGCATCTGGTTTACGTGCTACAGTAAGAGGGCTATTCATTATGTGTCATTCCCACATGACAGTGGGCTTAGAGATTTGTCTGTCATGCTACCCTAAATGGAACTAGCAGTGGCCCATGGACTAAAGCGAATGCTGATGCTTCCAAATACAATCCACTCATTTACAATAAATTTAAATACGTACGAAAATGGTTTAAGGGCTTTCTTTGGAACAGTATGCATAAATATGCCCGAATATAACAGAAAGAAATGTCATGAGAAATCACACCTGTGTCTGCAAACATAGTAAAATAAAAAGTAAAATAAAATAAAGTCAGGGAAGTGGCCAGTACTTACTGTCAGTACTTTTGACACAGAGTTTGTCGACATTAAGAAAGCTTGTTTCCACCATGGGATAAAAAAACTCACAATTCTGACTTCTCATAATTAATAATTGATAATTTTTTTGTCTTGCAATTGTGTTGTGTGTGTGTGTATATATATATATATATATATATATATATATATATATATATATACACATGTGGTCAGAATTGTTGGTCCCCTTGGTAAATAAAGAAGGCTGTGGAAATAAATCTGCATTGTTAATCCTTTTGATCTATTATTTAAAAAAATTCTTTAAAATCTAGCCTTTCATTGGAGAATAAGAATTAAAAATGGGGGGAAATGTCATTATGAAATAAATGTTTTTCTCTAATAAACATTGGACACTTTTAACGGTACCCTTTTATTCAATTCAACTTTTTGAAACCTCAATTTGCAAAAATAATATGGGAGTTTTCTCCTATAATGCCTGATGAGGTTAGAGAACACCTGACGAGAGATCAGAGACCATTCCTTCATCCAGAATCACTCCAGATCCTTCAGATTCACAGCTCCATGACGGTGCTTCTTCTCTTCAGTTCACCTCACTCATTTTCTACAGGGTTCAGGTCAGAGGACTGGAATGGCCAGCAGAAGCTTGGTTTTGTGCTCAGTGACCCATGTTTGTGTTGTTTTTAAGGTTTGTTTTTGGATTATTGTCCGGTTGGAAGATCCAAACATGGCCCATTATAAGATTTCTAACAGAGTCAGTCACTTATTGATTTTTTATCTGTTGGTACTTGATAGAATCAGTCATGCCGTGTGTTTAAACAAGATGTCCAGGACCTCCAGCAGGAATATAGGCCCACAACATTAAACATACAGCAGTATTTCATTGTACACATGGGGTACTTTTTTATCCTTGTGTTCACCAAACCCATCTTGAGTGTTTGCTACTAAAAAGATACATTTTTAGTTACATCTGACCATAGAAGACAGTCCCATTTGAAGTTCCTGTCTGACAACTGAATATGCTGGAGATAGTTTTTTGGTGAAAGCATTTTCTTTTCTTGATTTTATTTTGAAGCCCTCCCAAACAATATGTGGTGATGTAGGTGCTGTTTGATTTTTTTTTTTTTTTAAGGTTTTCTGACCGCGAGACTCAAATATTTTCTGCAATTCTCCAGCTGTGATACTTAAAGAGTCTTTGGCCACTCAAATTCTCCTCCTCACCGTGTATTAGGACGATATAGACACACATCCTCTTCCAGGCAGATTCATAACATTTTCTGTTGATTGGAAATTCTTCATTATTGCCCTGATGGTGGGAATGGGAATTTTCGCTGCTCTAGCTCTTTTCTTAAAGCCGCTTCACTAATTTGTGAAGCTCAATTATCTTTTGCTGCCCATCAGAAATATATTATTTGTTTTTTCTTATTTTGATGGATGATTAAAGGGGTCATATGATGCGATTTCAAGTTTTCCTTTCTCTTTGGAGTGTTACAAGCCGATTGTGCATAGATAAGATCCCTGAAGTTGCAAAGACTACAGTCTCAAAACCAAAATGATATTCTTTATAAAAGTTAAGACTCGACCACGCCCCCCTAAAATGGCTCATTCGAACACGCCCCCACATGGCTGCATCACAGTGTGGGAAGATTTGCAAAACACTGCCCAAACGGATATGCAATGAAAGAAGGCGTAACTATTATTCTCGCTGTAGTATTGTTGCTGCCGCTGGCGCCATGTCCTGGAGACACTGTGTTTCGTTGTGAAAGCGAAACTACTTTGTTTGGGCTTCCAAAAGAGGACACAACTAGAAATCAGTGGTTAAGTTTTTAAGTGGTTAAGTATTTACAACACTGTTTCAGAACAGTGCAACCCAAATATTAGAGTGTGTGCAGCACATTTTATGGAGGACTATTTCCTGAACCTGGAAGAGTAGCCTACAATGCTGGCTTGCACAAAGGCTGTTTCTATAAAGTGGGGCAATTCCAACTTTGCAAGGACAGCCGGGCGCTTCTGACTCACAGCCTGTAAGTATGTTTCTGCTACTGAAGATTCAAACGCGAGTTTTGAGGTGTGTAGAGTAGTACTTGTTGTTTGTCGTTTCTCCGATCACAAACGCAGACATGATAATGTTTACACGGCACAATGCAACGCGACGCGTAAAAAGACAGTATAAGTCATTATAATCAGTAATGATGTCCCCACTGGATGCAACAAATGCCTCGTTTATAATGGGTTTTATTGTTTTTGTGTCATCGTGCCAGGACACGGCATCACAATACGGTAAGGGGTGTAACATTTCCGTTACACGCTTGAGGTATTCGGCCAATCACAACGCACTGGATAGCTGGCCAATCACAGCAGGCCGCGCTTCTCAGAACAATGAGCTTTGTAAAAATCTCTGCTTTTCAGAAAGGCGGGGCATAGTGGAGCAACAATAATGTACAGTATGTGGAAAATAATGTGTTTTTTGAACCTTAAATCGCAAAAACACATTGCATTACAGCAAATACACAAAATAATGTTCTTTTTAGCAACGTCATATGACCCCTTTAAGGGAATTTGGCCTTTGTATTTCTGTGAAACAGGAAGAGTCAGTTCTCTCTCCCTTTTCAGAAGCAAAGTATGGGAGGCATGCCAGTTTACAGCATAACCTATGATAGGATTTTGTTTATCAGGTCATTTGCATACAGTACCATGGCTACTGCACCATTCTTTGTCTTTCCATTACCTCACTTTGTTAATTCAGTCTCCGGCAATGAAATAAATGACCAATAAAGCATTAATTTTGAATAGCAATACTGTATCTCAACAGCAATATTCTTAATTACTCATAGTAACATCACTTTGTTTAGCCATTTGTAATTTGTCCAGAATGAAAACGCAAGCACAAAACAGATTTAGATTCAGTAAATTATAAATTAGCAACAAATAAAGTCTAATTTTTATATAAAGTTTTATATGACCTGAAGAGATCACTGTATTCTTTACACCTTGCATTGCAAAGATAAAATGTGCAGCAGTTGTATATAGAACTAATCACTAATCATATAAACATCAATAACATTGACAATCACCAAACATTCGTCTTTAAATTCATAATTAGGATGAGCTCTTAACGTCAATAACTAACACTGGTGACAAAAACAGCATAAACTAACTCAGAAAACAGCTAAATATTATCATTTACTCTTTCTGAAATGCATTCTGGGAAATCACAAACACTTAACAAATCAACAATATCGTTCAGTATCCATATGATTCTGTTAGGCTAGTTGGGTCTATGCATTTTCATTCAGATTCATAATCATTCACATGTCAGCATTTCTGACTTTTTTATGTAATTGCTTTTTTTTTCCGGACATGCTGGAAAAGGCCGGGATTGATTGTAGCACATCCAGAAGCAAAGCAAAACAGAGCTTTCTCTTGCCAGCAGTAAGTTTCCAGAAACAGAGCGAGATTAATAGAGCAGCAAAACGATTCATTCCTACCAACCCGCCAAACTCATCCTGGAGAAAACATTCACCTGCACATTTGAATCATTTTGCATATGCATCCAAGAAGTTTCCATCATTGCAATTTCATAAGGATTCAAATAGCCTCCGAGCCTTAAGATCAAGCTTCTTCAAAGAGATTTACATCTTCTGTCAATATAAACTACATCAGTGCATCACCATGAAAAAAAACACAGCCATTAGACCAGGGTTAAAGGAATAGTTACTTTCACAAAAATGAAAATTAGCTTAAAATCTACTGACAATTTACTCACCCTCAGACTATTTAAGATGTAGATGAGTTTGGTTCTGCATCAGAAGAGATATGGAGAAATGTAGCATTACATCACTTGCTCACCAATGCGCCCTTTGCAGTGAATGGGTGCCGTCAGAATGAGAGTCCAAACAGCTGATAAAAACCATCACAATCATCCACACCACTCCAGTCCATCAATTAATGTCTTGTGAAGTGAAAATCTGCGTGTTTGTAAGAAACAAATTCATCATTAAAGCATTTAACTTTAAAACATCACTTCTGGCTATGAGTCCACATAACGCTTCCTCAAGTGAAAATGTCCATCCCCTGTTGTCCTCTCACATCAAAATCCACCAATACATTTGTTTTGAACTGTTTTGAAGGGTGCTTGATCGTTGCATATTTCTCTCTTGATTCAGATGAGACTTTTGCACTGAAGAAATCAATATTATGGATCATGGACAAGCCGGAAGCAACGGTTTAAAGTCATAAACATCTTGATGGATTTGTTTTTTACAAAAACACACCTTTTTGCCTCATAAGACATTAATTGATGGACTGGAGTGGTGTGGATTATTTGTGGATTACTGTGATGTTTTTATCAGCTGTCATTCTGACGGCACCCATTCACTTCAGAGGATGCATTGCTGAGCAAGTGATGCAATGCTACATTTCTCCCAAATCTGTTCTGATGAAGAAACAAAATCATCTACATCTTGGATGGCCTGATGGCAAGTATACATTTTCAGCAAAACTTTCATTTTTGGGGGAACTATTCCTAGTAGATATGCTATAGGTTTCTAGTTATTTTGATTATTTATGAATTTAGATTTTTAATCCCATTTTAGTTTTAATCATTTTTAACGGTCCATAAATAGCATTCTTAAAAACGTATTTAGTTTGTATTATTCCAAATTATTATGAAAAAAATAAACTAATATTAATATGTGACCTGTCTTTAGTAGTTATACGTGTCCATCAAAGGCAGTTTCATGCCTAATGGACTCCTGAGATTAATAAATCATACTACATTGATTGAAAACATTCAATATTTTCCAAAATTTGATTGAAATCTCTAAAAGGCTTTAGTTTTGCTGTCAATATGTTCATGCATACCTGTAAATAACCAAACGTATACGCGCTAGAAACACACTTCGTATAAACACTGAAGATATCACATAGAAAGAGTAGAAGTGAAACTCTCGTGTGAGCTGATAAGAGCTGATAAAATGTAAAAACTGTAACTTGAATGCAATATAAGTCGCTTTGGATAAAAGCGTCTGCTAAATGCATAAATGTAAATGTGTGAGCTAAAATCTATTTGATTATGGGATCAGTAAACTCTGAAGCTTCATGTCCCTGTTTGATTCATCTCCCTATAAGACAAACGGCTCTGAAAATTCAACATCTTTGGCTGGACTTGAGCTGTTTTTCAGACAAAAGACATCGGTTTGTATTTAGATTAGACTGTCATTTGCATACCTCTTCACTGAGGAAAGTCTTGACAGAAAACACTGCACTGATGTCAGCATAAATATTTATGAAAACAGAACAGTGATCAATGCGCTGATGTATGAAATGCAATGAAAGCAAACAGCACTAACTCTCCCGTCATGTTCAAAGCATTTTGTTTTGAACTGTTTTTCCTCTTAGTTAATAGGTAAAAGGCCACAGCTACTTATATAGTCAACAAGAAATCAAAATTCACCCCATTTTCCACATTTAATTTTGAACAAATTAGTGTTTTTTGGTGTTTGACAAAAGTCCACCCTAAAGTCTCTGTGATATTCTGTTCTCTACAGTATATGACTCAAGCCCCTTATTTAATGATTATTTGTTCAGGTAAAGTTAATTACTTGTCTGTTCACTAAAGTAACAGCACACTCTTCTCAATAAGACAAGTGATTTGAGGAATTATGTCTGGAGCACAAATGGTGTAGGAAAGTTAAACAAAGTTTAATACTTAGTTTGAGTGATTTAAACAAACCCCCACCCCTAAGTATAAGCAATAGTAATTGTGATTTGAACAAGCGCTTTTCTTTGGAAGATCACTGAAGGCCTTTGTTAGCAAAAGAGATGCAAGTTGCTTGTAAAGCTAAAAGTCTGTTAACACTCACTGTCTGCAGCTGCTTCACAGTCTAAACAACATCTGTTCTGCTACCGTAAGTCAATATATTCACTTTCCACTGATGCATTTGTGCATTTACAGGCCACATGCATTTACATTTGCAGGATTTCTGTTATTAAACCAAAATGAACTTTCCTGAATTAAAAAGTTGTTTCGTTTAATTAGTCCCTAATAGCTGAAAGAAATATTGCCCTTGCTAAGATCATTAAGTAAATATGCCTCATTAACATTCCAAATGAGACACACAATTTAAACTTTTAGGCAGGATGTTAAACTGCCCAAATAAATGCATGTTACAATCATATTCAGCATTAAACCAGTGTCAGAAACCTGCAGCTCAATTTAAGCAGCCAAATGAAACAAATTAACATCTCAGTTTTTCAAGTACTTGCTTAACCTGCCATTACATTCTACATCAATACAATGAAACCATTTGTAAATTGTAACAAATCCATTTATATTTATGCATTTGGTGGATGCTTTTATTCAAAGTGACTTACATTGCATTTAATGCATTTTATTAGTTCATAAGTTCATGCAGTCCCTGGGAATCAAACCATGATCTTGCCGTCGCTAGCACCATCCTCTACTGTTTGAGCTACAGAATGCCTTTCAATTCCCCAAAAATCACTTTTTATGGGCTTTTAAAAAAAGCATCACACAGAGCCATTCATAAATATATCCAAGTGACCAACAGCAGTGACCTATGACCTTCACTGTCAAACTGAGCTGAAGAGTTACACGTGGGGTCATGACCTTAAGTTCCAATGTTTTACTACTATTTAGGTCTCTTATCTCACTTTGACCTTCAACAGCAGATCCCGTTATTGACCGTACCTTTTCTAGCCACACCATGTGATGAAAAACCAAAGAAAAATGAGTTCAAAACTCAAGGAAGAAAAACACATCAGCTTTATTCAGAGGCCCAAACTGAGCAAAAATATGCAATTTGGTGCAGATGCTGATATTTATATGGCAAGAGCTTGTAATGTAAATCAATGAGATCTTCACAACAGACTAAAATGCATATAAATATCAGTCGTCAATCTTTATCTCCAATAATGTGTCTTAGTAAGATGATATGAAAATGATAGTTTTATGATCAAAGCTCTGTAGATTCAAAACATGTAATGCAACGCAATACAATGATGATTGACAGATGAACAAATAAACGTTCCTTAAAAGCCAGATGATCATACTTGATACTCACATTTGAAAAGGATTTTTCTAAGAATGAAATATAGATAATCAAGTAAACCTAAGATGAATCAGTCCAGTAATGTTCATCTTGAAATATTATTAACAATATAAAAGTCATTCTAATGTTTACTTCTGTAAAGATTTCACAACAAATGGCACATGAAGTGTGAAGGTGGACGTTTTTACAATTATACTATAAGACCTTTTACTTGCTAAAAAATATAAGCTATCAATCAGACGACAGAAGGCATGTACAGTAGTAGATTGTGTAGAACAGGTTTTTCAGCAAAGTTTTGGTCGTGCTGATAATTTAGAGGCCTTAGAGATTTGTGTATCAAGTCATACATTGACAGTACACTGTAGTTCAGCTTTAATGATGATCTGCTCTTAAACAGCCATTTTAACATGAACATTTATAAACACAGAAAGATTACAATGACTGTATTTGATTAACTAGTGCCAATGACTTCAGTGTGGAACATCTCTATATTAGCGCTACACCAAAACATGTCTATATTTCCATGACAACTGTACCATCACTTTCTAATGCATAATACTGTGGTGAATGGCACAGAATCAAATACATTAGTCATTAGTCATTTTCCCTTGCAGGCATGCAGACTATGCCAAAAGTATACAGCACATTATGACTGCAAAGGAAGTGGAAGGGCATCACCATCATGTGAGCAGCAAAACTCAAGTCATCGTCTGCTAAATCGCCCACTCGAATAATCCTCTGAGAAGAGCTTTGGTTTGAAAAAAGATGGAAGGAACATGACTTTCTCAACTCTTCCAAGATCATAATACAGTAGTTTAAAGGGTGGAGATGATATTACTGACTCTTCTTCTCAGGTTGCGTACTATAAGCATCTGTTAAATGCAAGTGAGTTACAAGTACATGTTAGAATCATCAGAAAGCCTATATAAATATCCTAAGAGGAAACTATCACAAGATATGTGTCTCGCTCCATCTCCCTGAACACAAGTGAACATAAATTATCCCAAACAGAAACAACAACAACAGATTAACAGGAAGACAGAAGCCATTTGGATGACCAGATCCAACACAAGAACCAACTGGTGTCTCCTCACTGCCTCCAGCATCCTGTCAAACCAGACTCAAACTTATGATATCCTCGCCAAATGCTTGCTAACTGTAAGTATTAAGGTTTGCTTTTGCTATAAATTATACCTCTAGGTTTGTGCCATATCTAGAAAACAGAATAGCAGAGACTTGAGGGTGTACTACTATAGCAACCACCTACAACCACCTAGACCCATGTCAGGCAGCATGCATATTTTTTATGAAAACATAAGCACACATCTAATTTTTCACACACTTTTGCATGTATTATCAAAAATAAAGGAAGCATATCAAACAAAACATTAAGTATAAAGCATAAGCTCTTCGTCTTTTCTTCTGTAAAAACTAAAAAAAAAAACACCCACCAATGTAGGCTACCGTTGCATCACATAACACAAAGGGGCTTCATTTCTAGGACACCGTATAGGAATAGTATGCAGATCAGAAGAATCTATAATGTAAAGTCAAGAAATTTTCAATAATCAAAGGACTATCCACTACTAAAGCAAACAGAACGTTCCTTTATAACATAAGCATATGCTTTTTCTTCTTTTTTTAATAACGCTCAAATAATGTTCTCTATGTTTTTGTAACCAAAAATGAACCATCCCAGAACATTGCAGAGAGGTACAGAACATTCTCTAAAGGTTTTATTAATTTTTTTTTTTTTGTTAGGGGCCAAGCACCGAAGGTGCGTATGCACCTATTATATCTGTTAGCGTTCTTCTTCTTATTATTCTTCCTCCGCCATTGCGTCTATGGCAGCCCATAGAAGTGATTGCGGGAAAGTTGTAAAATTTGGCACACTGATAGATGATAGTGTCAATAGTAACCACAGCAAATTTGAAGTCTCTAACTCAAACTCTCTAGCGCCACTACTTGTCCAAAGTTTCACTCATGTTTATGCTAATAACCTTTGAACCGTAAGCCACAAAATTATAATTCTTTTTTTCCTCTGAATCCTTGGCTCAAGCCAAGTCAAATCAAGTCCAAAATACTAAAATCTTACAGTTTAGTTTTTTTGCTATCTTCAATTGTTTGTAAAACCTACTTTGTCAAACTCGTCCTAGACGGTTTATCCGATTCAGATCATCTACAGACCATGCTGGCAAACAGTTATGGAATTCAAGTCGATTCGTCCAAGCGTTCTCGAATTAGCCTGAAACCATGCAAAAATGAATCTGAGCTTATATATCCGCAAGGGTTTGACGGATTGAGACGAAACTTGGTGTGTGTTATAACAAGCATGACCTGAGGCGACCTGCAGTGTTTCGGCACTGTGCCACCTAGTGGTCAGGAGATATGAAAAATGCATATTTTTGCTTATAACTTGTGAATGGTTTGGCCAAAAATAATAAAAATCTCTTTCGATTCGGTGCATCATGCCGAGTCGAACCATATCCAATTTTCCCATGTGAGCCATTTTGGGCGTCGGCCATGTTGAATTTTGTAGTAAAATGCTATATTTTACGAAGGCATTAACGTATCGTTACGAAACTTGGTATGGGTAATCAGCACGATACCCTGAAGGAGACTGAGAAGTTTCGAGGCAGCGCCACCTAGTGGTAAAATCAAATATTCAAATGCTTATAACTTTGGGTGGGGTTGACATTTTCACGGGAGTCACCTTTTTAAACTCCAGAATCCTTGCCGAGTCCAGCGATACCAAACTTTCCAGATTTTGCCTTATGGTTTGTGCTACGTTGCATTTTAGCACAAAACATTTGCCAATTTCTTAGAAAACGTTACTCCGATCGACACGAAACCACTGTAGGAAATTCAAAAACTTAGCGTCCTGGCTATACACAAATACCCAATTGCCAAAATTTTGATAGTAAGTGGCACAAAAATGCAAACAAAGTCAGCAGTTAGTCATTTTTCATCTACTTACACACAAATATGTCTATAACTCCAAAACAAAATGAGATATTTTCACCAAATTTGACACACATATGTATGGGCACACTCTCAGGACACCTAAAAAGTTTGGTGGGATTGTACCTCTTGGTGACGCTATAATTTAACAAAACATGAAATTGCCATTGACTATAATAGAGTATTATGATAAAAATGCTATTTTTTACGAATGCATTGGTTTTCCATTACGAAACATTATATATGTACCATGGAGACCATGACCTGAAAGTGAATTTTGCCTATTGTAATGAGACTGGTATTAATAGATCCCTTGGGTCATGCTGAGAATAGTAATACCAATGTTGCTATAGTCAGCCAAACTTCCTCTCTGCCCTTTTGATTTTCTTTAAAAACCTACTTTTTCGAACTCTTTCTAGACCATTGGTCCGATTTTCACCAAAATCTAATCATATCATCTTCAGACCATGCTGACAAAAAGTTATGGATTTTGTGTTGATAGACAAAACAGTTTTCACATACCACAGCATCGAATTTGAGGCATGATGCCGAAATAACACTCGAGGCCATGTCTCTGCAATGCTTTGGCATATTGATACCAAACTTTGTGTGTGCCATTGTCACCTCACACAGAACACACCGCATCGATTTGATAACGGTGCCACCTGTTGGTCAAAAGTGAAGTCATTCAATCTTATTACTAGTAGTTTTAAATGATTTTTCAGCCATTTGGACTACAATAATCTTAAAATGGCTTCAATTACTCATTGTTGCAGTTGGTCTCATACTTGGCCCCGTAATTGCTGCTTGCAGCTATATTTTTTATTGTTTTTGTGACAACCTAAAGAGAACATATACAGAATGTTCTCTAATAGTTATTTTTAGGTTTTATTTTTATAACCATAAACTAACCTTCCAAGAAAATAGCAGAGAGCCTTTTTTGTTACAACCTGAGGAGAACTTACAGTATACATTACTAATGGTAATAACATTCACTAATGGTTATTTTTTATTTCTATATATTTGTAACCAAACTGACCATCCCAGAACACAGAAGGGAGGTTTTGTGAGAACCTAAAAAGAACCTACACAAAACTCTAATGGTTATTTTTAGGCTTTATATTTTTAAACAAACTAACATTCCAAGAACATTGCAGAGAGGTTTCTGTGAGAACCTAAACTCTAATAGCTCTGATAGATATTTTTAGGTTTTATTTTTATAACCATAAACTAACCTTCCCAGAATGTTGCAGGTAGGTTTTTTGAAACAACCTAAAGAGAACCTATATAGAATGTTCTCTAATAGCTATATTGTTTATTTATATCTAATAGCTAGTTTTATTTTTATAACCATAGCAACCCAAGGACGCTACAAAGTGTGAAATGGTTTTACATAAGAAACGGGATACAATTCTCTTTGTTGAAGTGCTGAAAAGAAATATTAAAGGGCTAATATAAGGTCCAAGTGGATGCTGCACATTGGTGGTGGTTGAGGAGAGACAATAAAGCAATACACAATAAAGCGCTGTATAAATGCATCATTCATTCATTCATATAGTAAGAAATAACATGTTCTTTTGATATTAAACAATTTCATATACTATGAAAGCAAACTGAAGTTTCATAAACACCATTTATCTAAACTAAAATGCAAAAAGAACTTGTTCTGAACGTCTACTTTCTGAGATCAGTCGAATCGGCCAATTCAAACATCAGTTCAGTGTTGAAAAACTTCTATCAGCTTCTGCCAGGTCCTAATTTATCCCCTAATTTAGTGCTGTTACTCATTTTGAATGCAAAAGGTTATTTGCATATTAATTACTTAAAGGTGCAGTAGCACAATTTCAAGGGCCAGGGAAAAATTGTAGTATAAACCTAAATTACAACCATTTTGGCACTTTAAAAAAAAATCTACACAATAATATGATAAATGTATGATATGACCCAATGTCAGAGTAAACATCTGAATCTCTTGCCTAGATCTATACACTCGATCAATAATCTGTCTGCTGATCATGTTCAGCAAGGTTACTGACTTCAGCATTCAGGACAGAAAACCCAAATGCAGGTGTCTAATGTGAATTCCTAAAGCTTTACGTGATGAGATATATCTGCATGCTCTGCATCACTGTTGTCATCAGGTTACTTCACATTTGTATACAATAAAAGCATCAGTAACAGAAAAGTTTACAAACAAAGCTTACTGATTTGTGTTTTCGGATGATCAGCTCACAAACAGATGCAAGGGAAAACCATCCATTCTTCAAGAGAGCGAAGGCTGAGTTTAACATACACTAGTGCTCAGTGTGGATGGTTCAATGTCAGCCTGATACAGATATTGGATGGGCCTGCAATCAATATTAATACAGAGTAATCAGCCAATTGAAAGAGGTCAGAGAGCTGAATGACAGGATGTACAATATTGATCATGATCACAGTTACATCAAGCACAATAATCTAATGACATACCTCTCCATCTCCATCTTCACATGTTGAATGGTCACATCCCTCCTCAGGAATACAGAAAAGAGTTAGAAAGTAGAATATAATTACTTGTGCTTATTAAAACAGGCATCTGATATTCTGACCTCTATGGCTTGGGTCCATCCTTCAATTTAAGTCATTTTTATTTCCTGTCAGGTGAACTGTAGATATCCTTCAAATCTTCAGTTCGAAAAGACAAATAATTTGAGTTACAATTCACATTCATAACACCAAAGAATTATATGAATTTAAGTACTTAGGGTTTTGTTTAAATCCAGTGCAATAGCAAAAGAAATGCACTGTTTTAACAAACACCACTAATTATAATTTAGCTTGCATTTAACAGCAAAGTAAAAACAGGATTAGTCAAGCACTTTTCCAGCACTTTCAAGCAATGGCGGTATGTGAAAAATAATATTTTGGAAATTGGTCCAGAATAATATTTATATTAATACATTTGATGCATAATTAACAATCAGAATGATACAAACAGGGAAAAATGCAATCATAATGATAAAGAAAGCAATGAAACTCAGACAGTTTGTCTAAAAAAGTTATTGCACAAACATTAGCATTCATGTCCACCTGTTAAAACTTTCTGTAGATGTTAACAATCTGAATAAGAAACTTATTCAGAAAGATTCGCTTCCATGCCAAACCAAGTCAGACTACTTAACTGCAGCATGGCTCTGGATGAAAGATGTCTGCCATACTGTGGTGGAAATCTGTGCTGAGTCATCAGGTATTTGTGGTGTGGCGAACGGTCTTATGGATAATGCCGACTTGGTCTGCACAAGTTTAATGTGCCCCTGGAATCTCATTTGTCTATACTTATTTCCTTCACTTCTCGAAATAATTCTCCAAGACTCTATGTATTCTAAAAAATGGTTAATTAAAAAAATGAAACCCTCATATCGGTCCAAAACTGTATGACTTCCTTGCTTATGTAAATCACAAAAGTTCAGCATAAAATGTTCTTTTACATAAAATAACTTCTTGTATATTGTAAAAAAAGAAAGGAAAAGGAAAGGGGTGTGTGGGCAAGTATGGTGACCCATACTCAGAATTTGTGCTCTGCATTTAACCCATCCAAGTGTACACTCAGTAGTGAACATACACCCGGAGCAGTGGGCAGCCAATGCTGCGGCACCCGGGGAGCAGTTGGGGGTTCAGTGCCTTGCTCAAGGGTCTCACCTCAGTCGTGGTATTGAGGGTGGAGAGAGTGTTGGTTATTCACTCCCCCACCTACAATCCCTGCCGGACCTGAGACTCAAACCCACGACCTTCGGGTTACAAGTCTGACTCTCTATCCATTAGGCCCCAACTGCCCTTAGTATAGTATAGTATGTATAGTATATATCCAAAGCAGCAATTGAAAACATCACAAGTAGTTTGTCTATCTCTACATTTATCTGTAAATAACTGCAAAATTAATTGTAAAGCCAAAGATTAACTGCAGGTCATATTTTGTGCTGATTCAGTATCATTCCACTTTCTATCCTACAAGTTTAAGGCTGTAAATTTCACTTGGCAAGCAAATTTATCCACTTGTATGCTGTAATTATTTATGATTAAGATCATCTTATTGGCAAAACAAAGGCAGATCCTTTAGAAAACAAACAATTATCTCAGTGACTTACAGCTAAACAACATAAAGATCCAAGATTTGAGAAAATCCAAAGCTGAATGAATGATCTAATCCACAGTCTGCTACTTGTCTTGGACAGCTGACCATAGACGAGCGAAGCAAACACAAATGCTTTATACAGATAAGCAACTCTCAAAATGATGTTTGCCTTTGTCCATCCAAAGCTGGTGATGAATTGTCACCACAATGAAAAGCACAAAATATTTTTCTTATGAAGGAACTTAGTTAAATGTTTCGGTGTCATGGTAACCTCTCCAGCATGGACTTTTCTTGAGGAGATTTGAATCAGATGCAAGATAAGTGAACGTTCCCTTAATGATGGGCTTTGCTTGGATGATAGGTCTATGTTGTTGCATTCTGAATAATTCACAAGTATATCAGAAATAATTCTCAAAGATCAGAGAACAACGTTACCTGGAGATGGGCTCGTACTACCACTCAAACACCTAAACTGTATAGCAACATCCTGGCAACTACCCATATGGTTACAGTGGGCCACACGAGACGGACTAATGAATGGCTTTTGGCCTATGCGTCGGCTCGTTTTGATGTAAATTCTTAAAATTTTTTGATGGATTACTAGTGATGTATGTTGTCTGCTTTGGCGCTTGGATTATTATTTGAATGTGTTTTGGAATTATTTTGGGTTCTTTGTTCTGAAACTGTTTGATTGATTGGTCAATTGAGTTCGTGATCAGTAACACCTGTTAGGTGATTATTGAACTTCACTTTTCTTTTGAATAAGCCTTGTGGGAAACCCCATTATATGATTTACTGAAGAAGGCTTGCAGCCGAAACGTCTGATTGTTTATCGCTCTGTTGCAAAATTAAAATAAATTGAAAGTGACCAAGAAGATTGAGTGAGTGGGAATAATTATATATACACAACATATATATATATATATATATAAAACACCCCACATTATATAGCCTATACCCCTCATTTGGGGACACACCTAATGTTCCTCCATCATCCTCTAATACAAAAAACAATCCAGGTTATGGAAGTGATAGCAGCAGTGTTGTTACACTAACGTTTTAGTTAACTGAAATATATATATATAAGTAATATATAAATATGACTACTGAAACTGACTAAAATTAAATGAGGTTAATTTGAAATTATCAAATTACTAGAACTAAAACTGAAGAAAAATAAATTAGAGCTAAATAGAAATAAAACTGAAAAAAATGAAGAAAGCACACAACAACATTACAACTAAAATTAAAATGAAAAATCTATTAACGTTTACTGTAATGTTAAATATAGGCTAATAATAACATAAGGCACACATAAGCACACACACAAAATTAAAATGTTTCAAACGTCCACAGTGGAAATTATATGTTAGGAAAGCAATTATTTTTATCTTAGAAACAGAATTGCAATCCCCTTCCCAAGACAACATTTGCATTTGTAGATTTCCGCAAGCTGAGGAAATGCCTTCTTGTTCCAGATAAGCAAACACTGTTAACTGTCAACCGTTAATATATCAACTCAATCAAAACATGGATATAATTAATTTTTACACTAACAGGTGGATGGCTAGTCAGTCCAGAGCTCCACAGCTAGCATATGCTTATCATCGGTGATTGTTTTCATTCATACATTCATGAAGCATGAAGTGAAGTTCATGATTTTGCCATTTTACAAAGACGGCTCAGTTGCATGACAATGGAAATTGCTTTTAACAATCCGGTTTTGTTTTTAAATCTTGTCACAGAGTGACATCATAATGTCAATCACAATACCTGTGCAAACTGTGGCCTTTAAGGAATTAGGGGCCAAGCCCCAAAGGGGCTGTAGCCTCTATTGTATCTGTATGTTTTATTATTATTATTATTTTTGGCCCATGGGAGTCTATGGCAGCCCTATGAAGGGAACATAGGAAAATGATGAAAATTGGCACATTTCTAGAGATGGCCATGAATAGTGATCTGACCAACTGTGGGGTCTCTAGGACCAACTCTGTAGCGCCACCACCAGTTCAAAAATTCAACATTGAAATGGTAATAACTCCTGAACCCCTTGTTCTAGAAAAATGAAACTTAGTACACCTGATTACTCATGATGATCACATTCAATAGCTTACATTAAGACTCCACCCATTACAGTAGCGGCCATTTTTAAAAGTACAGTATTCTGTCTTGTCGCCACTAATCCTTCAAAATTAATCCAATTCTTCCCTAAATTGGCTCAGATGATCTTTGAGTCTGTATCTCTGCCAGACTTTGATCAATCAAAATGAAACTTGGTACACTTCGTCAACACCATGATCTGAGGGTCCATGCTAAAGTTGGGAATAGTGCCACCTATGGGTCGTGAGATACCAAAAATTCACATTTTCGCTTATAACTTTTGAACAGTCAGTCAGAAAATTATAATCTTTGTGTCTATGGATTCCTTGGGTCATGTCAAATCACAATTCTACCAGGATTGGCTGAACGTGTCCGCCGTTTTGAAATTTGTCATAAATTGTAATATCTTTTTAATCATTTGACATATCTGCACAAAAATCGGTAGGGCTCATGAGCACAATGTCCTTGAAGTACCCCGGAATAATTAATACAGCGCCACCTATTGTTCTGCGCTGCGCTACAGCCCCTTTGCGGCCTTGGCCCCGGAATCGCTGCTTGCAGCTATACTGACAAGCTCCTATTCATGTTTGTGCTGCACAGAGAATAATGGGAAATGTAATTTTGTTGGACATACATCTCCTTTTCTGGCAAGCTTTTATCACTGTTCTTGGCAAAATACACACAATGCAAAGCAACTGAGTAATTAGTTTTCAATTACAACTTATGACCAATATCAATTAGCTTTCATTAGTTTTTATTTAATTTACAGCTATTTTCGAATGGTTGTCAATGGTGAAACAGTTTTTTTGACTGCAAAAAACTGTGTTATCAACATAGATTTCCATTAGACATTTATGCTCACCAAGGCTGGCTTAATTTTTATTTATTTATTTGCTATTACAATAAATAAATAAATAAAAATATTACAATTTCAAATAACTGTTTTCTATTGTGATTATATTGTAAAATGTCATTTATTGCTGTGATCAAAGCTGTATTTTCAGCATCATTACTCCAGTCTTTAGTGTCGCATGATCCTTCAGAAATCATTCTGGTATGCTGATTTGCTGCTCAAAAAAACATATCTGATTATTATACATTTTGAAAACAGTTGTGCTGCTTCATATTTTTGTGGAAACCGTGATACATTTTATTCATGATTCTTTGATGTATTGATGACTTCTTTTCATTGATTAACAATCCATTACAAGAGTCTTTACTATCTATTTTGCTAAAGTATTAATTCATTAAAAAAATTTGACCCCAAACGTTTGGACATTAGTGTATTAACATAAAATGCACAGATAAATATGAATATGAAAATATAAAGTTTAATAATTTATAACAATATGAACAACCTATATTAAGTTGCTGTTGTATTTTACCATGGTAAACTGAGGCATTAACCAAAAATCAGTATCTGCATCTATTAGTTGAAAGAATTGTAGAGGTGCTGTTCCTGCCAAGCTGTTTGAGGGCCTTCTTTTCTGTGTGGTTAGCGAAAGCTGTTTTTCTACATTCAGCAAAGATTTTCTAACAGATTTCTTCCACATGATGACATCTGGCGTGCTGTTGTTGTTTCAGTTGTTGTTATTAATTTCACTGCTGGGACACACTGCGGTGTTACGGTAAAGCTCAGTCCCTTAGGTAAGACTTCCTTTGGCTGGATAAATTCCCTGTCTGACAAGTTCTTTACACATTTTTCCCTGATATTCCAGGATTCCCTTTCGTCATCCTTAAGAAATGTTCATCTCTACCTTGGCAGTTTCGCTTCAGTTGACACTGACACAATAATTGTTAATCCCAACAACATTGAAGCATGTCCCGAGCTTTCAGCATTTGGCTGGTTATTTTCTGCAGTTTACCTCTGCTGCTAGATACTGTAACTGCACAATTATACAGGCAAAATGTTTACATTTAAAAAATCTCACCGGACTAATACAATTAATGACAAAATTAATGTTTGGAATTATACTGACATACTACTGCAAAAGATAGAAATAACTGACTTAAAACCTTTATATACAGTATATATAAGTTTAAATTAAATTATAAATTACAACCCGAATTCCGGAAATGTTGGGGTGCTTTTTAAATTTGAATAAAATTAAAACTAAAAGATTTTCAAATCAAATGAGCCAATATGAACATAGAGAACATAACAAATGTTTAAACTGAGAAATTTTACACTTTTATCCACTAAATGAGCTCATTTCAAATTTGATGCCTGCTACAGGTCTCAAAAAAGTTGGCACGGGGGCAACAAAGGGCTGAAAACGCAAGAAATTTAGAAAATATTCAGCTGGGAGAACATCTAGCGACTACTTAAGTTAACATCAGGTCTGTAACGTGATTAGCTATAAAAGGGATGTCTTAGAGAGGCAGAGGCTCTCCAATCTGTGAAAGAGTACGTAAAAGATTGTCGAATACTTTAAAAACAACGTTCCTCAACGTCAGATTGCAAAGGATTTGCTAATCTCATCATCTACAGTGCATAACATCATCAAAAGATTCAGAGAAACTGGAGTAATCTCTGTGCATAAAGGACAAGGCCGAAGACCTTTGTTGGATGCCCGTGGTCTGCGGGCCCTCAGATGACACTGCATCACTCATCGGCATGATTCTGTCATTGACATTACTAAATGGGCCCAGGAATACTTCCAGAAACCACTGTCGGTAAACACAATCCGCCGTGCCATCTGCAGATGCCAACTAAAGTCCCATCATGCAAAAAGGAAGCCATATGCCAAATTTGACATTCATGTTGGAAATCAAAGACACCGTGTCCTATGGCTGTGCGATTTGGGGAAAATATCTAATTGCGACAGATATTGCGATTGTGATTTGATTTGCGATTTTAATTTTGCAAAGTCAGGCTGTGCAGCACAGTATGGGTATTGTTACTCAGCTGAAAAAACAATAGAAACCATCACAGAAATTCTTATGGTTTCCATTAAACACATTTTAGAGTGGCCTTTTATTGTGGCCAGCCTAAGGCACACCTGTACAATAATCATGCTGTCTAATCAGCATCTTGATATGCCACACCTGTGAGGTGGATGGATTATCTCGGCAAAGGAGAAGTGCTCACTAACACAGATTTAGACAGATTTGTGCACAATATTTGAGAGAAATAGGCCTTTTGTGTACATAGAAAAAGTCTTAGATCATGAGAGTTCAGCTCATGAAAAATGGGGGCAAAAACAAAAGTGTTGTGTTTATAATTTTGTTCAGTGTAATTGTAACATATTCTGTAAACTAAATAAAGACTCTTTGGGATTAGTGAGAAATAACAGAATATCATCAGCAAACAATGATATTTTATGATTTTTGGGGCCAATGTCAAAGCCTTTTATATTAGGATTGGATCTGATGGCCTCAGCTTGAGGTTCGATAGCAAGGGCAAAGAGATCTGGGCTTAGGGGGCATCCTTGTCTACATCTTCTGTACAAAGGGAACCAAGCAGAAATAATTCCGTTTGTAACAATTTTTTGCCTTAGGGGATTTATAAAGTGATTGAATTAGGTCAATATATGCTGCTCCAAATCCAATTTGTTTGAATACCTCAAATAGGTATGGCCATTCAACCCGATCAAAAGCCTTTTCGGCATCGAGAGAAACAGCCACTCTGGGTATATGTTTTTCTTTAGCTATATGGATAATGTTAAAAAAACTCCTCAGATTGTTTGAAGATAATCTCTCAATTACAAAACCATCTGGGTTAATCAGAAATGGAATAGGAGTTTTTAATCTCTTGGCTATCATTTTGGTAACTAATTTATAATCCACATTAAGGAGTGAAATTGGCCTCTAAGAGGCACATTTTAACGGATCCTTACCTTTCTTATAAATAACTGAAATGATTGCATTGGAGAAAGACTCTGGAAAACATTTATCCACCCTAGATTGTTCAAGCACTTCCATCAAATATGGCACAAGCAAATCTAAAAATACTGCCATCTTCACCCGGAGACTTATTATTAGGAAATAGATGAATGGCTTCGATCAACTCTGGGGCAGATCCAAACTAATCCTATCTTCCTCTGAAAGACATGGCAGATGAACTGAGGACAAGAAAGCATTCATTTGTAAATGGTCTGTACTTGTCTGAGCAGTATAACTCAGTATAGTACTGCTTAAATGCATCATTAATCTCTGTAGGATTGTATGTTTCTTCATTACCTGTATTTATAGCATTTATCGTTCGTTTTTGTCCGTCTCCTTTTAATTGCCAGGACAAATTTTATGCGCTTTCTCGCCAAGTTCATAATAATGCTGTTTAGAGCTAATGATAGCCTTCTCTGCCTGGTAAGTATTCATTATATTATACTCCAATTTTTATTAAGTAATTCCTTGTAAACATCCTTAGATTGAGCCCTGTGATATATATATTCCAGTGTTGAGATTTCAGATTCTAACTTATACAATTCAGAATTTTTTAATTTTTCCTAGCCTATTAGTATGTAAAATACATTGGCCCTAAAGATAAGCTTTTAAAGTGTCCCAGAATATAAAACTGTTAGTACAAGAAGATTTATTAGTAGAAGTAAAAATATCAATTTGTTCTCTTATAAATTTGCGGAATTCAGATTGTTTAAGAAGGATGGGATTTAGTCTCCACCTGTAAGTCCCTCTTGTTTTCTCCGGGATAGATAATGACATTACAAAGGGAGATTGGCCACTCAGTAAACGTGGGTAGATAACAAGAAATAATCTATACGAATATGCGTGTCGTGAGGATGTGAATAAAAAGAGTACTCTCTATCTTGTTGATGTTTCTGCCTCCAAACATCAGTAAGGTTTAAATCTTTCATAAAAGCAGTGGTGGATTTAGCAGTTTTAGAACGAGGCACTGGTTTAGTTGATCTATCAAGTACGTTGTCTAGACAAAAGAAGAATGCAAAAGTTTGGTGATGTCAATGGGTTACAGGCTTGATGCAGTTATTGAAAGCAAAGGATTTGCAACTAAATATTAAGTCTTTTTCATTTTAATCTATGTTAATTCTATCTTATCCAATACTTTTGGTAACATGAAAAATGGGTATATTAATATGAATTATCTCTTTTATTGGTGATAAAGGTGTGTGATTTATAGATGCTGAGGCAACAGAGGGGCATTTCCTTGTCCCACATGCATCCAGCTGCAGTCCACATGCTCGCTTCCACATATTAAAACCATTTACAGGAATCTTCTCTGTCAGTAGCATCTACAAGCCATTACAGAACATTGTGTGAAATTACACTTGCAAATTAACAAGCACTCCAACAGAGGGATCTACATCAACTTCCCCCTAATTACCATCAATACTGTATGTGCCTCAAAAAAATCTGCTACAAAGCACACAAAGGAAGGCAGACCCGATTTCCTGTGACCCGTATTTTTAATTGTTTATTGAACACACCTCAGGGGTCAAATCTGACCCAGTTTGATGTCAACACAAACAGCAGAATTTGTGCTGCAAAAAATGCTTGCACCGCACCTGGGTCGGATAACAGAGGAAGGGTGAGAGACATCTGGAAAAATCATTTTAATGAACACAGAGCTCCCGCTAATCCAAAACCTGGCAGTTCTCTGCGTCTAAGTGGGTGTTTGTGCGTTTGCGTGAGGGAGCTTCTACTACTGACCAGGAATCGCACTGCACGAGATGACTAGTTAATTAGAAACATGTTTGGAAATCTCCATTTAGAACTTGACTCATATTTCCCATCTCCTTATGTTCATTATCATTGTGAAGTTCCTCCCTGGCATCTTAATTGGTTAATGAGTGATGTCAGAATTTCCTTTTCAGTTTTAGGGCTGCTTTTTTTTAAACTTCCCATCGAATGCTTCCTTCAACCACATCTTTCTTTAGATGAACATACATTTCCTAATTCCCCAAAATGTGCCAACCAGCTCAGTATTTGTTGACAGGCCGCAAGAGTGCCTGAGGCTTCCATTAAAAGGGTTTTTCAAATTAAGGTTCAAAGAGAAACATGATTTCAACAGTATCAATGTATTTTCTCAATAAGTAGTAGTAGTAGTAGCCCTTTATTGTCACTAGTCACAAGTACCAGCGAAATTAGCCATCAACCATCAACCTATTTACAATAAACATTTAAAGTGTGGCAGAGATACTGTTATGCACATAAACATAGCATGTTTAAATTTGCTATAGGATACTTTCTGTTCTTGAGAGACAGAACAAAAATCTTGAAAAAAATTGGTCCTGAAATAAAACACAACATGAGCGTGAAAGGGTTTTTTGGTGCCCAATGTAATGAAAAGATACACTATTGTCTAAACGTTTGGGGTCAGTTTTTAAGATATTAATACTTTTATTCAGCAAGGACGCATTAAATTGCTCAAAAGTAACAGTAAAGTAATTTATAATAAAAATATTTATATTTCAAATAAATGTAATTCTAATGAATTTTCTATTTATTAAAGAAACCTGAAAAACGTATTACTGTTTCCACAAAAATATGAAACAGCAAAGTGGTTTCAAAATTTATAATAATCAGAAATGTTTCTTGAGCAGCAAATCAGCATATTAGACTGATTTCTTAAGGATCATGTAACACTGAAGACTGGAGTAATGATGCTGAAAACAGAAAATATTTCAGTCATTCTAGTCATTCGGGCAGTCGCGGCCTAATGGATAAAGTCGGACTTGTAACCCGAAGGTCGCAGGTTCGAGTTTTAGGTCCGGCAGGAATTGTCGGTGGGGGGAGTGAATAACCAGCACTCTCTTCCACCTTCAATACCACAACTTCAATACCACGACCCCAACTGCTCTCCGGGCGCCACAGCATTGGCTGCCCACTGCTCCGGGTGTGTGTTCACTGCTGTGTGTGTGCACTTGGATGGGTTAAATGCAGAGCACAAATTCCGAGTATGGTTCACAACTTGGACACACGTCACTTCACTTTCACTTAAAAGTTCATGTTCAATTCAATGTGTTGCTTGCTTTTTCCTTATAAATGTTTGTGAAATTTACTAGCTATTTACTACTAGCTATACTATACTAGCAATTGTTTCTATACCATTATTTTTTTACTATTCAATGGAAAACCTGAACTTGGAAACCCCTAAAACTGATGGAAAACAGAAAGCAAAACATCATTTTGGCCTGCCAAAACAAACTCTCTGAATCCATGGCCAATAATTAATTAGTCAGTGCAAAGTTCAAAGAAGACTAACAGAGAGTCAAAGCTACTGTAGCCACACATGCGGGTCAAGAGGCAATCGTGAATGAGTGGCTATGTAGTATTGTTAGGGTGTATGTGCTCAGGGCTCTTAGAAGATAAATGGAGGCTATTACCACTCACAGTTATGTCTTTAAACATCCCAGCATGAAGCTGGTAAATGTTCAGATGTGTAAAGTACCTTAGGGAAAGTGATGACTGCTTCTTCTCGATGTATTCCATATGGAGTCTTCTGGTAATAACAGCCTTGACATTATCAGGCTTTGTAAGGCCATACTGCTGTTGAACTTTGACTACAGTGTAAAAGAACACATTCCTAATGGTTATATGATCTTACAGTTTTTCTCGATTGCTTTGGCACATTTTTCGAAACAGTCTTAACATTCTCTAAACTGTGAGTGCAAATGTCACAACTGTTTGCTGGAACTTCAGAACTTTATTGCATGTCTGCAAAATGTAGTTATTCACCCAAAACATTTCATTCATGCTTCAAAACCTATGGTGTCAGTAATTTGGCCAAGGCCACCAAAATATAAAGTATTTTTGTCATTGTGTGAGCCACACTGGCTTAGTTGTTTTTTTCACCATGAAAGTCAACCTGGAGCGTTCTGCTTCATTTCCAATAGTTCACACGACCAGCATTTCGCACTTATTTCAATTTTTAGCTATTTTTGCTATTTTCAGAATACACACAATCATTTACATTCACTCGTGTCTAAGAATGAGTTTTAAAATCCTTCAGAATAGGCTGTGTTTGCTTTTAGAGCTCCTAATGGAGATCTTTATACCAGCATTCCGGAGAGTGAATAGCATTTCACATTTATCAGCAACAAATGTGACTTCAGTCTCAGTCAGTGCAGCGGGAGACTCCTACCAGTCTGTGTTTAGTCTGGAGGCCGCAGCTCACGTTGGTCCATCTGATGACTAAAGCACGCCGCTGAGTGACGACATCGCGCTGGCAGTGAGGTGAAGTCAGTCGATGGTCTGGAAAGAAAAGAAATCCACCTGAAATCAAGTCAGGGATTACAATGCAGAGGACTTCAGAAATGACTATAATCAAAGTCTGCACTTGGGCAGACGTAAAATCAAGTTCAAATTTGTTTTTACTTGGGTTAAATTCATTTTTTTTTTAAATAAGCACCATTTATTTTACATGATTAAAATGTAAAATAAAACAACCAATTGTCATTATGTCAAATACAAATGCTGGCTAAAGTAAATATTTATGACAAGCATCAAGGAAGATTTATGGTTGGATCAGGGCCTTTATGGTTGGATGTATGCTGCGGAAACACGTTTAGTCTGTCTTTAGTCTGTTTGACAGATATCACTCGCTTCTAAAAAAAGATGTGTTAAAATGCAAAGGAAGTCAAAATAGAAAAAAAATAAAATAACACATTGCATGAGAGCATTGGGGGAAAAAGTTAATGACAAAAAGCTGCACTGCTGAATCCTGCTCACCAGCATTTGCTGTGTTTTGGAGGCCCGTATGAATCCAGTGGGAACCGATTAGATTTATTGGTGTGGGGGGAAATTAATTTCATGAGTCAAGCGATTGGTGGTCCTAAAAGCTGAGCTGGGCAGTCAGGGCATAATATGAAGAAATTGCAAAGTAGAAGGTTGACAGGAAGGTTTTGCTGGTCCATCAGCTACTATAAACCAGCACTAACCTTTGTTAAGCAGCTGGACCTGGATGGAAATTCAATCTGGTCTTTTGTGTGGATGTTGTCTGGGTTTCATCAGGTGACTTGCAGCTCTGTAAATCTCACTAATCGGGATCATTTACACAATTTTCCTATTTAATAATTACAAAAACATCCAGATGCTTCCAAATCACATCTACTGCAAACGCAGAGTTTCCCATTCCCTGCACAAAGACACTTTTATTATGGTTTAATATTCAAATATCAGTTTTCACTGGCAAAACGCAATGTTCTTGAAGGCACAGCAGTGCAGCTCTCACAATACTGTCTTTTTCCGTCTAGTACTCTATATATCTATCTGACATTATTAGTGTACAGCACCCAAATGTGTGAGTTCTGGGGAAACGTCCTGCCAAAAGCAGACGCAGGTCTTCAAGAATGCTGGTTGTTTCCACAAACGGACGATCTTATTTATGGCTCAGAAGAGCAGAGGAATATTCAAAAACACACTGTATATCAAGAAAGCACAATAGTGCTAACTCTGTCACAACATGCACTTGCACAGCAAAAGCATATTCATATAATATATAATACATAAATCACACATTAATATATCGATTCAATTATATGATACGTAATGTAATATTTTTACATTTATATATTCTGAAAGTTTTTAAATGTTTATGTTATGTTTTTTTTACAGAGGACTCTTATTCTTACCAAGGCTGCGTATATTTGATCAAAAATACAAATACAATTATGTTATGAAATATTACATGTAAAAATAATTTTTTAAAGTGTAATTAATATCTGTGATCCTGAGATATGTTTTTTTTAGGATTCATTGGTGAATTGAGAAAATGCATAAATGCAGCAGAAATTAATCAAAATGACACACAAATCTCTAAATATGAGAAAGGTTAATAATGATTAGCAAACACTTATGTTATAAAAACAGATCCATTTGTTAGTTGCTGCTTACAAGATACAAAAAAACTATATTCGACAGTGCCAAAGCGAAACAAAATGTTGATTTATAAGGCGTTCGCTCATGTGATGACAATGCAGCCCAATGCACAGCGGAACCCAGAAGGCAAAGGCTTTTATCTTCCATGACAAATGCCTGGTCTGCACACAGGCTCATAAAGACCTGACGTCTTTCCGAGCACTGTAACATCCCTCACGCTTCTCCAACCTGAAATAATTATTGCCAGGTGTTTAAAATCCGAGTCAGCTGCTTGTAAAGCGGGCCCTGCAGGTAACAGTATCTCATTACACGATGGCAGCGCCTCTAGAGAACAGTCCGCCTCTTCCATTCACATGTATCTCGGAGCTGCTATTCCATCATGCTGGGACTCAACCGGACATCCGTGAATTATGGATCAGCATGGATTTGCTGTAGCTGACAAGCCATTTGAAGCACTGCAGCAAGAAATGCCCTTGACCAACACACTCATATTTATCTCCTGTCTTAATCCAGCTTTTGCCTTTTTAATCACATCCAGAGCTGAAAACATGGACACAAACTGTGAATTTTATCTTCAAAAGGAAAATGTCTGTTATTCTTAAAACACACAAAAATAAAGGGTGAATCTCATGAAGAAATGTCTGCACTTAATTTCATTAAAATAATATTTTTTTTACAAATAAACGTCCCAGGTTACGTATGTAACCATGGTTCCCCGAGGGAATGAGACGCTGCGTCGCAGAATGCTATGTGAACGCCCCCAGCATAACCACGCTCTGAACCACGTGTGTTATCTGTCCACTGGAGGGGCGAGACATCACGGGTGGGTGACGTCAGAGACCAGGAAGATTAAAAGCACGTGCGGTGAAACTGGCGTCAGCTTCTAGGAATGAAGCATGGGTATCTCGCCATACAATTAAGCTTCTGCTGGTCAGGCTCCCCGAAGGGACGAGGACAGAAGGCCTGGAGTACGACAGGCCGTGGTGTAGAGGAGGGGACCTTAGGGACATACCCCGCTCGAGGGTAGAGGAAAGCTTTGGCCAAACCGGGCGCAAAGTCGAGATGGGAAGGGGCCACAGAGAGGGCCTGCAGATCCCCAACTCTCTTAAGAGAAGATATCGCCAGAGGAAAGGTAGTCTTCAAAGTGAGATGACGATCAGAGCTCTCCTCAGTAGGCTTCTAACACCACAACCAGGTCCCACGGGGGGACACGGGATCACACTCGAGGCCTCAGCCTCAGCGCACCGCAGAGGAAACATGTAACAAGGAGGTGTACCCACTGAAAGGCCACCGAGAGGGGCATGAACCTTCAGGGTGGAGTGGGTTAACCCTGCGGAGAAACGAACCTGCAAGAACTCCAGCACTGTACCGATCGGGCAGTTAACTGGGTCAGACTGGCTGTCTCCACACCATGAAGTGAAAAGTCTCCACTTCAGAGCATTCAGTTTCCTCGTAGAGGGAGCTCTGTATTGGAGGATGGTCTCAACAACCTCGGTTGAGAGACCGGAGGCTATGAGATGTGCCCCCTCAGGGGCCACACCCACGGCTTCCACAGCACCTGGCGAGGGTGGACAAAAGTGCCCCCCGCCTGTGAGAATTACAAGATAACAGCAATTGTAATTAGTTACAGTTACTAAGAAAAAATGTGTAATTAAATTACAGGTAATTACAGTTGGGGGTTCGCTTCTTGCTCAAGGGTCTCACCTCAGTCGTGGTATTGAAGGTGGAAGAGAGCGTTGGTTATTCACTCCAAAATCAAAATGGCTTGATAATTGAGACTGTTTAGGTTTTGGGGGGATTAAAAAAAGTGCTTTTTATCATTTTTAATTTTTGTTGTGTCCACACACTGCCAAGACCCATTTATATGCAAATGAAGATATTTGGCATCCAATGTCTCCTTTAAAATTGAAATATTATAATCTTAATTCAAGTGATGAAGGATTTTGAAAGTCTGACAGTAATCAGTGTTGAGTACTACTGTAAGGTTAACCCTGTCTGCTTTACGTTTGAAAGTGATTAACAGTTGAAAACAATAGGAGTGTAGAAAAATAATCAAAAAGTAATCAGTTACATTACTTTAATAAAGTAATTGAAAAGTTACACTACTTATTACATTTTAAGTAGGGTAACTTGTAATCTGTAACCTATTACATTTCCAAAGTAACCTTCCCAACACTGTGTACAGCAGGCCAATAGGTATCACGTTGGACGCAGCTGCCATCAGACCCAGCAGTTTTTGAAACTGCTTGACCAGGGCCGTGCAGAGACCTTTGGAGGGGCAGGTGCTCAAAGTATAAAAGGGGCACATGGAACACAGCTTTTAATTGAGCTGTGCTCCTTGCTGATATGTGTATCGAAATGGATGCTTCTGTATTGATACAGCAGAAAAAAAAGAAACAGAACAGAAAATACCATTTTAAGTTTGAATGGTAAATTTTTGCACCTCTTAATTACTCTGGAATTATATTATTATTATTATTATTATTGCTGTTGTTGTTGAGTTTACAGGGTATGGTGGTTTTGCTGTTGTAAATACTACTGTTCTTGTTGTTGTAGAAAAAAATATCCCTGTCTTATTTAAAATAGAATTCTATTCTAATCCTGTTCTGAATTTATTCATTTTTTGAATTATAATGATTATATAAACAGGATTGATAAGTATAATTCAGAGGATGAGAAAATCAGTATAAGCCAGTTTTACAAGTGTTGTGATACAGTAATTATTTTTAAGGCACTCTATGTTTTTTAAATAAATACTGTAATAATAATAGTTCAAAGTGTGAATAGTTTTTAGTCAGATAACATAAAAAAAGACAAGACACCTCGACTCGCTTTAAACTTTTCTCAATTAAACAGCAAGAACGAAAGAGAACAAGCACCTTTGTTTTTATTGCTGTGTGTAGAACTACGTTAGCTGCATTTTTTATATTTAATATTAATTTTAATAAAATGTAAATTCGTCCCCCGCACTTTATTCGAGCTCGAGCAGGTGTTTTCACATAAAGGTTTCTAGATTTAAATCTAGATTTAAATTAAAAAAGACATGAGCTGACGTTTTATTCGTATCCAAAATGAGATGTGAATATCAGGAGAGCTGAACACTTTCGTGCAGTGCATGTTTCATTCATACTCAAAGCCAGAGGGCGCTCTCGCGCAGAAACTTATGACGTGCAGGAAATCCCTAATACGGACAAACTCACACACTGAGCTGAATAAAAAGCAGAAACGTTTTTACTGATGAAACGTGAAGACAATAAACACACTATTGCGAAAAAAATGGTTTATGTGTGTTTTTCAAGTTATCTTCAGGTAATAAGCAAATAAACTATATGAAAAATGCAGTACTGATTGACATATAGTATAGAAACTATAAAATATATTTCCTGAATTATTCTGTGATAAAAATGGGAAAAGGGTGTTCGTAGTAGCCTTTATACTGTATACCAATCATAAAATTGTCATTAGGAAAACATTGAACAAAAATATTGTAACCCCTTGCTGCAGCTAAAGGCCTCGATCCAGAGCAGAGAGTTTATGGTGGCATCATTCAACGCCGTTTTCGCAGCGAGCCCAGGCGTACTCCACAAATGGAAGATCTCTGCGGGCTAGGGCGGAGAAACGAGGGGCGGTTTCCATGCTGCGGGGAGAAAACAAGGGAAACAAACAAAACTTTTCAAAAAAACGGGAAAACAAACACAGGGAGAAGGGGCGGCGCTTACTTTCTGTTTCGGTCCGGTATTCTGTCACGCTCTGCTGGGAGCAAGGTGCGAGGAGACGAGGAGCAAACTTCCAGAAACAGACTTTTAATGACACAATTTCCATCGAGCGGGGTGAAGACAAACTATACCGGACGTTGAATATGATGTTTTCATTAAAATTTGTATAAATTAAATGAACTGTAATAACACAAGTAAAAATATTTAAACAAACAGTACAAACATTTCATTAAAATTCACAAATTAAATCAAATCTATTATAAATTAGTATCAATAATAATAATAAAAAAAACTACTATTTTCTATAAACTGCTTACAACTGTACATTAAAATGTGCTTTACAATTTAACAAAGACAAATGTAATGGACATTTTCATGAGATTCATCCAAATGTGTCTACTAAATATTGTCTAAAATCTATCAGTGCAGTTAAAATCTAGTGATCCTTGTGTCTCATTGATTGATTTTGTGTCTAAATAATAACAAATGCCCCAAGAAATCTATTCAAGAACATTTTTTTCCAATAACCAGAAATTTATCCTAATCCTAAATTTATCCTAATCCATTTGTCAAAGCTTGTGTGTTGCATAAGAGCAGCTTCAGAAATATTTTCACACATCTGCTTGGACACAAATAATGATAATATTTAGAAAACAGAAACACAGGAATCAATGGCGATTACTCTGCATGAACCCTGGAATAAGCAGGATTTATTCTTGACCTCAAAAAATCCTGCGGTACACCAGTGTTTGGTTAATACATCCTAGAAATGTCTATGATATTTAGTAAGTCCTGTCATGAGCAGTAAGAGATGATGTTGTGTGGTAACCTGGAGAGAAAAAGAAACGCCTGTGATCTACAAGTGGAAAGTGAGTTCTAACATCTGCTATTACGTGATGCACTGGCTCTGTTCCAGACTTACTGCACAGCCTACATAGACAGCATTTGAAGGCATAGATACACTCTTGTAGGCAGCAACATTATGCAGGCTATATATGAGATTTCATTTGGCAGCATCACATGTATACTTTATATAGAAGACAATCCCATAATACTTTGCAACAAGCTCAGTGAAAAAAAAAATCCATCCAAGACAGGCGAATTAATTCACTACGGAAAAGTATCAATAAAATAGTTAATATTTAACCCTTATATTATGTTCCGGGTCAGTTTGATCCAATACAAATTTTTGAGTATAGTTGGAAATACTGGTTAACACATGATGATTTTGCTAGGTTCAATTTTGTGATTATTTCTCATGCCTCAATTTGACCCCAAAATGTCAAAATGTTTACAGGCAGGTGCGCAGACCAAAAAATAAAAATAATAATGTTGTCAGTTTCTCAACTACATGAAAACATCTGAGGTTACTGCATGTAACCATGGTTCCCCGAAGGGAACCAGACGCTGCGTCGAAGCGCTATGGGAACTCCTCCAGTGTGACCTGGCTCTGAATCACATGAGTAATCTGTCCAATCGATGGGCGAGACATCACGGGCGGGTGACGTAATTGGCCAGGAAGCATAAGAGCACGTGCGGTGGAACCGGAACGGTCCTTTTAGCAGTGGAAACATTAGCAGAGAAGTCAGAGAGGAGTGATGATATAAATTAAGGTCAGAAGGATTACGTAATTTGCGCCATACCCTTTCCGCAGCCCTGAGTTTAGAACAATGTTTTTGGAGGACATCAGATAGCCAAGGGGCAGAAGGGGTGGTACGGGCTGGCTTGGAAGATAAGGGGCAGAAAGTATTTAAACAAGACGTCAGGGTGGAACAGAAAGTATCAGTAGCACTGTTAGAATCAAGAGAGGATAACTGTTTAGGGGGAGGAAGTGAAGATGAAACCATAGCAGATAGCCGGGAGGGTGAGAGTGAATGCAAGTTACGTCGAAAAGTGACATGTGGAGGGGTATGTGATGTGTCAGGAATCATGTTGAGGTTAAGAGTGAAGAGGAAGTGATCCGAGGTGTGTAGTGGAGTAACCAGCATGATTTTTGTGGCATAATGGACTAAATTTAATAATAATATAATAATAATAAGGGGCTTAAGGGTATTCTGTAGTCTTTGACTAAGATGATGAAGACAATTCATTAGCCTATAAGTCTTGTTGACCAGCAGATATGAAAGTGCATTATGAAATGCCTATGATATCAAAAGGATGCAGTGCGTTAAATTGCACGTTAAACGTTTTCCTCCCATAGAAAATCATTTTAAATAAAACGTGTAATATAGCTTAATGGACAAAGACAATGATATAAAAGAGCTGTAGACCATTTATTCTATCTGGAAAAACGTTTAACATGAAACTTTGCATGTTGCATTTATTCTGGGCTCACCTGCCTGTACATTTGTTATGTATATTTTAATAATGATGAGGAGCATGATTGCTCTTTATCATCTTAGTCTATTATGCCACATTATCCCACGTTTTGCGGTATGGGGGGAAAACACTACATATTCATTATATCAATAAACTGTATAATGAATTTGATATTTTGATCTTAATACACTAAGCCATATTAAGTGTTTATGGTCTTCTATGGTTTTCTAGAAACTTTGCGCATTGCGTTCATATTCTGCTGTTCTGCCACGGATTTGCGGGTCTTGTCTTTTTCTCCTACAGATGAATTGCAGGACCCTGTTTGTTATTGTACTAAATTAGTTTTAATAGTTTAAGCACCAGTATAGTTTTAAGTCACAATGCATACAAAAAAAGTTGTATATTGTACACATACTGCAGAAATAGTATGTAGTATAGTAGTATGTTGGTTTTATACTGCACATTTAAACTGAAGCAAGATTGCAGAATTCATACATAAAATCCAATCATCCAATCATGAGTTGCATGCTGTTCTGAATTTAAGAGCACTAAGGTCTTGTTAAGGCTGGTCTAGGGAAACTTCTGATGCATCACGAATGAAAACTGTGATCTTCTATGGAATCTTCCTTAAATAGAAAGTTAAAGCGCTGAGGGTCCATCACATCAGTTAGCATTTGATCACATTTGTTATTTGTTGTATCACATGAACCTGTAGCTTGGATACTCCAGGGGCGTCCAGAGCACCGGTCTCTCCGCTTTCAAAAGCAGGCGTTCTGGCACAGCCAGACGGAACAATCCGTCCTCTCAGGACGCTTATGATTGCTTCTGCTTTCCATGCAGCAACACCAGCCTTCCAAATTCTGTAAATTATTAAAACATTTGTGGTGCAGCAGATGAAGAAAAGGAACTGACAGCATGTTCGCTCAATATGGCGAAAAATATCAAGTTAAGTTAATTTATGAGCATTTTATATTTCAGAATAAATGCGTAATTCTTGGACTGCATGTACACTGTAAAAAAAATATATTTTTTGAAGTTGTAAATAAAACAATGATTACATAAAGACTATTTCCGTCTTTCTACTGAGTTCACATTTAATTCAGCGTGTTACTTGCTGTTTCTTTGTCATTATTCATGTAATTTAATTTGCTGGATGAAAATGGTTTTAAAGTGAAAAGTCTATTGTTGAAATTCACCAATACAGCTAAAGACGTTTTGGAATTGTAAGATAATATTTTTGATTATCAATCAAATTGCAATAGACAATGGTTGCCTGAATGTTATTACCCCAAAAAAGTTACTCTAATCAAATCAAATCTCTTTATTGTCACACATCATGTGCACAAGTGTACCAATGGTGAAATTCTTAGGTACAAGACTGTGCCATGGCAGTACAAGCAACAAGAAGAAAAATGTACAATATACATCGACAACAATATACACACAATATACACATTTGCACAATAAACAATAGACAATTGTCCACAATATACAATACACTTATTTCCATAATTCCATAACATGTATAGCTTTTATATTTGACTTACAGTGATGTATGCTGTTAGTGTTTTACTGTGAAGTTCAGTGCAGTAGTTGTTAGTGCAGGAGAGAAGATGGAGCTGCATGTGTTCTAAGCTATGCAGTGCAAGACATGCTACAGTGCTGTCAGAGTCAGTGTGGCTGGTGTGTAGATGGAATCCAGTGTGAGGGTGAGAGGTAGGTGGGTGAGTATCGTTTTGCTATCTGGAGTTCAGCAGTCTGATGGCCTGCGAGAAGAAGCTGTCTCGCGTTCTGCTGGTTCGGGTCCTGATGCTGCGGTACCATGTTCCTGATGGTAGCAGCGAGAAGAGTTCATGGCTCGGGTGGCAGGAGTCTCTGATGATCTTCCGTGCTTTCTTCACACATCGCTGGGTGTAGATGTCTTGGAGGGAGGGAAGCTCACCTCCGACGATGCGCTGGGCCGTCTGAACTATTCTCTGCAGGGCTTACCGGTGGAGAGCGGTGCAGTTCCCGTACCAGGCAGTGATGCAGCCAGTCAGGATGCTCTCCACAGTGCAACTGTAGAACTGTCTGAGGATTTTTGAGCTCAGACCACATTTCTTCAGTCGCCTGAGGAAAAAGAGACGCTGGTGGGACTAAGCAAGTAATTAATTACAAGCTCAACAGTGTAATTAGATTACTGTACTAATTACTCTCTCTAAAAAGTATTGCATTACTCATTACTAATTACTTTCTAAATCCCATATAAACCTCAACCAGTTAAAATGACATAAATTATTTTTGAACTGACCAAATAACATTTAACATTAGATGTTAAATGTTGATGTTAAATTTACTATTGTTTAGCCTATACTGTTTTTATTGCAATTACATCAGAAGTAACTGCAATTAAATTACAGAAAAAATAATAGTAATTCCTTACTTTTCAAGGGATTACAAGTAATTACATTAATTAATTGCTTAGTAATGCATTATCACTGGTCATTGAATCAGATCATAAAATATACAAGCAAGTGGGATCTGCATTCAAATGCAAGATCTTTTCTTTTCTAAGTTCATTTTCGGGCTTTTGATAATGCAGTGTTTTTTGTGATTTTTAGTGCATGTAGTCAGTTCTCCTC
Source organism: Barbus barbus (assembly GCF_936440315.1). Classification (NCBI taxonomy): domain Eukaryota; kingdom Metazoa; phylum Chordata; class Actinopteri; order Cypriniformes; family Cyprinidae; genus Barbus; species Barbus barbus. Next base: position 2,883,149 of record NC_136733.1, read on the forward strand.
AATGTCACACAGGTAAACTGTAGTTCATCACATCGACTATATGAAATTATCCACAAATGCTTCACAAACACAAAGCCTTTATTTTCAACATTGTGCTCGACAAGTGTGTCTGTGCTGTTTCTTTGGAATAAATGACATTTGCATTGATATTTTGTATCTAACGAATGACATTCAGACATTTTAAATGTGCCTTAACTGTTTCAGTTTCTCTAAACTTTGTTGTCAGTTTTTAATACAGTGTTACAGATGATGCCCTCAGATGCTGACAAAGACAAACTGAAATGGTGACGAATTACTCAACATCTGGACTATACCACCCCCACCTGGTTACTGCAGGCATTATGTGAGTCTCTCAGCAGAGCTAAAACAAACTGTGCAGAGTCAGACAGAGCAGACACAGCAAACCCTGAAAAGGACTAAGTCAATAACACCTGTTCAGATCAGCGTGTCAATAATTTCCTAGAGAATTTTGCACTGAAATATTGCTGACCTGAGTATAAAATATATGATTTATTATTTTCAAAAATGTAATATTATTTACTATAGAAATATGGAGATTACTATGGAAATCTTTCAAGCATAGAATTCACAATTAATATTTTCTGATCTTTCCAGGTTTTTTATGCTCGTGGAATTTTTTCAGCTAGTTGTTCAATGACACATTTGTAATTTTTGTTTAGTTTAAGTTGTTATACAAAAATTTTATCCAAATTATGTGGACATAATATTCATATATAAAAAAAAAAATAGCCACAATTTACTAAAACAAGGGAACAAATTTGTAATTAATGGTCATTAAATAGCAGACTAAATACATTTTAAATAATTTAAAAAAATAAATAAATTATATATATATATATATATATATATATATATATATCATCTCAGATTGAGAAAGTTCAAAGTATTTTGAAGGAAAAATTACATATGCCAAAGCCACAGAAACCCTCAGAGCCGTCTGAGTGTTTTTCCCAGCTCTGAACATCTGAAATGTGCAATATAGACTGACAGAAGCACAAAACCATGAGGCAGACACTGACTCAATCGCGTCCACATCTGTAGTTAGAATATAAATGGAGGCTGCATACACAAATAGTTCTGCTTCCTTGGGGTCTTTTTGCATGCCGAATGGAAAGTAGCTGATTAAATCTTTATGTTTTTTCTGCTTCTCCTTTCCACTGTGCTGGTTTTCATATTAAAGCATTCATGCATTAATGTTCTTTAATGGTTTTAGTCCAGCAGTGCTACTGCAATGCAACATATTTCAAATATGCTTAGCAGTCGCCATATAATACTGCATGAGTAACATCCCTGAGTGCTTTAGTTGTTAACTGTTCAGTGTAAAATACAATCAGCACATATTCAATGAGAACACTGGTGCAAAACCTAGTGAGCTACCTATGTAGGCAGATTTACGGCATGAGAGTCCTGTATTGTTTCAGAAATATTTTGCAATTAGAAAAACCAACATGCATAATTGCAAATCCTCTGTGGAGCCTCTGCGATCTTAATCAAGCCTGTCTGGGTCTTACAAGCTGACAGTCGCACATGTAGCAATAAGTAATGAATGAATTGTCTTGATGAAATGTCAGTAGGTGGAGATTTGCGGACGCACATATTGTGTTTTCTATGCGTTTAGCTGGAATACGGTCAGTGTGGACGCTCTGCGTGTGTGCTGTCATAGGGACAGATCAATGATAACTTCATTAAGGCTAAAAAATGTTTATCGATTTTGTCCTGCACCAGCAGTTTGGAGGCACAAAAGTGATGATAATCACAGCATAAAGCAGTGTGAATTTATTTATAAGTGGCAAATCCACATCCACGGGGCCAAACAAACACAGACAGCTGTGACAAAAATGTTCATTACATTCTTTAATATAAAGTTATGTAACAGTTACTTATAGTCGTTGAATCCAAGTTTGATGAGGAATACATTGCATATCTTTTGTATATCTGTCAATTAATGCCAAAATATTTTTTATAGAAGGCAATCGTAATGGTTTTCTCTCTTATACACATGTATGAATCAAGGTCGTGCAAAATTCAGAATTAAACATGATCCTGTCATGTTCATTTTAACAGAACTGGCCACAGCCACAAGAAGTTGAACTGGTATTTAAATTGGAATGGCAGTAGCAGCAGTAACAGCACAGGCAATTCTAGGAAATTAAGTGTTCTTCCACCCTGAAGCAAATATTTATTAAATAGGATGCAGTATGTAAACTAAATAAAATAAATAAATAAAAACTGTAGAGTGTAGTAAAAACAGTTTATGCACTTGTTCAATAGTCTGTTTTTTTTCTTTTGGAAAGAAGTCTCTTCATTTGTAAAGATGAGTTAAATCCAAACATACAAACGAAGACTTGACCAGACTTGACTAACTCTAAAATGAATTTCCTAAACTAACAGTGCAGCTCCTCACTCTCCAACGGCCCATTGAAAGGACAATTAATCAACCACTGTGCCACTTTTTCAGTTAAAACAGATGATTCTGGTCTTTTTAAAGATTGTATTTCCATTTAAAAATCAAGGATATTTTAAGACTTACCCACCTTGCTCTCCACTAAATGACCTGGCAGAACGGTTCCTCCCGTCACCGATTAGCCACTTTGACACTGACTTTTCTGCCTCTTTTCTGGTCATTTGGTTTGTAAGATTTTTTTCAAGCTTCCTATAAAACAAAAAGAGCAAATTTAGATTAAATTCAATATTTAAGCCCTTGCAATAAATAAGCAGTCATCTTCATTTTTACATTTTTTTCAGGAAATACAATAATGGTATCAGATATAATATTATCGTAAACAAATTATTTCTGTGTAACCAAGGGCACAGGGCAACATTTAAAGGCATAGTTCACACAAAAATTAAATGTCTCATTTAAATCACAAACGTCAAAATCTGCCCATCTGAAATTTTCCTTTAAACAATTAGAATTTTTATCAGGCAAATATAGGTCCTTTTCATTGCAATTACAGTGAAATAACTGAACATAAACATAAGAGCCTGATAAAAATGATTTTGGAAGAAAATTTCAGATGGTTTTTGCATCCGATGTCTTCATTTGTTCTGTATAAGTGTGCACTCTAAAAAATGCTGGGTTAAATACAACCAAGTGCTTGGTAAATATTGGACAGAACACATGCTGGGTTGTTTTCAACCAACAGTTACCTTCTGGGCAGTAACCCAACCGCTGGGTTCGTCCATATTTTACCCAGGACTAATTTTTATTAGTTATTACTCCAGTCTTGAGTGTCACATGACATGGTTCTTCAGAAATCATTCATTTTTTCAGGATTTTTTGATCTTTTGTAAGTCTTTACTATCACTTTTTTAATCAATTTAACATATCCTTGCTGAATAAAAGTATTAATTTCTTTAAAAAAACAAAAAAACATACTGACCCCAAACTTTTGAACGGTGGTGTATATTCTGAAATAATTTTTATTTCTTAACTGTTATCAAATTCTCAACGTGTCTAATTCTAATGTTTGTTAATATTTTTACTCAAAACCACGATTCCTCGATTTTAAATAAATAAATAAATAAAATCAGGGCAAATATTATATTCAAAATAATCTGAAAAAACACCAGTCCCTTGGTCAACTGAATTTTCCATGCCCACAGGCGACCAAACATGCTGCGGTCTGAGGCGTCTGAGATGTAAGGGATATTTTTACACTTGGATATTCAAAAGTTGTGTAGTGCTTGAAGAGCTGCTATTTAACAATCCTGACAATTTTTTAATTAATTTATTTATTAAAAGATCAAAGAACAATATTGCCATCGCAGTCAGCCATGACTGTGCTAATTAAAACAAGTCTTTAAAATGATAATTTTGCCTCCTTTTGACTTGAATCTGGCTTTCAAAGCCACAGCTGTAAACCACTTTTCATCTCTAAACCACCCAAACATGCTGCTGTTTGAAGCTGCTGGGTGGGAGACATCAGCATTCACAAATCAATCCACATTCAGGGCAGGATGGAGCGAAATGCAGCAAACTAAATAAATGGCTGTTGTGGGTTCAAAAGAAGCTCCTGAAACCACAATAAGCATGGTAAAACTACTGTAACACAAACTCTCATGGCTTTTTATGAAATGCAGGTAAAAGCTATGTTATAAAAGACAAGAAAATTCAACTGATGCATAGAAATTGATGCATTGAAAATACTTTTTTTTTTTTTAGTAAAATGTTTCATTTAAAATCACAAACATTTCTGTAACACTTAAGTCTTTTTTTTATAATGCAACATAAAGCTATTCATAATGCACATGGTAATGCATTATATCTGTTCATATTTTTTTTTTGTTGTTGTTCAATTTGTAACTGAAATGAAAGTGCACAAGATTTGCAGGTTCCTTGTACATGTACATCTGATTGTTATAATGCTATAGTGTATTATAACTGTGGTTACAATTATTCATGAGATCAATGCATTATAATGTGCATTACATGGCATAATTTTTGCACTATAAATACAGAGTTTACAAGTAAAGTGTTACTGATATTTCTTCTGTAAAATAATTACATTTACTGATTACCTTTCAGAGGATTGGCAATGATTACCAGATTACTAATTCACTGGTGCAAACATAAAAATAGTGCTACACTAAACAGAATTAATTCAGCATGTGTGTGATTATCAGGTGTACAGATCAAGGATACTTTACCATGTTTTACACACCTTTTATAACAGCTTTTATTATTTTTATGCAGTTCATGTTAGCTTTCACTTTTTTTTTACAATCTGCACTTCTTGCTTTCTATCTATATGGCAACCTCGTAAAATCACCCATGCGTAGCAACATTTTTCATGTGGAGGTCAAAGCACCTCACTGATGCTCTGATGTGAGTTGTGTGTACTCGCTCATTGGAAGCATGTCACAGCATGTATGTTCTGCTTCCTCTGGAAATAAAATAATTTTTTTCTCTCTCTCACACACACACACACACACACACACACACACACACAAAGTGAGATAATACTAAAACAAACTTTCTTAAAATACTTATTTTTTGTGCCAGAAAAATACTGCTTTGATTATAATAAAATCTATCTTTCAAAAGTTACATTTTAAAAATAGCTTAAAAAGCATCTATAGCTATTTTTGTTTAGGCCTAATCGAATCTGACAACAAATTATGAACAGCTTGGGAAACTACAGTTTCTAAGCAATTTCCCAACACTGAAAAGCTCTATATGTTATGTCCGCATCTCTGAAAGTCTTTGATTTGATTGTTACAGTTCCATTAGCATATCCGTCTTGGACCGAGACCTTCGCTTTGGCTTCAGGAGTCAGAATTGTTTCCGCCTGCTTGGCATATTTCTTGTCTTTTCTGAAACACGACTTAATAATGCATTTTGCTGCATGTGTAAAATAAATCTATAATGTTGTTGTGCTTTCGTGAGAATTGATTATGACATGCTATTCATATCTCTGAAAAGCAGAGGAAAAAACAAGAGATGCATACACTGACCAAATAAAAAAGCAAGGGAATGCAAGCCTTTACATATTTATCGCTGAATGTGTATTTTTCATGCATTTGTGTGCATTTTCATCTTTCAAACTTATTCAGTGACCCTCCATGAAGTGGCACTATATTAAAGTGAGAATGAGCTATTGGTGCTCGAGATTAATTCAGTCGTCAGTGAGAAAATAGTTTAAACGGCCTCTATTCTGCATCACATGTAATGAAACTACATCTACTGACATTTTGAGAGCTGGTGCATTATGCTAGTTCAGGTTGGGGTAGGTTGTTTCAAGTAAAATATTTCAATATTTTTATTGATGTTATAAGAAGATCACATAGTGTCAGATACATTTACTCATGCCGACTTCAACATTGAAAAAAATTGGGAATGCAACATCAAACTAAAATGTTTTGAGAAGCGTTTGTGTTGTTCTAAGGCCTCCAAATTGGTCAAGCATCTCTTTGTAAAGTTGGTCTTAAAGGAATAGTTAACCCAAAAATGTAAATTTGCTGAATATGTCCTCACCCTTAGGTAATTCAAGATGTAGATGTAGAGTTTTATTTCTCCATCAGAACAGATTTGGAGAAATGTAGCATTACATTACTTGCTCACCAATGGATCCTCTGCAGTTGAGTCATATTTTAGCTAGCTTTAGCAATGGTTTAAACATCTTAATCATGGGTTTGTTTCTCACAAACAACAGTTTTTCAATTCACCAGACGTTTAATGGTGGACTGGAGTGGTGTGGATTATTGTGATGTTTTTATCAGTTGTTTGGACTCTCATTCTGACGGCACCCATTCACTGCTGAGGATCCATTGGTGAGCAAATTATATAATGCTAAATGTCTCCAAATCTGTTCTGATGAAGAAATAAAATCATCTAGATTTTGGATGGCCTGAGGGGTACATTTTCAGCATTTTTTTATTTTTATTTTTATTTGGGAGAGCTATGCATTTAACTATAATCTGCAGGCATTAAAGCAGAGGTCTAGACTGACTGATGCTCATTTCCAGACCAATCGTGTTCAGTTCACTGCCAAGTCTCAAGTAGCAAGTGCTGAACAAACATGATCGATAATTGCATGACTATGCCAATAACTGTATATAGTGAACATTCATGGTTGTAATAACAATTTGTAGGTACTTTCCAAGAATAGGGTGCAATTTGGTGCCAATTTACTATTTTAAAAAGCATGAAAGTCTTTTTTCTTTCTTTTTTTTCCTCTATCAGGTATGTTTGACAAACTATTACCATAAAATTACCAAGCATTATAAGTAGCGAGCTAAAAACATTAAATATCTACATCCCTTTATGGAAATTATGATTTTGTCCTTAGAGATCACGAGACTGTCCAACAATTTAAGTCATAAAACAATGTCACGGAAGTACAATATTATCATTAAATTTAATACATTTTCATTAATTATAGAAACACACAAATAAATCAACAATACTGTGAACTGTGAATTTTAATATGTTTATTTTTCTGTGCTCAGAGCTGTATTTTCAGCATCATTACTCCAGTCTCCATCACATGATCCTTCAGAAATCATTCTAGTATGCTGATTTGATGCTCAAGAAACATTTTTGATTATCAATGTTCGCTGTTTTATATTTTACTAGAAAGAAAAATAATCACTAATTTTGATCATTATTTAACCATTAATTTAATTATTTTTGTTTAATTAATATACATACTAAAATAGACAATTACATTAAGAAATTGTGAAATAAATATATATAAAATAGTTATAAACTTACTTTAGATGAGCCATTTTAAAGCCATTTTTCCAGCAGGGGGCATTAGACAGACAGGAGCCACTTCACTGACCAATAACTCACATCCAGCTGTGTGTCCGTTATAGTTCAATAACCTCCCCAAAATGAAAATGTTTGCCATCTATTCATCCTCATCTCACAAAAAACAAAACAAACAAAGAAACAAAAAACTGTGGACTATAAAATGGGCTATGCAGGCTGCTTTTTTTTTTGTTTTTACACCAAATCAAAGTCAAATCAAAATAATTATATATTAATTAATTATATAATTATGTAATTGTAATAATATTTTTTTTAATAAATACAGCCTTGAAACTTCTTATGCATAAGAAATATTACAAATCTTACTGATCCCAAACTTATGAACATCAGTGTGTGTGTGCGCGTGTATGCAAAATAAAAAAATCTGGCTTTCATATGACCAGAGCTTATAAGGTCAACTGTGGAAACTAAAACCCATTTCTCCATGCATGAGCATATACTCACACACTGAGGGAAACTTTCCCTTCGTAGAGGGCGAGAGACAAAGGAAGAATACAAAATGATATTTTGCAAATACTGTCCTGCTGGCAGCCACTTTATCTTTACCGTTAGAATAAATGGAAGTGGAGGGGCGATTGACGTACAGCTGGAATGCAGATGAACCTGAGAGAGTGTGCGAGGAGATAGTTATGATGCATTGAAACTTCCTCGGATTCAATAATTTCCATTCGGTTCCGCAGTGCGAAGAACACAATTCCAGAGGGGGGGAGGAGAGCTGGCACAAGTACAAAGCCAGAGCGGATAGTCGGACAAGAAGTGATCCTGTCAGTCAGAGAGGAAGGAAAGAGATGATTTTTGAAACTGTGGATGAGGAGGAAGAAGAAGAATTGGAGAACGAATCTATGCTTAAAATGAAATACTGACGTACTGCATCGTGTGCATAGATGCACGTGACCTCTCTAGGTTGCATTTTTATGGATGCACAATGTCAAGTAATCAGTTCTGCAATAAATACAAAAAGGAGTTATTTTGCATTTTTAAATGTAAAAATGTTGTTACAAATCACACAATTGAGTTCTTACATAAACTCACACCCTGTCAGAAGCCGTTTCTCAATACCAAGTACGCAGAGTCTGGACTTCCGTCCTTTCGAGTTTGGACTTGCCAAGTTCGACTCAGAAGAACGAACTCTCGAGGACGGGAGGACGAACCGAATTCTGGGTTATGGCCCGTATCAAGTCCGCACAAGTCACCTCTCAATGCATCCTCAGTAAAAGGGGCGGATCAAGAACACATCCGGGGATTTGAACTGGACTTGGCTAGAGGTGAACTTTGAATTGGAACAGTACTTGGCAGCGACTGATGACGTTTCACAAGTCCACAAGAACACAAGTACAGACAAGTACGCATATTGAGAAACGGCCAGAGTGTCACCGCAGTCTCCACTAACGACACTCACCAGATCCCAATCCCCTGATTTCTGATCACCGCCACCTGTCAGCACTAATAAGCAGCACTATATCCCTGCATTCCTCCCGTTCACTCACTGTCTGGTCTCAAACATTCCATGTTGACTAACCTGACCCACTTACCTTTTGTCTACTTACCAGTTGCTCCAGTGTTCCTATCCCTGTTCTCCACCGCTCCAGTTCTCCACCGTCTCCATGCTCCACTGTTACCTCTGGATCCCCTGGAACAGGAAAAAGGACATTCACACTCAGACATGCCCCTAGAGTCATTCCCATTCGCCGTCTGCTTACCTGGACATTATGCTCATCTCATTCCCCTCTGCTACTACTCAATAAACCTGTTGATTGTATTGCACTTACCACTGAGTCCTGTGTCTATCTGCTGAAAGAAGTCCAGACCAGAACCGACGACCGGAGATGAAGTTCCCGAACCTCGCCGCTGCGGATCGCCTCGAAGATCTGGTCAGCGCTCTTCGAACAGCTCTCGCCATCCCTGCTAACTATTTGGGTGAGGCGGTTGAATGTAGCGGTTTTTACTCCAAGTTTCACTCTACATAGAGATGCAATCCCATAAATTTTCCAGCGAATGGGCTAAAGTTGCCTTCCTGATCTCCCTGATCTGGGAAGCTTTATGCAGAAGGCCGTTAAGATCTCCCAACGTCTCACGGCTTGTCAGCCGGGCATAACCTCTCATTCTCCGTCCTCACCAGCTGCCTGTCCTCCGGTACCAGAACCTATGCAAATGGATACTAATCGAACCTCGTGAGGTTCCAACGATCCCATCTGACTACCTGGCGTTCCAGGATGTGTTCAGCAAACAGGTAGCCACGAAGTTACTACCGCACCGGCCATGGGATTGTGCCATCGACCTGCTGCCTGGAGCTATACTCCCCAAGGGTCGAGTATACCACCTGTCCTTCCCGTAGCGCAAGGCGATGGAGGATTACATCAAGGATAGACAGATATACAAATAATACTAAAACTACATACTCTGGAAAATATGGAAGTCAATGGCAACCATCAACTGTTTGGTTACCATCATTCTTCAGAATACCTTCTTTTGTGTTCAACAGAAGAAGGAAACTCATACAGGTTTGGAACAACTAGAGGGTGAGTAAATATTGACTTAATTTTTACAAAACAATATTTACAAAGCTACTGAATTATTTATTAATATTTTTAGATTGTGATTGTCCATTCTGAACATAGAATACAGAAAATCAGGATACTGTGTTCGGTAGAAAAGTTTCCATATACCTTCTCCTAAATTTTAATTATTTTACCAAAATGAGAGGGATCATGCATAATACATGTTATTATTATTTTTTTTATTTATTTAGTGCTGTCTTACATATAATTGTTTATGTTCATATGTCTTATGTTTATATAAAATATGTTTACATATATGTTTGTATATTTTATAATATGTTTATTTTATATAAAATATATTTACATATAGTCTACAAGACAAAATAAAAGCTGAATTTATATTAAAAAGAAAAGAAAAAAAGACCCCATTCAATAGGAAGGAAGGAAACATAATGCATTAAGAACTGGACAGTGGAAACTTTTTGAATTTGAAGATCAGGGTAAATTATACTTACTTTGTCTTCTGGGAAATATGCAAGTACCTTCTGTAGCTTCTAAAGGGCAGTACTAAATGGAAAAAAATATGAGATTGAAACAAATTTGTACATCTTTATGATGTTCAAAAGTTTTCACCCTCAGCTCTTAGTGCATCGTGTCTCTTTTTGGAGCATCAGTAAATGTTTGAAACTTTTTGTAATAGTTGCTTATGAGTCCCTCAGTTGTCATCAGTTTGAAAAGATGGATCTTAAAATCATATAGTCACTGCTTGAAATGGTTCAAATATGCAAAAGATGCTGGGAAACCAAAGAATTTGTGGAAACTGGAGGATTCAGTTAAACTGTTCAGGACAAACAAGAGACTCGTAAACAACCATCACCAAAATAAATAAATAAATAAAAAGTCATGGATCATCTAGGTAAGGACACACAGTATTAAGAATTGAGTGGACCTTTTAAACAGGGTCAATTTCATAAATTATTAACAGCTAGTATTTTGTATTGTGAACTATATGTAAACACATTTTATGTTATTCAGGACAGTACTAAATAAAACATTACATGCAGAGTGTACAGTTAGGGTTTATATACAAATTTTACTGTATGTAAAATTTGACCACAACCTTATGTTGTCCTGCTGAGATAGAATGTGTAGTCCGAACGCTTGCCTGCACTGAAGAAGGTGCAGGAGTGTTTGTTTGTAGAGACGAGCTGATACCTGCAATGTGAGAGGAAGCTATATGCAATTTTTTTCCACTCTGAAAATGAGGGAATTTCAATCCTCGGCGGCTTTCCTTCTGTGTTCGGTTTCTCTCAGCTGCTGGGTCGGTATATACTTGGCTTTCCTTGCCTTCTCTCCCTTTTTTTGCTCTCTCCTCACGTCAACCTAATACTTTGCAGCTTAATTGAACCCCAGCAAATGACAAGAGGTCTGAATCGCTGAGAGCTTCGGCGGCCCCACTTGCTGAATAAAACATATTAGTCCTATCACTGTCTCTGTTAAAAAACCTTAGTCTGTGACTAACCTGCCAACTGCTAACCTGGGCGGAAAGTTCCCTACACCTTCCCCTCTGTCTCTTCCCATCTCTTCGTCCTTTCATCTCTCTCTTTCAATCACTCGCTTTCTCTCCAGGCTCCTTTCCATCCAGTACAACAGCGATTCGGTGAAAAAGCACAGCATGGTTTTGAAATTTACGAGACAAGACTAAGAGGAGGAGTACTGACAGAAGAAGTCCATCTTCTGGGAACTTCAGCGCTGACCTCCGTCCCCGCGGGACGCGACTGCTAAAACTCCGGCTGGGTCATTCATGTTCAGTAGCATTTGATCTCTGGAACTCTTAAAAATGTTAAATGTAATTTAAGTAAGTATTTCTATAAAATGGCATAACAGAATTATGACCTGGTGCTCTGGAATGATCTGATGTGAAATAATTTTTATGATTTTATGTTTTTGAAATAAGCCTCTTCTGCTCACCAATCCTGCAATTATTTGATCAAAAATAAAGGACAAATTGTAAAATATTACAAATATTTATATATATAAATATTTAATAGCAATTTTAAAAAATGTATTCCTGATGCAAAGCTGAATTTTCAGTCTTCAGTGTCACATGATCCTTCAGAAATCACTCTAATATGCTGATTTGCTGCTCAAGAAATATTTATTATTACCATCAATTTTGAAAACAGTAGCACTGCTTAAAAAATGAAGAAATTCATACTTTTATTCAGCAAGGATGCATTTGTGACATTTATAATGTTACAAAAGTTTTCTATTACAAGTAAATTATGTCTTTTTGAAATTTATTCATCACTGAATACTGAAAATAAGGATTTTCACAGAAATATCAAGCAGCATAAACAGTTTTCAGCACTGATTACAATGGGAATCATTATTAATAACTGAGTACTAATAATAACTGAACATCAACTCGGCATATTAGAATGAGTTCTGAGGGATCATGTGACAATGTATGTTAAATGTTCATGATCATTGATTGAGCAATGATGCTGAAAATTCAGCTTCGCATCACAGAAATAAATTACATTTAAAAATATATTACAATAGAAATCACTTATTTGAAATTGTAATTATATTTTAGAATGTTACTGTTTTACTGTTTTTAATCAAATAAATGCAGCCTTGGTGAGCAGAAGAGATGTCTTTCCGAAAAAAAAACAAGTTTTTAAAATTAAAAATTATTCTATAATTTTCACTCACAGTGTATATTGTTGGAATACACAATGGCAAAAACATAAACCGGATAGAAAAAAATGAGTTAAAGAGCTCACTGAGGGATTGACAAAATTGTGTTATATATATATATATATTAGTGCTGTCATTCGAATAATTGCGATTAATCGCATCCAAAATAAAAGTTTTTGTTTACATTATATATGTATGCGTACTGTGTATATTTATTATTATTATTTTATTATTTTATCATTATTATTAACACACATACAGTATATATTATGAAAATATTTACGTTTATACATTTATACATTCATATATTTTATATTATATATAAATATATTTAACATAAACATAATATTGTCACGTTCCCTCTCGGGACACAAGGAGCGAGGAGACGTAGGAGTTCCAATAAGCACATTTATTATCAACCAGCCGACAAACAGGGATCATGGGGAGAGACGAACACATCTGACGTGATGACCGGACACAGGGGCTAGGAAACACAGGGCTATTAAACACTAGGAAAACAAGGAACAGGTGTGGACTAATCAAACACAGGGCTAGGGACTAATTAAACTAATGAGGAAAGGAACGAGGATGGCCAAATAGGGACACGAGAGGAGGGGAAACACAAGACAAGGACTGACATGTAACATATCGCCCCCCTCCCGGAAGGTGCGTCCCGCACCGTAACATACACATCACGGGCGGGGGGGGGGCGGGCGCTCTGGAGGCTGGAGCAGGGCCCGGACAGGGAGGAGACCAGGGAAGCCTCCAGGGCGGATCAGGGGCCTTGGGAGGCCATGGCAGGACTGGAGATTCGGGAGGCCATGGCTGATCTGGAGCCTTGGGAGGCCATGGCAGGACTGGAGATTCGGGAGGCCATGGCTGATCTGGAGCCTTGGGAGGCCATGGCGGATCTGGAGCCTTGGGAGGCCATGGCGGATCTGGAGCCTTGGGAGGCCATGGCGGATCTGGAGCCTTGGGAGGCCATGGCAGGACTGGAGATTCGGGAGGCCATGGCGGATCTGGAGCCTTGGGAGGCCATGGCAGGACTGGAGATTCGGGAGGCCATGGCGGATCTGGAGCCTTGGGAGGCCATGGCGGATCTGGAGCCTTGGGAGGCCATGGCAGGACTGGAGATTCGGGAGGCCATGGCGGATCTGGAGCCTTGGGAGGCCATGGCGGATCTGGAGCCTTGGGAGGCCATGGCAGGACTGGAGATTCGGGAGGCCATGGCGGATCTGGGTCATTTGTGGCCTTGGCGTTTGGCCTGGCCACACAGACTGGGACTATATGGCCCCCCCCCCAAAATTTCTTTGGGAAAGTTCCCCTCTGGGGGCCACATTGGAGGAGAGGGCTCTTGGGGGCGCTCGGGAGGAGCGGGCACTAGAGGGCGCTCTGGAGGAGCGGGCACTAGAGGGCGCTCTGGAGGAGCGGGCACTAGAGGGCGCTCTGGAGGAGCGGGCACTAGAGGGCGCTCTGGAGGAGCGGGCACTTGGGGGCGCTCTGGAGGAGCGGGCACTTGGGGGCGCTCTGGAGGAGCGGGCACTTGGGGGCGCTCTGGAGGAGCGGGCATTGGGGGGCGCACGGGAGGCGCGGAGCTGGACGGAACCAGCGGAGACGAAGGAGAGCTGGACGGGACCAGCGTAGATGCAGGAGGGCGCTCTTGCAGCGCGGACTCCTGAGGGCGCTCTTGCAGCGCAGACACTTGAGGGCGCACGGGAGGCGCGAAGCTGAATAGAACCAGCGGGAACTCAGGTGGGCTGGACGGGGCCAGCGGGAACTCAGGTGGGCTGGACGGGGCCAGCGGGAACTCAGGTGGGCTGGACGGGGCCAGCGGGAACTCAGGTGGGCTGGACGGGACCAGCGGGAACTCAGGTGGGCTGGACGGGACCAGCGGGAACTCAGGTGGGCTGGACGGGACCAGCGGGAACTCAGGTGGGCTGGACGGGACCAGCGGGAACCCAGGTGGGCTGGACGGGACCAGCGGGAACCCAGGTGGGCTGGACGGGACCAGCGGGAACCCAGGTGGGCTGGACGGGACCAGCGGGAACTCAGGTGGGCTGGACGGGACCAGCGGGAACTCAGGTGGGCTGGACGGGACCAGCGGGAACTCAGGTGGGCTGGACGGGACCAGCGGGAACTCAGGTGGGCTGGACGGGACCAGCGGGAACTCAGGTGGGCTGGACGGGACCAGCGGGAACTCAGGTGGGCTGGACGGGACCAGCGGGAACTCAGGAGGGCTGGACGGGACCAGCGGGAACTCAGGAGGGCACGTGCGTGGAGCCGGCACTGGAGGGCACGTGCGTGGAGCCGGCACTGGAGGGCACGTGCGTGGGGCCGGCACTGGAGGGCACGTGCGTGGGGCCGGCACTGGAGGGCACGTGCGTGGGGCCGGCACTGGAGGGCACGTGCGTGGGGCCGGCGCTGGAGGGCACGTGCGTGGGGCCGGCGCTGGAGGGCACGTGCGTGGAGCCGGCGCGGGGGGGCGCTCGGGAAGCGCGAGTTCGCGGGGGCGCTCTGGAAGCGCGAGTTCGCGGGGGCGCTCTGGAAGCGCGAGTTCGCGGGGGCGCTCTGGAAGCGCGAGTTCGCGGGGGCGCTCTGGAAGCGCGAGCGGCGGCGGGCTCGGGGGAGCCGCTGACGACGGCGGGCTAGCTTCGACTCGGGCCCGGAAGTCTCCCAGACACCGGTATATCCCCAGCCTCCAGGTCAATCCCGTGGTGTCTGGGAGGTTCATGGGGCGGTGGTGACAGGCCCCGAGCCGGAAGAGCTGGAGGATGACCGCGTCGTGCAGCTCCGCCTTCCCGGCCAGCTCGCAGAACTCCTCCGTGTACTCCACGAAGGGGAGATCGCGGAGTATCAGGGCGCGGAGGCGGGCGGCGAACTCCATCGCCATGGAGGGAGCGGGAAAAAAGGAGCAAACAAAAAAACTTTCAAAAACGGAAAACAAAACGGGGGAAAAGGAGCGCCGCTTACTTTGTAGGTCCGGTCATCTGTCACGTTCCCTCTCGGGACACAAGGAGCGAGGAGACGTAGGAGTTCCAATAAGCACATTTATTATCAACCAGCCGACAAACAGGGATCATGGGGAGAGACGAACACATCTGACGTGATGACCGGACACAGGGGCTAGGAAACACAGGGCTATTAAACACTAGGAAAACAAGGAACAGGTGTGGACTAATCAAACACAGGGCTAGGGACTAATTAAACTAATGAGGAAAGGAACGAGGATGGCCAAATAGGGACACGAGAGGAGGGGAAACACAAGACAAGGACTGACATGTAACAAATATATAGATGCATGTGTTTGTATATGTGTGTGTGTGAATATGCATATATATTAGTGCTGTTAAACGATTAATCGCGATTAATCGTATCCAAAATAAAAGTTTTTGTTTACAAAATATATGCGTGTGTACTGTGTATATTTATTATGTATATATAAATACACACACATACAGCATACATTTTGAAAATATTTACATGTATTTAAGTGTATATATTTATATTCATATAAATTATATCAAATCTAAATATATTTAATATATAAACATAACATTTTTTTCTTAAATATATACATGCATGTGTATGTATTTATATATACATAATAAATATACACAGTACACAGTTTTATTTTGGATGTGATTAATCAATAAAATTCTTCTTATTAAAGAGTAATATGATCAAACCAGAATGAATGTTTTAGACACACACACACACACAAAGACAAATGCACACACATTTGTCATCGATTCTAATACTAACTGATGTTTGTACTGTTGATTTCCTCAAGGAGATCTAAAATACCTGGAGAAAGCTAGCCGTTAGCATTCTCATTCATCTCAATGGCCGTATGCGATTTGAAATCTGACAGCTTTGATCATGGGAACTCACCATCACAGCCTGGGACAAGGTCACTTTAACAATCCTTCACACTTACTGTCCCTCGGTCCAGTACCTACCTACCCACCATCTGAACAGCAGAATCTGGCACAATCTACTAAAAACTCACTTCTTCTGGGAACACGTCACTAACCAGCCTTTTAATAAATAATTAAACAAATGAATACACATATACACACCTCGCTTAGATTTGTATTTATGTAAATTTGGTGTTATTATACTACTTTTATTGTTGCTTCCCTTGGATTAATTACTCCTGCTTGTATTATTCTCTTTTGTAAGTCGCTTTGGATAAAACCTCTGCTAAATGAATAAATATAGATGTAATTATACCAGCAGGGCCTAATTGGGTCATGCTATTACAAAAGACACAAGTGATACTGAGAAAAATAGATCAATTATAGTAAAAGGGGACATTAAATAGGCCTACACATTTCGTTTTACATAAAATATTAATATTTACAGTTTAATATTTGTTCCAATATATTAATGCCATATTTATATATGACACATGTGAATATGACATTAAAATGCAATATTGCGCTGGCCAGTCAGTAGGTCATGTAAGTAAACAGCTACCCTGTCCAGATAGGTTTGCTGTGCATTTGCACTGTATTTGTTGCTATATTAATTAACAAAAAAAAAATACAAAGCACTATGCAATAAAATCTTATGCAACTGAGCCAAAACCAAAGTGACTGCATCTCAAATTCATTTTAGCACTTCAGTCAGACTAAAGGGGAATTCACTGTGCAGCATTTGGGTTTTGTTTACAATGTAGTCAATTGTCACCTGTCACTGATGGTTAACTTCAATCTCAAATGGCACGAGGACAAAGAAACTGAGAGCAACCCTCATTTTTCTCTGAGGTTGGTAGTGCCACATCCCACACAGCTCAAATCTACATAAAACAGGAGGTGTGACTCCAGTCAAGGGTCACTGTAACTGCAATTTGACAAGGGACTTCAACATTTCTAAAATAAATCACTTAAAAATATATATTAGTCTCTTTTTCTAATAAACACTAGCAGTTGTAGTGTTTTGTAGTGCAGTTCGAGTCTCGGGCCGGCAGGGAGTGAATGTAGGTGGGGGAAGTGAATGTACAGCGCTCTCTCCACCCTCAATACCACGACTGAGGTGCCCTTGAGCAAGGCACCGAACCCCCAACTGCTCCCCGGGCGCCGCAGCATAAATGGCTGCCCACTGCTCCGGGTGTGTGTTCACGGTGTGTGTGTTCACTGCTGTGTGTGTGCACGTTGGATGGGTTAAATGCATTCGGCGAATTCCGAGTATGGGTCACCATACTTGGCAGTATGTCACTTCACTAATTGTTCCAGCATTTTATAGCCTTCCATATCATTTGCATTAATCACATAACAAAAACCTCCCATCACTTTCCCCCCTTCTCCCCCTGCCTGTGTTTGCCTCCGCTGCTCGTGCAGGCAAGAAATGTAACCTCTTCTACAGAAGCCACACAAGGCAGGGTTAGAAGTTCAACAGAAAAAAATTATAACACCTTCAGACAGCAAGCATGCAGATTGCTACTTTAAACTATAAGGAAAGCAGCAACACCTCAGAAAACATATACAAATCTTGTATACACTTGTCTAAACCACTACATCACACCCCTAGTGGGTGCGAGCAACACTTTAAGTCTCGGTCTCAGCTAGAAATTCCACTTTGCAAACAGGTTGCAAAATGCATCTCCTAGTTTCGACCGCTCTCTTACGAAACAAACAAAATAACCACAAAGCAATCAATACTCGTGCTCTTAAATATACAGCATCTAACTTTCACATATCTATGATGGGAGTTTGAAGTTCTATTGTTTCTAACTTTTTGCCGTCCCAAAGCGCAAAGTCGCATGACTTTTTTGATGCGCTTGGAGGAATTTATTCACAAAATGCATTTCCATCTCTCATTATTCGCATCCACCCTTTTTTGCACAAGTCAAAAACCACCTCAAGCGAGCGTAAAAACGTTTTTGCGAATTAAGGGACTTTTATTTGAAATTTGGCATTTCCATCACTTGTTTTTCATGCAATACTTCAAAATGTGCATTAAAATAGGGTGATGGAAACCCGGCTACTGTAACTTACAACAGCATGTTTCGTCATGACTGAAGGATTCCTGATCAAATAGTGTCTGTTTCCACAGGTGCACAGAGTAATCGCAGGCTTTTTGCTTCACTGGCTCCTATTTATCTCACTAGACAACTGAAACGACAGCATTAGCTCTCTGCTGCCCCCACCAGCTCTGGAGCAACAATAATATTAACGTGATAGTATACTTTTTGTCTATATTGAACATCTATTGAATAATAGAGATTTACAATTAATGTAAATTAATTTGTTCTTCATCAGAACAGATCTGGAGAAATGTAGCATTACATCACTTGCTCACCAATGGATCCTCTGCAGTGAATGGGTGCCGTCAGAATGAGAGTCCAAATGGATGAAAACAATAATCTGATGATCACAATAATCCTCTATCTATAATAGTGCTTTCTCCAGTAATAAATAAATATTGTATAATAATATGTAGTTACCTTATATTGCCAGTATCTTATTGGGAAAGTACACTGTAATAGTTACAGTGTAAGTACGTACTGTGTCTACTGTTTCAGCTCATTTTCACTAAATTTAACTTGATGTAATAAAATAACTAAAACTGATATAACATTTGAAAACAAATAACACACCAATACTTTAACAGAAAAAATAGAAAATATAAACACCGATTCAATAAAACTATAACAGTATCCCAGTGATACTAAAATAACACTGGCACAGAATGCATAGTGCAGAAACACTGTAGTATGCTATTCCGAATAGCCTCTGTTCTAATGATTCTTTTTTTTCTGTTGTTGTTCTGCCTTTTCATTTATTAATGAGATGTGGCCATACATCATGGTGATTAATCCCTGAAGAATGTAGTTTCGCTTCAAGTGGAAAGACACGTGTGGGTGTAAAGCAGGGGTCGGCATGTAAGTTTGGCATCGGGCCAAAAAATTATGGCGGGCCAGAACATAGTCAAAGGATAATTTAAGAAATTAATTGATGAAAAATGCAACTAGAATTGCCTGTGACATACTGTTTCAGTGTATTTTGTAACTGTGAGCTGTTACTCGGTGTTAAATCCTGTGGTAGGACAGTCATTAACAAAATGCCACATTCGTGTGGCGGTGACAGGCAGAGTAGGCTATGTGAGCGGAGTGGAGCATCAACAATTTCCCCTCCGCGCTCCGGGCATTTAATAACTCCACTCCTGCTCCTCTCCTCGCTCACTGAAATCAGAAACACCGCTCTGTTCATAGGCCTATATTAAAAAATAAAATAAATAAAAGATTATTTCAACGTTCCTTATTGGAACACTAGTGTGCAAACTTTCTTCCTACCACATGACAAGCTAATTGGTTGTCAGCATTACTGAGAGAGCGATTGCGTGTGAATAAGTGTTATAGTAGTTGTTTAAATCCTGCTTTCAGCTCAAAATATTCAGTATCTATAAGGAACAAACTAATTCCTTGAGAACTATTATAACTTCCCGCTCATGTCCATTGCCGCCATTCACATTCTTTCTGATTTGAGTGATCCTTCTCTATCAAGCTAGCTAAATATTTTAAACTTGTGAATTCTTGCTAAATATGCAGTTATATTATGGCCGGGTCGTTGGCATGAATGGGAGCCTACTCGTGATGGAGCGGTGATGGAGCGCTCTTGGAGCGAGTGAAAACCACGCTGCTCCGGCTTAAAAAAAAACACTCCTCGCTCCATTCAAAATCACGCCGCTCCGCTCACATAGCATACTCTGGTTGTGAGTAGGCTAACTGTTGCTGTCATGACAGATCTATTTCAGAACCAGCCGCTATCAAAATAATCTGGCTGCGGGCACGGGCAAGATATTATTGTTTTTTGGGCCACTTTTGCCAACCACTGGTGTAAAGCCTCGTTTCCCGCCTCACCTCAGGAGCGCGAAACTCACCCTGGATCATTTTCCCCTCGCTTTCATGTGAGCGGTGAAGGCTTGTTTCTGCCTGCGTCCTCACTGGCCTCTTTCATCCTTTTCTTTTGATATTGCTCTCTTTTTTGAGTTGTTAAAGTGTTTTTTCCTTCTGGGTGTAAGTGCTGTCTTTGTTGTGCAATTTCTCCTGCTGTTATTATTTCCCGTGACTCGTTCTCTGTGAAGTAATTGTGCCTACCGAGAGCAAATTAAATTGTGACACGGAAGCGTTCTTGCATACTGATTGTGGTATATGAGGACGGACTCTGAAACTGGGGTTAAATTCTGCAGTGATTATAAAGAACACAGTCAGTAGAATATATAGCCTACCTTAATCAGGTTAGACATCATGACTGACAAATTGATTAAATCAAATATTTCTAAAATCTTAGTTCGTAATATCCTAAGTCGATTAAGAACACTTTTGTCTTTTTGACTGAAAAGGGGAACATGTAAATATAGAAAGACCAACATCTTGACTGTTTATCACCTCAATAATAAGGTAATACTGAGTCATTTAGATACAATATTGGCAGTATCTTGTCTTTTAAAAATAGCCTTCATGGACAAACTGATTCATTCTTAAAGAAAATCATTTGTTTAATTTATAAATGATTCATTGAATATTGTAATGACTCATTCTTAAAGACAGGTGTTTCACTTGTACATGAATGAATCAATGTTTTTGAACTAATCGGTTATGAATGACTCGGCCATATAGACATTGGCTGCATCCGAAATTGCATACTTCCCTACTATATGGTGGGCAAAAAACCAAAAAACAGTACAGTATGTGACAAAAAAGTATGTCCAAATTCACAGTACTCATGAAAGAGTCGGCAAAAAGTACTTTGATGACCTAGACTGTTCCAGACAGTTTTCAAAGTGCGTATGATTTGTGAATGGCAGTAAAGCGACACAACTGAGG
The DNA here is from genome assembly GCF_936440315.1 of Barbus barbus. Classification (NCBI taxonomy): domain Eukaryota; kingdom Metazoa; phylum Chordata; class Actinopteri; order Cypriniformes; family Cyprinidae; genus Barbus; species Barbus barbus. The sequence goes on from NC_136733.1 coordinate 2,904,477, forward strand.
TTAGTAGGTCACGTGATAATGACAGTATAGCAAATGTAGTACAGTGTGTCCAGATTACATTCATGCTATATAGATACTTATTTAGCAGTCAACAAGCAATTTACTTACTACTCAAGAGAGTATTCGATTTTGTACGCAGCCATTGTTGAAACATTCCTGAATGAACCAGTGTTTTTAAAGGAATCTGTAACAAATGCCTCGCTAATTTTACAGTCATTTGTCGCCACCTACTGGATTGACTCTGCAGAAAGAGACTTAACCAAGTACGATTTGATGACCAATTTCTTCAAAGCAAAACGTTTTGTCCTAACCAGACGTGATCTCAACAACTGACTCTGTTAATCAGTTGAGCTCACGCATATAAATTTAGGCCTAGATCAGTGGTTGTGTTCAGTTTCTCCTGTGCCACTCTAAAACAGTCCCGACCGCAGAGAAACTTCAAAATCCTGCTCTAAATAACAGTATATGAGCATCAAATATGTTCTGATTAGCTGTGACATTGTCTTTTTGTCTTACGTTTTACTCAATGTGAAGTCCTGACAGGAGAGAGTGGATGGACAACACGAACAAAGAAAGAGAAAGAATGATGGACCGTTGGAGATAAAACCGTACCTGATAAAGTGGACAGAGTGGAAGAGTTACTGATGACTTCATTCCCAGAGAGAAGAGAAAGAGAGGGTTAGCCAAGAGAGATTTATTGCTGTTCTCTACATCTCTTAATTTTACATGCTGTCTTTTCTGGATGGGAGTTTAGGTTTTACCGGACTGCCAGCAGTGATTTATGTCTCTATTCATCATAAAGAACAGTCAAAAATATGAGTGTGTGGAGCAAGATAGCCAGGTATAGGTATGTGTGTGGGGACGTGTTCAAAAGAGGCATTCTTGCGTCCATTAAAGTTAATGAGACGACATATATCGGCTCCAATCGACATACACAAGGCCGTGTAAACAATCATTAGGATTCCCAAGATGAAGGTCTCTGTTCGTGCATTCATCTGAATAGGCGATAATTTGCACCATGCACATTACAAGAGCTGTTTTTATAAATGGAGAACCGCTCGTCTTCTGGCAAGTGAAGGGCGCCTTTGATCGAGTTTAAAAGAAGAGTTCCCCCAAAAATAAAATTCTGTCATAATTTACTCACCCTCAGGTTATTACAAACTTATGCTGCCGTTTTTTCAGTGCAACATAAAAAGAGAAATTTGGAAGATTATGAAGACTCTTCAGCATTTTTTTCCCCAACTATATTCATTTTCTGCTTTTTTCACTCATCTCTTGATAGTTTAACAAATATGAGTCATATTCACTATGGAAGCCAGTTGTTGCCATGGAATAAAAAAAGTAATCATGACTTTTTATCTCACAACTCTGCCTTTTTTTTTTTTTTTTTTTTGCCATTTTGAATTTACATCTCACAATTCATAATTTCTAAGTTTACATCCTACAGTTTTGTTTGCTTGTTTATTTATTAAATTATTTTGATAATATTTTATTTCTGCCATGAAATAAAAAATACAAAATAATTAATTGTGACTTAATTTTACAATTCTCTTTTTTTTCACATAATTCCGAGTTTATATCTAACACTTTCCCCACTTTTTTCTGTGTTTATATCTTGCAAATCGCAGTTATATTTAGCTATTCTAAATTATTTGTTTATATTTCGCAATTCTGCGTTTATATATCACAATTCAGACTTTTTTTTCTCAGACTTGCGAGAAAAAAGTCAGAATTGTGAGACAAAAAGTCGCAATTACCTTTTTTATCACTTGGCGAAAACAAGCTTCGATACTAACAATCCAGTTTAGCCATTAAATGTTGAAATATTGCAACACTGTATTTTATTTGTTGGCATTCTTTTAATGTACATATTTTTATATAAATTTATACTCATTATATATCATTGCTGAATCAAAATTCAGCAATCAGCAGAAAAATAAAGTTTTATTTAAAAGACACATTTGTATACATTTTAGTACATCTTTAGTGAACCAGGTGCTGTTCAAGCGTACAAATAAACAGTTCTTGCTGTGCTGCAATTCATTTTTGGCCATCTGTTCTTTGAACTTCATCTTTTTCTTGTTCTTGTTGTCTCTATTTTTACTCTGTGTGTTTGCTCCTGTGTATGTATGTTTAAATGTTGTAGGTACGACTGCCGTGGTTAAGGGGGCTTATAGCCACGGTCTGTTCACCTTGTCAGAACTTATCAGCTGGTTTCTGCTTTGTTATTGCCAGAGGCATGAATTAATTCAACAACAAATACAGCATGCTTCGTGTGTTCTTCTTCTCTACCCTACTTTCCTCTCTCAATCGCTCATGCACAGAATCCAGCCCGCATTTTTCCTTCTTTCTTTATTTGTCATATCTTTCTTGTTCCTCTTCTATATTTCTGTCTCTGTGCGGCAGTGAAGAGTACGCTACCTGAATTTCACACACATAAGCTGGTTTATTGGCATGCAGGAGCGGTAGCTGTGATATTAAAGTGGACTCATGCCCTCTCAGTGGTCTTGTTTTTACATGGCTGGGTTTAAATTGTTATTGTTTCTGCCTTATGAATTCTCCCAAAGCTTAGAATTTAGTAGGAGCTCTAGACAAGTCTAGCCATGAGAAATACCTGAGCTGTGCATTAAGATCTCAATGTTTTCCACTGATTCAGAAAGAGAAAGAACGTTTATGCTAGAGCACCATAAATCTTGACCTCAAGCCCATGCCTTATTCCTCCATAATCCAAACCTCAAGTGTAAACTCTAGCTGAACTCTTAACCTCATACCCTACATCAGGGGTCACAAACTGATTTTAGGTCACAAATTAGATTTGTGTATCTCAAACTTAATAAGGGCAGTACATAGACATACTCCAAAATATTGGAGTATGCTGATTTAATTACCTGATTTGGGTAAAATTAAATGAAACGTGTAATTTACTAATTTCTCTTCTTAAAGGCCTTTAGATATACATAAAAAAATATTAATCAAACAATAATGTAAAAGAAAAGGCCATTTTGATTTTGTAACTTTAGTAACTTTTATAAGTAACTAACTGAATTTAACTAACAAACTGAAAGTAACTAACTTATTTTATAGTAACTAAATGTCATAAAACTAAATGACACAAAGTTAGGCCAGAAAGGAAGATGATATCCTTTTAATTACAGTCATGCGTCTATCAGCAGCCTTGAATCGTTTCAGTGAAAACAAATGAGAAATTATTTTATAAAGGTTATTCATTTTGCACATTTGCACAAACTTTAGGAAATGAGTTGCGTTAACAGTGAATATGTGCTGAATGCATTGAGCTCTAGTACTCAGTGCAACTAATTAAAAACATAAAATATGATACATATTATATATATATATATATAATGCAAATTTTACTGTAAATATTGATCACTTTTTGTCACAAGTGACTTGTTGCAAGTGTTAAATCCACTGAGCTAAAGCATGCAATGCAACAAATGAAAAAGATAGAATTTAATGAACATGCAATGTAACATAACACATTAATGCAAATTTTACTGTTATTGCTCACTTTATTTTTGCCATAAGTGAATTGCACTAATTTCCCAATGGCAATGAGGAATGTAACATTTCAAGTGCTGAATGCATTGATCTAAATCATGCAATGCAACAAATGAAATAGAATATTATGAATATATCATAATAAATTAATTTAAATTTTACAGTAATTAATTAAAGCGGTGACAGGCAGAGTAGGCTATGTGAGCGGAGTGGAGCGTCAACAATTTCTGCTCCCGCTCCACTCCGCGCTCACTGAAATCAGAAACACCGCTCTGCCGTCGCTCCGCGGCTAAAGTATTTCAGTATCACAGTTCTGTTCATAGGCCTATATTAAAAAATAAAATAAATAAAAGATTGCTGCGGGCCGCCTGCACTAAACTATAGAATGTAATGCAACAAATGAAAAAGATGGGATATTATAAGTGTAATTATAAAAATGTAAATATAATACATTAATGCAATTTTACAGTTATTATTAATCACTTTATTTGTGCCATAAGTGAATTGCACAAACACAATGAGAATGAACAGGGATGTAAGTGTAAAATTTCAAAGTGCTGCATGTGTTGAGCTATAGCATTCTTGCAACAATGATCAGGATAGAATATATTGAACATATTGTATAATAAATGAATGCAAATATTACTCTAATTATAGATCACTTTTTGTTACTTAATACATGAATCTGTACAAGTGCTATAGCAAACAACGCATCAAATGAAAAGACAGAAAATTATAAATATATCATATGATACATTCATGCAAATATTACTGTGATTATTGATTAGTTTATTATAGATTTTCATATCACATTAGAACCATATAGAGTATATCACACAAACCTTAGCATTTTGTTTAAAAAGTCATCGAGTTGACGTTTGGCTCACTGTGGGGGCGGCAAAAGATAATTTGAGTTGTGTGGGATGAATTTCAACAGATTGTAGCACATAAATCACAGCAATTCATATTTCTCCTTTACATTGTGCTCCTTGTTATGCACAAAATTACGAAATCACCAAAAAACCCACAGCATCTAAAAAAGTCTAGATGCGTAAACCACAATAATCCAAAAAGTCGCAAGGTGAAAAAAGTCCACCTTATGAGCAAATGCGAGATAAAACCACAGCTTTAACGTCACAACACTACCTTCTTCAGTGTTTATTATTTTAGTATATATCAAAATGATAATGCAATCCAACAAAAAAAGCATTTTAAGTCAACATTTTCTCAAACAGAATGCTTGATTGTTTGTAAAGACACGGGGACTAACTCGCCTCTTAGTTTGGCCCCGATTGGGAAGTTTGGCCTCTTTGATTTGTGGAACCGTTGGATCCTTGGAGTATGTTTGGGGACAGTAGCTTTTCCCCAGCTGTTCGGCTTTGGTTTTGGTTTTCTGTGTGATTTCCAGGGAAGCTCGGGGCAATGTTTCTCCTTCCACAGCAGGAAACAGTAGTTGTAGCTGAAACTTGCCTCGGGGGTAGGTAGATCATCCAGCAAATCCACTGCTGTATTTTGGTGCTTTCCTCTGGACTTCGTGTCAAACTGGTGTCAGACTATCTGTCTTTCCTTTTGAATGCATATTGTAGAGCACATTTTACATGCCCGCTGAGTTTCTCTTTGTGACTCACACTACAGATGAGATGGCTTTGAACCTATTCGAAATGACTAGTTCTGGATCTGGAACAAGCAAACAGACACTCATGAGATTTTTATGACAGCGGGGCATCGGGCATGACAGCACGGCTGTTGAATCAACGAGTGCAGCTGATTGACAGCGAACGGGAAGAGGTACTGACAACCTGTTTCAAATTACTTTACCTTTTGATTTGTCTCTCATAACCAGACTTTTGACTGTTAACGTTCACATTGCATCTTATTGTGACCAAGACACTACTGACATCACACTCCAGTTCCAGTCAACTTTACATTTAATATGCTTTGATACAGCACTCTGTAAACAGCCACACCTTTCAGTAATGACCCTCTGTGACTTACCCTCTTTGTGGAGGGTGTCAATGATTGTCTTCTGGACCATTGCCAAGTCAGCAGTCTTCCCCATTATTGTGGTTTCAAAGAACAAGAGATACCCTGAATTTATACTGTAGAGATGGTCGTTTAATGAAACTCAAATATAAATATTTTAATGTATTGAGATACTGGATTTTGACTTTCATGAGCTGTGAGCTCTAATCATCAAAATTAAAACAAAAAAACTTTTGAAATGTCTTACTTTACATGTTATGAATGTAAAATATATACGAAAGTTTCACTTTTTGAAGTTTTTCACAATATCATTTTTTTTTTAGATGTACCTGTACATGTTGACTGAATTGTGAGCATGGCCTAATAACATAGAAAGCACCCAACGGTAATGGTAAAAAATCAATTGCAATTTTTGCACACAAAAGAATAGAGAAAAAAAAGCAACACAGCAAGCTACCAAAACCAACATCAACAAAAGCAACAAAAACTGTGTTTAAAAAATAAATAATCAAATAAATACAATGCTGGAAACACCTGCACTGTAAAGTTTAGTACAGGTAAAGTTAAGCTTGGATACAAAATTTAGTTCAGCATGTTTCGTTTGAATGCAAATATGCTTAATATGTTCAATGCTTTAAGTTATTGAACATAAAAAATACTAGATCTTTTCTGTTGCATTTACTTCACCACAAAATTCTGTTATTCTAAAGCAATGCAAATTTTTGCAATCAGTTTACAGCCCTAACAGTCAGAGCCGATCCTCCCAATACGCAAGCTGCGTAGGGCCTCCGAAACACCAGGGGGCACCCTTGCTCTCAAAGATGATTTCATTTTAGTTCCGTTTTTGAATTTGGCCAGTGGTTATGAAAACCTGAATGATCACTTCTTTTAATGCGGTGCGCTGTCGCCCTTTCTATGTAAAATCATGTAACGTCAATGTCGGACAGTCTTGTCCAGCTCGAGACTTAAAAAACGAGTTAAAAGTGTGAAAGCCTTGGAAGAGACACTGTTTCTCAAGCTCTTTCCATGAGCGCAATGTGAGACGGAGTGAAACATGGACAAATGCGTTTCATTCATTCGATCATAACATTCATACCCCGCTAAACAACCCCCCACCCCCCGCTGACACAGTTTTGCGTAGGGCCGCCAGATGTCTGCTAACAGTTTACTGTTGATATCATTACCTTTCAGAGTTATTCAGTGAGATTTGCTTTTAAATGATTATATTGCATTTATATTTTGTATCACATTTCTGCAAATCACCATTACAGAGATGTGGCTGGTGTTTCATATTCTCATTTTAATTTTAATGAGCACTCAATGAGACAGAGTGAAGCGTACAGAAGATATCATTTCAAGCCTCATGTTAGTAACACTGATTAGCTCTCTATTTTTGATGATGTTTTGTCTATTGGCCCTATTAAATAAGATTTAATACCTTCTAGGGGTTATTAGACTTTTAAATGGATCCTCAAATGCTTGAGTGTGTTTTATAATGAATAATAAGCCATTATATTTTCTCATTGCTATTTATGTTTATGATACACCATTAGTCATATTTTGCACTTTGAAGTTGCATGGTAAAAGCATCACCAAATTGTTCTTTAGTCGTCGTGTTAGTTAAGGCTAAATCAAGGTGGATGACACTATGTTTGTGTGCACATCATAATTTTGTTGATGTTTTGTTTTCTGCATTTGTTATTTATTAGGTTTAAGCAAAAAAGCAACTGATTCTTGAAAAGTGCAGATTAAATTCAATATCAGCATTCCTATAGTTGTACGTCCTTGGAAAAACAGCTCATTTTTGTCGCTAAACACATTCACAGAGCATGCCGCAGTGACTTCGTAAAGTGCTGTGTTTACAGAGACTTTGTGTGGGGCTGAAGTTAAACCGTTCTTTTAGCAAAAAGCTTTATGACATTTAATTCAGGAGATGTCAAATTCAATATCACACAAATGAGTTAAAGAAATCTTGAGCAGGTTGTCAGGGAATTGCTATGAAGATGTTTTCTGGATTGGTTGAATATTAAAATAACCCACTCTCAAATATCTGTAATATTCGGGTTTCTTGATATGACTCTATATGGCCAATAAATCAATAAAGCATTCTTAACATAAAATGACCATGTAGACTCATTTAATTACCTTTTGAAGTGGAAACGGAGTTGAGCCAATCGTCTACTTAAAATAGTTTTTTTTTGTCAATTTAACTACTGACCAACTAACAAGGAAATGTTCTCAAAACGTTCTGGCAAAGTACTTTCAAAGTTATGAACAAACATTCTTGTAGTAACATTAACAGAATGTTTGTTCAAAGTCGTCTGGTTAAAAATTCTCAAAACATTAATGTTAATTTGTGAAACTTTCCTTAAATGTTTGAGTTGGATGTTTGTCTAACTTTTTAAAAATGTTACTACTCCTTTCAGTACGTTCAACATTCCCTTAACATTCATATAACCAAATAAAAACGGTTTTTAAAACATCAAAAAAGGACTATTTTTTGTTAGCTGGATGGCTAGCATACACTAACACGCAAAATACTTAGCAAAAAAGCAATGCTGTGCACAAGCGCCACCCTTCAACACAAAGGTGCACTGCAAAAATCTACTACATAACAAAAACTCTTCTAAATTCTCACATTACAGAACATTAAACACTAGCACATATTCTTATTTTCAAATACTTCACAAAATCATAAGATCAACAAATTCAACATTTATTTTCTGGATCCAGTTTCATGCAAAGCATTCTGCGAACTGGTTTAAATTAATGCAACTAAATTAATTATTGTAGTCCCAACACATTGTTTGATTGAAAGCAATGAAACTGTCAAAATGTTAGAGCGTCTCGTCTCATTTTAATTAAACAAGCAGCAGACATAATTTTTTTTGAGGTGTATAATATGCACTTGAAAATGCCTCCCTGCAAAGTTTTATATTCATTATTAAAATACGCAGGATTCTTTCAGATTCTGGGCTTTTATGATGCCAGAGATCTGACTCGAGTGAATTTTAATGGAAATGCAAAAAAATCGATTCCAGCTTTTAAAGCAGATTTTTTTAGATGTCTATGCAGAGATCTGACAGCCTGTGACAAAATATCTTAAACCGCCTGCTTTGCTCTTTATTGGTGGCCGGATCATCCATTCTGCTTGATAATCATTCACTGGAATTGACTAAAAACAGTGTGCTCTTGGACAATGAGTGGTCTATACTGTATATGTAAAAGACAAACACAATCCGTGATTATTCAATATCATGACACTGATTTCTGTATTTTAAAACAGGATGGATGTAAAATAAATTAAAATGTATTAATAGATAAAATTACTAATGAAAAATCACTCATATGACAATAACTTATTTATTAATCTTACCCAAGATATTATCCCAACTGTTCCCCGGGTGCCGCAGCATTGGCTGCCCACTGCTCCGGGTGTGTGTTCACGGTGTGTGTGTGTGTGTGTTACAGATGTAGGACTCTGACAGCGGATAGTAAAACAGGTATTTTTTGACTGATTAACAGAGTGACCAGGAGTGAGACAGGTGACTGGTTATTCTTGATATCTTCGGAGATCTGGAGGAAAGTTAACTTGGATATCTTTTCTTGACAGGAGACAAGGAACAGGAGCTGGACACACACCTCACCAATACGGCTGACGATGACTGAACTCGGGAGCAGACAGACTAGAGATCGCTGGAAGACACACTCGGGATGAAACACAGCAGGTGAGTAGACAAGGAGGTAAGTATCAGGCATAGAGAATGTGATAGCAATGATAGTCCTCTTTGTATGGCCGATTGACATATTAACATAGTAACGAGACCAGACACTGGAGTTGTTTGTTTTGAGGTGTTTGTAGCCGTGTTGATGCGTGAACAGATGACGTGCAGGTGTGCTCAATCAATGGCTAGGTGAAACCAGGTGCGTGAGTGCATCGTGACTGGTGGAGAACAGACAGATCCGTGACAGTGTGTGCACTTGGATGGGTTAAATTCAGAGCACAAATTCAAAGTATGGGTCACCATACTTGGCCACACGTCATTTCACTCACTTATATTAATAAGCATATGATGGTGACTTGAAAATGTCCTAGTAATAATGATGCTGGCTAAGCTTTTCCCACTGTTCTGAGGTCAGGATTTAAACCAATACCGCTGGCACATTACTAAAGGTTCACACTTGTTAGCATTAATTATAGATAATGACGTGTTATCAGATTACAGGAACAGAAAGAGTGAAAGAATCCTGTACTGCATGTATTTGTGTCAAAAGTATATATTTTGACGCAAATACATGTGGTACAGGATTCCTTACCCTAACCAGCCAGAGGAGGAACTCTGTGAGATGTTTCAGCATGATACATGACAGAAGCATTTCCACTCAAATCTCCCAGAGGATCTCACCAGCATGTAGAGTTCAGTGGAAGTGTCTTCCTCAGCCTCAGGCCGGTATTGAACTGAATTTAGCTGAAGTGGATGAGTGAAGTCGGCTGCGCTCACCTGTGTTCCACCACAGAGCTTCCCTGACAAACACAAGAGCTGCTTTTTGAAGCACAGAGCTTAAAATCTTCAAAGGAGGAAAAAAAGTTAAAGTGGCAACTTTAAATGTGTCTGTGCCACGTGCTATTTCAAAAGTGAATGATCAAATAAACATACCATTAATCCTCATCTAATAATATTTGGAATAAATTAATATCTTAATGGGTTTGCACTTCTTTTCTTTTCTGTGGCTCCTTTTAAATGTCATTTTATTACATTTAAGTTTTGAAGTGTACTCATTTCTTTAGATTTTATGAGGCAGTATTTGCCTCAATGGGTCTAATGGTAATGCCTGTGGCACTGGATGCAGGTCTGTGCTTCCCAGCTACTTTAAAACTAGCTTCTCAAGTCATAAGCTGCTCATTTAACTGGGTTAGAGAACAGTCAAAAAGAAGTTAGACACTCTACACTCTAAAAACAAATGGTGCTATATAGCACTAAAAGTGGTTCTTGGCTCGTGATTATAGGGGAACCACTTTTGGTGCTATATAGCACCATATCTTTAAAGGTGCTATGTAGAACCATAAGAGGTGCCATATTGCATTGTATTTCTTCAACAAAAATGGTGCTAAACAGCATCAACAGTGGTTCTTTGGCTCGTAAAGAACCTTTAAAGGGGCTTAACAGGTTCTTTGTATGGCAGTGGTGCTATATAGCACCTTAATCACCCCAAAGAAGCACTGAAGAACCATACAGGAGCTTAACATGTTCTGTATATGGTAGCGGTGCTGTATAGGGAAAGGAAAAAGGGAAGTGGTGTGTGGCCAAGTATGGTGACCCATACTCGGAATTTGTGCTCTGCATTTAACCCATTCAAGTGTACACTCAGTAGTGAACATACACCCGGAGCAGTGGGCAGCCAATGCTGCGGCTTCCAGGGACCAGTTGGGGATTCAGTGCCTTGCTCAAGGGTCTCTCCTCAGTCGTGGTATTGAGGGTGGAGAGAGTGTTGGTTTTTCACTCCCCCACCTACAATCCCTGCCGGACCTGAGACTCGAACCCACAACCTTCAGGTTACAAGTCCAACTCTCTATCCATTAGGCCACGACTGTTCACCTCATATAGCACCTCAGTCATGCCGAAGAACCGGTGAAGAACCACTGAAGCACCAAGATTCGTGCACCAAAAGTGGTTCCCCTATGATTACGAGCCAAAGAACCACTTTTAGAGCTATATACCACCATTTTTTTAGAGTGTACAAGCTAATTACAAATCTTTTTGCACTGAAGCTGCTTAAGCGGCCAATTTTATTTATTATAATTATATCAGGGAGGATTTTTGAATGAATGATCCCGAATAGAATGACATCATCACACTTTAACAGATGAATTTATACTTAATAAAACAACAACAAAAATGAATATAACTTCAATAAATCGAGACAAATAGATGACGACTCAAATCAGTGAATCGTTTTGAAAGCTGCTCATTTACAGGAATTGGCCAAACAAATCAATTCAATAAAATGAACTGGACTTCTCAAAAGCTGGATATAACTTATAAAACCATTTGAGACGAACCAGTTCACTAGAATGAACATACCTTTTTAAAAGATTATTTATTTGAGTTATAATTATGTGGGAACATCTAGTTTTCTTGTCGTGATTATAATGCTATTTAAAAGTTACAAAATGTTCTACTAACTTCATTTTTAGCCACAATATAATGTTATTTGAATGTATATGTTTAGTGTTGTAAGAATCTTAAAATGCCCAGATTATAATGTTATTTAAAAGTTAAAAAAATATTTCTTACAGTGTTCTACTAACTTTACTTTCACCCAAAATATAACTTTATTTGAACATTTTTCTATATTCTAAGAACATTAAAATGTTTTTGTTGTTGTCATAATAATTAAAGGTTAGTCAAATAACACTGAAGTACGTTGTTTTGAGAAAGTTGATCTTAGAATGTTTTTCCTCAATGAGAACGTATATCAAACATTAATGAAGTTATAAGAGTGCTCCATAAACATTATGTTTTTAGAGCGTTTTATCCTAACATTTATATAACTTTTAAAACGCATTATGAGAATGTTCCCTGTTAGCGGTGTTAACAGAAATAGTGATCATGACTCTTGCGATCTGAGTGGATCTGTTTACAGGCCCATATATAATAATATACATAATGTTGTAGGTATTTGTAAATATAAACTTCACTAGCTATATATATATACAGTATATCCATAACAAATATGATTATTGTGCAGTTTTATTTTATTCCACACCATTAGTACTGTATATTCTGGCAGCCTTGGTGAAAATTTCCCACCTCAGAATGTTGTGCATTAGTCTGTATGAAAAAGCATCCATCTGTGTTTGAATACTCCACGGTCAAAAGACAAATAAACAGCACCTGACAGTTTTTTGTGTAGTAAAATATTTTATAGAGCTTTTAATGGATTCTGACTTTAAGCATTCACAAAGAATGAAATGACACACTCCTCAAATTCACTTTCTCCAAATATCTCTGCCTTAAATATCGCCGTGCGTGTATAGTTGTTAGATCATCTACATAAAAGCGTTAAGCATGTGGAATAATTGATTCGTTGAAAGGTTTTCATAGTATAAAAGCTGGTGTTTTGACCCTCATTGCTCCAAAATGATGAATCCGTAATCTTGCTTCCATTTCTTACCTGGAATTCCTCTTTCATCTCTCTCTTTAATGTGTCCTTAGCGTCCCGTCTCCTGCTGTCACTGTGTATCAATCGTTGTCTGCTGTGAAGTTCATCCCTTTTCAGGTAATAAGTATTGGCTCAAAGGGTGCATGAACCAACAAAAAGCCCCTTCTCCCCCTTCTCAGTTTTTGACACACAAATTATCGCCATGAACTATAAATCTGGAAAATCAAATCAGAATAAATAGATGCAGTCCTCTCTTTTCCAACGACAAAAACAAACACTCAAAATGATTGGCAACTCGAGAGCGTTTCTGATTGGTCAACAATCAGAAACACTCAACTTGTAATTCCATAAGAAAACACTTATGGCACTTTCAAGGAACAGATAAATGAAAATGGGACATAATGACAAAATTTTGATTTAGGGTGAATTATTGTTTAAAGGACATTTTTGACTCTTTCCATGGACTATAAATCTGAAATATCAAACTGAGCAGCCTTTAATTCCATTAATGTTGATTTAAAAAAGACAATAAATAAAGGCTCCTAGTCAAGTGAATTATGTGTCTCTAAACAAGTTAAACCAGAGGACTGGAAGAGAAGAGGCTTAGAGTTGGTTGGAAACCGTCTTTGTTGACTAATGATGTCACGTCCTGCTATCAAAGAGTTCACAGGAACCAGAAGCACTTCCTGCGGCTCTTCTTGACCGTCTGGAGGGCCTGTGGAGAGTCCTGCTGGCGCGGAGGAGGAAAGACCAGCTGAGGAGAGCTCTGCTCCGACTCCTGCTGCTCCGGGACCTTCCACGCTCGCGTCACCTGACCCTCCTGAAGCCGGAAGTCATGCTCCACACTGAAAGAGAGAGATGCTTACAGCTATTACTGAAGCAAAAATGCATCATACAGTCAAGTTCTTTTAGAATGCACTCAATTAAAGTGGATTACAATCTGATGTTGGCTTTGAATTAGAATGAATGGTCTCGGGTTAAGAGTTTTGAAAAGTTCCTAACCCAAGTTGGCACATTAAGGGCCAGATTTACTAAACAGGGTAAATTAGCATGAGAATGCAATCCCATAAAAGCACAAATGGTAGTGGAAAGTTCTGCAGCTGATCTATTGACAGTGCACACATTAAAGGAGACAGACACAGCCAAATCATTTCCATAATGACCAATGCAATCTACCAAGAACAGTGCAAATTTGCATCTGGTTTAAGACATGCTTTTTTGGGTGGTAAACACCAGTACATCGACTAGCGCGAACATATAATGTTACAGCACAGCTTGACTGATTAAGCATAAAAAGTTGTCATTCTGTGAAAATCATTCTCTGGGAGTTTCAGAAGCTTGCTTTCATTACATGTAAAATAAAAGTTTTGAGATTCTTTCAAATTTACAACAATTGGGGTATATGACCACAGAATTGTTTTGTGTGTGCGAACTAGCCTATTCCTTTAAAAATGTAGAGGGAAAAACCCTCAACAGAAGACATCAAAATAGCTATAGCCTGCGGAAAAACAAAGGCGCAAATAAATGCATATGAACATTTTGTCGGCAGCTCAGAGCTGACAGCTGGGATTGTTGCTGATGATGCACTGGCCCAGATAGCTGGCAAACACTGATGTGGACATGAAGCAGCTTTCCCAGAGTACGGATAGAGTGCTGCTGAACAACACGGCCATAACTCTTCATGCTAAATGAGATTAATGAGATCATTGTTCCTCTTATATATATTTATATGCACTCAATTTATTGCAGAGAGAGAGAGTTACCTTCATCGAGTGCTACCTTAGTTCCCGTGTCAATGCACTCGCACACTTCGCCTACGATACTCCCCAGAGAACGCCCATGTCAGACAGACAGGGAACACTATGTGCTTTCCGTAACAATAACACTTTTAAACCTCTTCAAAAAATCCCTCTTCCACCCTCTTACCTTGCAGTCAGTCTCTCTGCATCGGCTTAAAGACCAAAGGCCGCATGTAGACATTGTTTTCACACAAAACAGTCGACTACACACATCAGAATGTGACTTCAAAATGTTTGCACAATCGTTTGGTTTAGCCGTTTAAGTGACAAACTAGTAACTGAAGATAATCACTAGTCAAAAAAATTATAAAAGATTTGTATTGCACTTAAAAAAAAAGGGAAAAAGTGATTTTTTTCCCCCAATATTTTTCAATTCAGCATATGAATTTGATAAAATCAATAGTAAATATGCTAAAAATCATATTGCACTGTAAAAAAATAACTTTTGATGTTGTAAATACAGATGATTGAAGTATGTTTTAAAAGAAAATTACATTTCAGTTTTTTCTATATATATATAAAATATAAACAACCCTGAAGAATCCTTATGGGAATTTTCTTGCAGGATTCCAATATTAGATGAAAATGACACATGAGCACACCCACATTAAAAACATTATTATTGGGGAATTCAGTGTGTCCACATTTCAGTGGGGTTTTTTTTTGGTTAAATTATGTTTTATTAACAAAGTTCGGGAGGAGCACGTCAGATACTTAGCCTAATTAACACAAGAGGAACGCACTCAAGTTAATCAACGCACAGGTATAAATACAGCTGACTTGCCTCTATCCATTGACGGTTAATCAGCATCACTCCACCACACCTTCTCCACTCTTGAGTTCTTACCACACTTATATGGGGGAGGGGGACTCTGGGATCGGGGCCGTTCCTGAACTCGGAGCCCTTCCCCAGGACAGCACACCAAATTCGCATTACTATACTCCAGCTAATTATATGTAAGTGTGAACTCGTGAATTGTGGTCTTGTTTGTTGTCCAGGCCAACTCATTTATGTTTTTAAGGACTGTGGACTTGACTACCTGACAAATGGTCAAAACATTGTTTGTCTGCTGTTAGAACAGAGTTGAGTGCAGTCCTTTTGTTCTTCTGAAAGGCCCCCTTGGATGTTTTCGGTCAATGTTTTGGATGTGCACATGCCATTTCATTTTGTAGGACTGCAATATAACACAAAACAAAAAGTAGATCTTTTGGAACGCATCTTTTAAAATAGGACAAAATGTTCCTTTAGAACATCAAAGAAATTGATATATTTCTTGAATACACTACAAACAGAATTAAGATAAAAATACAGAATATTCTAAAGAATGTTTTTTCAGTCTTATTTCATTCTGAAAATATTCTTATTCGATTGGTTCCAAGTTATGCAAAAAATTCCAGCTGTCCTTGTCACATTCCATCAGGATTTTCTTGGTTAGGGACACTTCCAAATCCATTGCCATATTTAAAAGGCAATTCTACAGCTACAGTAGTCGCTGGTTTTACTAATGAAATCGACTGCATGAGTTTGCTTTCAAGCACAGAGAGCACTTTCATTTCACCATGTGGATGCAATGAATTTGGTCCTCAATTTTTAAATGAAAGGTGACTTGGGTACCACTCAGAAATGGGATGTTTACAGAAATCCAACAAAGTAAGAGAACGACAGAAACAAGCAACGCTGAATATAGTGGAAACTTGATGGTTGTACTATTTGCATTTAGCCATATTTTTATGCATTACAATTCCAAAGACCCAACAATGCTTTCCGCAATGCTTGAGTCTCAGGTGATGTTGCTTCAGCACTCATAAACTGAAAACACCAATCAGACTGCTTAAAACTCGCTGATTAGTACTGGTTGTAATTACCGATGAATTTTAAGACTGAATTAAACACCTGTGATTTAGTATTGTATGCATGAGCACAACGGACATGTCTGTGATTGGTTGCAATAAAAAATGTAAATAGAAACAGGGGTAGATCTAATTAACACTTTTAATAATTAATCACAGGAGCTGTAATCCTGATTATGTATTTGATGAATTGTACAGCTCTAACTTCAGTGAGACTAGGTTTATAGAATGTGCAGTTCATCTTTCCTAGTGAAATGGTGTATGTTTGTCTGTCATATGCAAATAAATAGCACTTTATTTTCTATAAATCAACTAGGTATTTAATTCATCATATTGAGAAATTGGGTTCTTTAGCTAAATAAATGTGCAAAACATGTCACAGAGAAGCCAATTATTTCAGTTTCTTTCACAGTTGTGCAATGAATTACAGTATAAGTGTTTTAAAACAAGGCCCCAGAAAAATCCCAGCTGACAGGTCCTATAACATTCTCAGAAGGTTCTCTCAAAGTTAAGAACACATGATCTTCCAGTAGCATTATTAGCAGTCATCTGGTCTTTAATAATGTTCTCAAAACATTAGCACAAAAATTTGTTTATATATTATTCACAAAGTATTTTAGTTGGACATTCGTCTTGTTTTTTTCTTTTTCTTTTTTACAAACTTTTTTTTTTTTAATTGACATTTTGATTATAAGAATCAGAAATAAAGTTTTCAGAATGTTAATAGAATGTTGTTCAAAGTTATCTGGTTTTCAATAATGTTCTCAAAATTCTTATAAATCATTCACTTTTTTTTTTTTCTAGAAATGTTTTATTTGGATTTCAGAACGTACAGAGAACATTCAACTGTTTCCATAATGTTCGCAAAATTATAAAACTGAATGTTCCCTAATTTTTTTGAAAACATTTAAAAAAAACTGGACATTTTGAAAAAAAAAAAAACATTTTCAAAACTTAGTGGGCGCACTGAATATCAATTTTTAAGTTATCTGATCTTTAATAATGTTCTCAAAATATGTATACATCATTCATGGAATGTTTGTTTTTCTGAAATGTTTTAGATGTTCATCTAACATATTTTTAAACATTTCTACTTAAAGGAGACCTACATTCTTAAAGATAAAGGTGCTTCAAAAGGTTCTTCAAGCGATCCCATTGAAGAACCATTCAGTCAAAGGTTCTTTAAAGAACCATCTCTTCCTTACCTTTTCATAATCTGAAGAACCTTCTTTCACCACAAAGAACCTTTTGTGAAACAGAAAGGTTCTTCAGATATTAAAGGTTCTTTATGGAACCATTTAGACAAAAAGGTTCTTCTATGGCATCTTTATTTTTAAGAGTGTATTATGCCCCTTTTTACAAGATGTCCCCCGAGCGTATATGTGAAATTTTAGCTCAGAATACCCCACAGAATTTGTTTTATAGCTTGTTGAAATTGCCACTTTTAGGGTATGAGCCCAAACGTGCTGATTTTGAGTATGTTGCTTTAAATGCAAAACGATTACACAGACGGGGAGCACGGCGGGATACAAATAACAACATAGCTGGTCTCATGCTATCACAAACTTTATAAGTTCCACTTCTGACTATGAGCTCGACAACTACAAGCGATCGACTCACATTACTTTCATACGCAACGTTTAACTACCACATTCCTATTCAAGATCATTCTGGTAGCACTTGAAGGCAGCATCAGTGAAAACAGGCAGAGACAATGATAGCTTTAGCAATTAGCCTTACAGAGTGCCAAGAAGCTCTTTCAGAAAGGCAATTTTGAAAACAAACGCGTGATACTTTGTCTGGAGCTGACATTCGCGCACAAAGGGGTGGTGATGGCGCAGTGGATAAGACACATGCCTTTGGTGTGAGAGACCCGGGTTCGAATCCACTGTGAGACACCAATGTGTCCCTGAGCAAGACACTTAACCCCTAGTTGCTCCAGAGGCGTGCGACCTCTGACATATATAGCAATTGTAAGTCGCTTTGGATAAAAGCGTCAGCTAAATGAATAAATGTAAATGTAAATGTAAACAAAGCATTGATATTGATTCCTAAACATTTAGGGAACTTTACCAATTTTTTTCCGAGATATTTCTTTCGAAATATGAAATGAAATGTTTTAGTTAAAGAGATGCTCATTGTACATCAACAATGAATGAATAACTTGAGCATGTTAGCAAAATATTCCTGGAAGATTGTTTGGTCACACTTTATTTTAAGGTCCAATTCTCACCATTAACAAACCAATAACTACGACTTTTGCCTCAATAAATTATAATTTGCTATTAATATTTAGTAAGGTAGTTATTAAGTTAAGGTATTGGGTAGGATTAGGGATGTAGAATATGGTCATGCAGAAAATGTGCTACAACCAATATGTTAATAATAGGCATGCTAATAAGCAACTAGTTAGTGAGAATTGGTCTCTATACTTTATTTTTTTGTTAGCTAGAACAGCACAATCTTCAAACTATTGGATATTGATATCAGCACTTTTCATCCATATGTATATATTCTCCCATTTCTGCACAAACTTTTGATATGCATGGAAACAAAGTGAAGTTTTATGCATGAGGCTCCAGGTCCAGAGAATCAAACCCTGCGTCGTTCCACCCACTAGCGCTTCCAGCATTTTCACCTTCCAGATAAATCATTTCAGAAAAAAAAACCTGCTGAGAAGGAGAGGAGCGCTCTGTCCCTCCCAGCAGTCCTAATTACCTTGCTTCTGGTCCTGAGAATGGATGGACTAGTGTCTGAACTCGATATTACTTCTTCTACCCCTTCCCCTCGCTACCGTCTTTCATTCACACCATCTCGCCTGAATTTGACGACGCTCTTGTGAGCGTGGCACCGGGTACAGAGCCTCTATTTTAAGCTTTTTAAGAAGAGTGTGTCTTTTTCAGCTATGCAAGAAATTACGTGCCTCTGTGTGGGTTGGAGTCGTACCCATGGGGAGGATAGGGCTAATATGGGTGGGCTGAATTTGGTAAAGAAGTATTAACGAGATTTGTCCTAATTTAGAGCATCGTACGCATCAGTGGGAGAAGCTCAGAGCTCCTCTGGGAATAAAGCACCTCTATAACAGGAATCCATGGAATGGAAGCCTGTAAAGATATTAGCAGTCTTGAAGGGCGTTAAATAACTTCCCTGCATATTTATGAGCCGATGGTGTCGTACGGGGTGATTGATGTCTAAATTCCCCGGCACAGACATTACAAGCGCATTTAGTATTATGTCACCGTCATGTCAGCCTGTCAAATACAGACGTCATGTGTCAGAATTGACTTGTGTAGTGTACATCAAATGCAGTAAAAAGATTGCAAACGTCAAAAAGTAACCCAAAGCTAAATGAAAACCATGGGGATGTTCAGAATGGCACAGTTGCACACACTGTAAAAAGTGCACTTGTTTCCTTAAAGAGCTATTGTACCTGATTAAATCCATAAAATATTTTGTTGGTATAAATTAATGTATTTAGGTTGATTCAGTGATGTTACATAATATTTTGACTTGAATGAAAACTGTTAATCTAGATGTTAACCACCATATGCAGCATGCACACTGATTTTCTGCATGCATGGGATACACAAATGAAGTACTAAATGATTTTATTGAATTTTTTTTATTTAAAAGTTTGAATAATTTCAAATTTTGATAGTTTTTTTTAAATGCTGTTCATTTGCTGAAACAAACAAAAATAAATATTATTAACAAAAAATATTATAAAAATGATATAGTTAAATTAAATATCTATACATCTATTATTATTATTCATAAAAAACATTAAATTATAATAAATATATTAATACATTTTTAAACTATATATTAAAATAATTTATAATTATATAAAATAGTTTTAAAATGATAAATTGCATTAAACAACAAAGCAACAACACTGATATTTTATATTACTGCATATTTTTTGCATATACTATTAGTAAATAAAAGGCAGTATACTACACAGGTTTATTATAGTTAACTAAAACTAAACTAAATATATAAACTAATAAATAAATAAAACATTAGCATTTCTTGAAATAAAATAAACATGAACAAATTGTATATATAAAAGAAAACCTACATTATTTTATTTCAGCTATAATTGCCAAGACTACATTTCTCATTTTCATGTACTTAATGTCCTAATGTACTAATAATTTCAGATTTTTAAACATATTTCTACAATATTTATTTCAAAAACTAAAACTAATGAAAAAGACAAAAACACAAAACAGAATTAATAAAAGTTCAGAATAAAAATAAATTCAAAATATTAATAAAAACTCTAATTGTATCTCAATGATATTACAATATAACTGTTCCTACGTGCTGTACAGCATGCAGAGTATAATATTACATTCTGAACACGGCTAATGAGACAATCCAAGTAAAGTAAGAGTGTAAACGGAGAGTTACAAATAAGGACAGGATGAGATTTCTGAGAGGATAAGCAGATAATGAAAGAGTTTCCTGGAGCTGATGGAGTGTGGATGTGATACGGCTGTACCGGGCGAAGCTTCACAGAATTGGCTGATGTCTGGAAGATGGAATGTGGATTACGAGGTGAGACTGGAAAGGGTGGAGTGAGACTGTCAGACTGTAAGAGACACTGGACGTTGTAATTACGGTTTAGGAAGACACCTCTGCGAGGCCAACCAATAACATCACTGTTGTGTTATTGAGAATAGAGATGCACAGTGATTGTGCTTTACATCGCAAAGGTAGATGCATAGTTTGTTTTATTTAGTCGTGTCTAGAATTTCAGAAGTCAGAATGTCTCAAACTGTGCTTATATTTACCAAGGCTGCATGTCAGTGATCTAAATATGAGCCTATTTCTGTTCTCTCCAAGAACTGTACTTATCCAGAGTGAGCAAAAAGGCTGGTAAAATCACTCTGGACCCCTCACATCCAGCACACTCCCTCTTTGAACTGTTACTGTCTGGTCGACGCTACAGAGCTCTGTGCACCAGAACGACCAGACACAGGAACAGTTTCTTCCCTCAGGCAATCCATCTCATGAACATTCAACAATAAACGTGGAACACACAACTATAATACACTATCCATTCACCACACTCACTAATTTTATTTTTATTTTCTCTAATTTGCACATACTTGACCTGTAAATACATTGTCTATATTATATATTGTGTTTTTGCTGCTTTGTACATTGCCTATTTGTTGTTATTATTTTATTATCTGTGTCCTGTCCTGTTGCTGTCTTTCTGTGGAGCTTCTGTCACTACAACAAATTCCTCGTATGTGTAAACATACCTGGCCAATAAAGCTCATTCTGATTCTGATATATTCAAATAGAAAACAGTTACTTGAAATCGTAATCATTTTTGCACAATTTTACTGTATTTACTATATTTCTGATCCAATAAAATAAATGCAGCCTTGTTGAGCAGAAGAGGCTTTTTTCAAAGACAGAACAGGACATTAAGGACATAAAGGCACTTTACAGTTTATACAATGTACAAAATTGGCATTGCATTATGAAGATTTGGATTTTCATTTGATTTCTTGGCATGAACGCATTGTTTACATGTGTGAGTACTGCCACAACGTCTGATTAGCGGTAATCTCTCAAGTTTATCTGTAAACTGCTTACGCGAATGCTCACATTTATCTGTGGATTTACGATTGTATTTACAACACAGCCTGAATTGAGGACAAGTGTCTGGCGGACAAGATTTACACCGTTTTCTGCTGATACCATGACTTGCTCGGCCCTGTTTGATCAGCCTGTGCAACTCGACTGATTCCAGCCACACTAAAGCAATGCAAGCAACGCCTCCTGTTTAACACTCAACCCTCAGAGGCTTTGCTGGAGTCATGTCCATTTTGCATCGGTGGCTGGTTATCTGGCTTTCGGAGCTGATTTGTAAACTCCGCGATCACGCCGGAGAGCTGTTTATCGGGACAAACTTTGCCGCTTTGAAATGGAAATCTGTAAATCTGTTCACGTCACTCTTATCTGATGGAAAGGAGCATTCATTTGCACTTGAAAGGGCTTTTTGATTTCAAGGTTGCAAACAGAGTGTGTGAGTATGTGTGTATGTGAGGACAGAGGTGTGTGTTCCCTGGCTGAGTAAAGGCATGAAAATGCCAAGTGCACCCATGGGGACACCCCTGCCCACACTAAATACAAGCCCTTAGAGGAACAATCTTTCTTTCAGATGCATCTTTATTTATTCCTTTCTGCAACTTACAGTACAGAACTACCAGATTTACTAACAGTCGGCGTAAAAACTACCAATGCTGGGCAATGACTGATTACATGTAATCTGGATTACATAATCATATTCCAAAAATTAAGTACTTTTGTTAATGTGTTTAATGCACTTCATGTTGTTAATAACAGTGAATAGAACATATTTTCATGTGCACGGCTATACATGTGTACACCATGAGAGCAGTTAACGGATCACCCCTTCCAGTTAACTGCCCAGATCTTTAACTGCATTGTTGTGGAAAATTAGTGGCTCCAACACTGTACAACAGCACTCTGAAATACACGTGTGCGTTTCTCCTGAATTCATGTATGCTGTTGGCAGAGATGGGTGTTTTGTACAGTATTTTGTATTTTGAAAATACACAAAATACATTTGAAATTGGCCATCCAGTGAAGTAACACTATTGAGGCCTGTTTACACCAAGAACGATAATAAAGAGGTTGATTGACAAAAAGTATTTTATATTTTTTGAAAATACAAAAATACTAAGATTATTATTTATGTATTTAAATACAAAATACATTCGATTTTTTCAAAGGTATTTAAATACAAAATAGTATTTTGTATTTCAAATACATATTTTAAATACATGTATTTTAAATACTGCCCATCCCTGGCTGTTGGCAGAAAGGATCGTCCCTGCGCAATAACAACACTTTGATCATCATCCATATCTTACAAGCATTTATATGATCTTTCATATGTGAGAGGCTTTGTGCTGAGAGCCGTGGAAGTCTGAGGTTTAATGAGATATGTATGAAATACGGGACTACATATCGTCCGTGTTTGGGTAATGGCTTATAGTGTTATTGCTCACCTTCATGTTTTTATAATGACTGAGGCTCTAAGCGCTCTGAGGCTATGAGCCCTAGAGAATATTTGGGAAGGGGATGGAAAATCCAGTGTGTGGAAAGCAAGCAAAGATTTTGCCTGAGTGCAGATGGGAGAAAGTGTACAACAATCAAAATCAACATTATATCACAAGCTACTTACAAATATGTCTCTTCAGTGATACTGTGTTCAGTATAGCTATCAGAGGTTATTTCATTCTGAATCTTTCCCTTGCAGCGATAAAAAAAAAAAAAACCTTTACTTTAGATATTCTTCTCTGCATTCAGTAACAGACTGGCTCATAGGTGACATAAAGCCTATGAGCCATGTGGGTGGTGATGGCGCAGTGGATAAGACACATGCCTTTGGTGTGAGAGACCCGGGTTCGAATCTACTGTGAGACACCTGAGCAAGACATTTAACCCCTAGTTGCTCCAGAGGCGTGCGACCTCTGACATATATAGCAATTGTAAGTCACTTTGGATAAAAGCGTCAGCTAAATGTAAATGTAGTAGTAAAGCGTCAGTGTTAGGCATGGAGCGCTGCTCTGCACACAGCTGTCACAGACCTGCACTTCATTTCTCTCTCATCCAAAAACTGGAATCAGAATAAAGCTACTGAAAACACTACTGTTACTGACAAACAGATGCTGCTTGGTTGTCAGTAGAGCAAGAATTGAACATCTTGCACTAGAAATGTTCCTCTGAGCCACATTAGCTCATGCTGAACACTGAAGTGATGGTAAAGACTTACATTGATTCAAAAGATTTCTATTTTTATTCTTTTATTATTTATTCTTTTTATTCATCAATAAATTCATATCACAGGTTCCAAAAACAATTTCTGAAATTGGTAATAAATCACCATGTTAGAATGATTTCTGAAGGATCAGGAGACACTCAAGACTGGAGTAATAATCAATTAGGAATAAATTGTATTCTAAAGTATATAAAAAAAAAAAAAAAAAAAAAAAAAAAATTATATATATATATATATATATATATATATATATATATATATATATATATATATTTTTTTTTTTTTTATTGTAATAATATTTCACAATATTACAGTTTTACTGTATTTTTGATCAAATAAATGCAGCCTTGGTGAGCATAAAATATATGAAAAATCGATACATATATCACATAAAAATTGTGACATTTTGTAAATATTTTATTTCTCCAGGATTCTCTAGCAATGCAAGAATCTGATCTCAAAAGGAGTCTCTTTACCTCTTTGGCAGCACTGAAAGATTTCTGCACATCACTGCTGAGCACAAACTCTCTTTACATTTATATTTACCAGCGTGTGCAATCTGAGGTTTGCTGTGGCGTAAGCAAAACATCAGAAGTTCCAGTTGAAATGTCAGCACTCAAGAGTTTACATGGAGCAATTAGCAGTGGATTTATTTGAAACAAATGAACACAATAATAGTCAGAAATACATCTGATTAAAAGCATGACAGCAATTTCTGTCAAAGGTTACAAAACACACGGAATAAGTATGTCCTGATTACTATAATAATATTATTATTTATAATATTAATAATATTATAATATTTTTATTTTTGCCAGTTTGTCAGTAAATTAGTAAGTGCCTAGTAAACTTGAAAGTGTCTCAAACAAAACTCTGAAAAGCGCTGAAAATCCCACTAGCTTCTCAACTTTGGCAAACATTAGTTCTTCCTCAAAAACATATTTAAAATACCAACCCTGTAGCTTTTAAACTGTTTTATTTTAGTGTCATAAAGATGCTATTATACTGTTTATTAAAATTTTTAATTTGTTTTTAATTTTATATTTTCCGTATATTTTTGATTTGAAAGTTATTATAATTTTTTTTGTCTGTCCTTTCTATTAGTTTATATATATATATATATATATATATATATATATATATATATTATTTATATATATATATATAAGGATATACATAAAACTGTAAAATAAAATTCACAAATGTAAAATAAAATAACTTATAAAATTAATATGAATGTTAATAGTAATTATATGCTTATAATTTGAGTTGTATTCATAGTATATCAATTTAAAGTACTGAAAAAAAAGTTTTTTTTTTACATAATATCTCAATCAATGTTTATTTGAATGATTTTTTTTTATTTTTTATATATATATATATATATATATATATATATATATATATATATATATATATATATATATATATATATATATATATATATATATATGCATTTATTTTATTTAAGCGATGCCTTTAAAACATGACTTAAACAACTTAAACGTAACTCCCGGAAAATTGATTTTGTAAATTTTATGAGTGCATTCCAGTTTTGTTTGCAAAATGCATCAGAAAATCAGTGGCAGTCCATGCTTGAGCCAGTATGACACAATCTCCATCACTACGCATTGACTGTGGATCTGGAAGCTTCTCACATGAAATGACCCCTCCATCAACCCTGTTTCACTTACGGATTCATATTCACATGCAATACTGTGACCTCAATTAAAAGCATGTCAACAGTACACTTCCTCCCCATCAAACTAACCCCACACTGATTAAACGCACTCCTGCACAATACTTGTGATTCACACAGAGACCAAGCATCTCAATACTCGCCATGACACCCATGTCAATTTCACGCACACTACCTGAACATTACACCACGCCACTGTGCTCTTCAAGAGATGAGACACTTGTTCCACAGACACTGCAGTACAACTGAGCCTCTTGTGTTTGCGGAGCAGGTTAATGTGTTCTGGTTTGATACACCTCCACACAGGTTTATGTAAATATGGCTTTTCCAATAAAACCCCACAGGATTTTCCCCGGGCTGAAAGTAATGAAGTCCCGGCACTTGTGTTTATACTGGTCATCTTGTTACTAGGAGCTGATTGAATTGTGGACGTACTCGGCTAAAAGCGACCACGTTTTACTGTCGGTGCACGTTTAAGCACTCTGAAATAAACCTAAATTGGTTGAACGAGAAGCTAAAAGGGTCAGACCGGGTGTGCTTATGATGGAGAAGAAGCAAAACAACACTGAAGGTCTCTTTTTGAGTATAATTTTGAATAATAAAATTCTCACCCTAAAGGCTGAGAAATTACTTTTCAAAGCAAAGAAATCATCTCCTAATGGCCTTCAATTAGATGAGTGAATTTGCAAAGATATGAATCATATATCATCCCAAAATACAATTATGTTTTGTAATTATGATATTATATTCATAATTTATCACATTTGAACTCCTCTACACAGTTCTTAGTAGAGAAATATAATATGAAATAGAGTTTTTTCCACATTACAATAATAAGAATTAGAGGGGAAATTTGCTTAAAGTATATTTTAAAGAAATAGTTTACCCAAAAAAGATTTTCTGAAAAAGTACACAGAATTGGGAGAAATTTAGCCTTACGTCACTTACTCACCAATGGCATTTTAAACTGAAACAGTTGTTTCTCCCCAAAATACAATTCCATTATCAATAAAAACACATGCCCTTTGTTCGCTTACATTAAAATCCTGACATAATTGTTTAGAATTTTTTGTTCTGTTTTGGCTTGTAAACGATGCTTGATCTGTGCATATTTCTCTCCTGATTCAGAAGAGATTACTTTTATACTGGAGAAACCAATATTGTGGATAGAAGACTGTCAAAAGCAATGGTTTGAAGATAAAAGCATCTTAATGATGGATTTGTTTTTTTACAAACACGCAGCTTTTGGCTTCACAAGATGTTAATCGATGGACTGGAGTTGTGTGGATTACTTGTGGACTATTTTGATGTTTTTATCAGCTGTTTGGACTTGATGAGCAAGTGATGGAATGCTAAATATCTCCTAATCTGTTTCTTCACATGAAGAAAGAAACTCATCTACATCCTGGATGGCAAGTGGGTGAGTAAACTTATGTAATTTAAATGTTACATAATCTTTAATAATACATTTTGGAGTGAAATATGACCTGACATTTCTTCATGAGATGCATCATAACATAATGAATTGATATTCTCTTGTTTTGTTTTCTCAAACCGGCTCATTAAGAAAAGCAAACACTGTGGATATTGTTTGTTGAACATCAAGATTACATGCATATACTGTATCTGTTAGCACCACTTTCAAACTCTACACACACACACCTGAAGGTCTGAGTCCTACTTCAAATGAGTTATTGTTCATTATAATGTTTCTTCAGTGATCACAAACAGGATGTGCACACAGGAGCATCTGTGCGAGCAGATGTTTGTCTATCACAGTCCAACATCTTGCTTGTTCTGTTGGATTTTTTCATTTGTAACCGAGTAGTGATAACTTTGTATGTGTGCTCACGATTCATCAGCCCGAGGAAAATGTTCAGTGCTTGGTTAGCTTGTACATTTGGTTGCTACAAACCACCATGACGAAGTGTAATTTAACTCTCACCTGACTTATGCTTCATAATTCACTTGATATTTGATTCTCAACTAATTTTGCTTCATGTTGGATATCAAATGACAACTACAACCCTATCAGAAGAGCAATAACACATGAAGAGACATATAAAAGTTTGCTAACATCCTTTAGCAGATATATTTTACAAATGTCAATAAATATTTTTTAATGATAAAAAACTGAACTGATAAAGATGGAGGAAGGCAAAGAGATTTAATTGGTTATACTGTAAAGGACTGAGGTTGTGTTTTATGAGGAGGTCTCTCAGCATCCATTGTCCTATTAGCCAATAAACGCACATGAAATAAATCCCCTGGGTCAAATCCTTCATTCTTCTTATAGATTTTCCTCCCTTCAATCTCAGTACTGCAATTTAATGGTCAATAGGTCACAAAATGACCCCAATTAACCAGAATGAGTTTCCATATAGTGTTGGAAATTGACTCCATATATGATTGTGTGAAAAAATAGTCTAAGTGTGGATACATAAGCGCAGTGATATTTTAGTATTATTCACATACTTATTTATATACAGTATATATTATTTGTAGATTTTTATACTACATTTATACAAATATTATATATATTTTGCATAAGGGTTCTTTTTAGGTTACGTTTTAATCATTTTGTTATGTGCTTTTAGCATTTCTATTATTATTATTATATTATTTCTGTTATCTTTAATCCATTTTATTTTTAGTTTTGGTCATTTTAGTCAACTTAAACCTTTTATTATTTGTTATATTATTTTAGCAACATTTCTCATTTTTGTTAATGTTTTTTGAGTTATCTAATATTTAAATTTTATTTAATTAAACTTTATTTTAATTAATGCAATGTTCTTTTAATAGTTTTAATTTGATCTTAAAAATGCTCCCAATAAACCAGTATAAGTTTCCATATATAATGTCAGAAAGTTTTATGATTTGTGAGCCTGTGTGCAGTGTTACTTTAATAATTTTTATATACTTACACCCATTTATAAACTTATTTAATTTATTATTTTATAACTTTTTTATTTTTACTTATTAATATTTTGAATTAACTTCATTTTTTATATTTTCAGTTTTTATTTTAATTTTAGTTTGTTTTGGTAGTTTTGTCCTTTCAGTTTTTTTATATTTCTATTTAGCTTTCTTTCTTTTTTTCAGCTTTTAAGTTTCAACTTAAACATATTTTATTTAAACGTTTTCTCATGTTTATTCACATTTTCATCTAATTTTTATATTTTATTTCAGCCAAAAATTAACAACTTTTTTAATATTTTTAGTTTTAACCAGTTTTAACCTCCATTTAACCAGAATGAGTTCCCATATAGTGTTGGAAGTAATTATGTTGTGTGCTTTTGTAATTTAGATTTTTATTTTATTTTTTATATATAAATTTCTATTTAGCTTTAATTTTTATCTAATACTTGCACTGTATTTTATCTCAGCTTTATTTAAATTAACAAAAAACTATTTTAGTTTTATTTAGAATTTTAGTTAACAATAACACACTGCGTGAGCTCATGCACTAACTTCTGCATCCCAGAATTCAGCATTAGTTTGTGCCGTGATAAGATGACCCTGTTGTGCTGACGACTTTGACCTCAGGTCAAATCAAGCCCATCTGTAACATCAGAGAGAAGCTTATACACACACACACACACACATTTGTCCTGCCCTGCTCTCTGTACTTTATGGTCCAAAACATCTTTCTCCTCAGATGAACGATCCACCCTCAAGCGTGAGGAACAGTGGGACCACCACGTGTTCATGGGAAGCCATGGAGACTCAGCCGTATATTTGGGCACTCTCCGTTTCTTACACTGCGATATTTTCACACGCACACACACACACACGCAGCAGGTGTGGAAGGCCGAGATAGAGGATGTATCCGGCGAAGTGGAAGAGCAGGGCAGGCACGTTCACCAGCCGTGTGAAAGATAAGAGGAAAGAGAATTATGCTTCAACAACAGCCTTTACATTAATTGCCGTCCCTTTCTTTGAATCTTGCGCATGTGCTGCTGTTTGTTTATTTGTTTGTATTTGTGTCGGCTTGTGCAGCGGTGCATCCTGACAGCTTAACATAAACATGTTGATGAAACTCGCGGGTGCGAGCGTGTGAGTGTGTATCAAGCCAGCGGACGTTGGGGAGTTATTGAGTGATAGCCGCTGGAGCAGAAGAGGCTAGTTGATGGATTTCTTCTAAAAGAAACTTCCAGAAAGAGCCGGTCTGTGGCCTGTGTGCTCATACAGAGACAGACGCAAAACACAAACACACATTGCAGGGTGGTGAACCGTTGAGAAATTAACTGAGAATGTATTTTGAATTTGAATCAAATTCCTGAATTTGATTTTAGGTACAGGAGCAAACAGGACATAGAATTGCAATGTAGAAATAAAATTAATTCAAATTCAAAGAATATGTATTCATATAACTGTAATTTTTAACTAGAAAAGAGAAACTTAAAACAAACTTTGAACTGCTGAAAGTTTTAAAATGTCTTGAAGTTTGAACGTTTATAGGTTGATAGCTAGCTAATTCAAAATATTAATAATTTTTTTAAAGTCATTATTAAGTCATTTAGCAGACGCTTTTATCCAAAGCGACTTACAAATGAGGACAACAGAAGCAATCAATTGTAGTATTAAAACAACTAAAAACAGCTAAACAAACTAAAAGCTAAAACTTTATAAATACTACCTATACACATTTTAAAAATAAAGAAATTAAATAAAAATGACAAATGCATACAACAAAATTTCAAAATTTTGCATTTAAATGAAAAACAAAAAATAAAGCTTAAAACAATTCAAAATATTAAAGAACAAAAGGTATGAGTATAATAATGATTCTAACATAACACCAAGCCAAACACACAAAAAAACAACTATATATATGTACAACCACACACACATACATATATATATATATATACATACACATTTATAAATTCAATATATATATATATATATATATATATATATATGACCGCTGCCGCAGTAAACTAAGCTTTTTTATATACCCATCTAACAAAATACTAATTGAACTTAGCTGGACACACTTTCCTTATTTTTTCACAACAAATGGCCAAGCAAGCGCTAACACTGACAAGATACGCGAGACAGAACGAGACCAAACGTTTATTTATATAAAGACAGACAGACAGACAGACAGATAGACAGATAGACAGATAGATAGATAGATAGATAGATAGATAGATAGATAGATAGATAGATAGATAGATAGATAGATAGATAGATAGATAGATAGATAATAAAATCTGAAATAAAATAAAATAGAAACATTATAATAATAATAATAATGCATTTTATTTACTGTATATAGCGCCTTTCCAGAGCTCAAGGACACTTTACAATAAACATCAGAAATGTGAGAGTAACATCAAACAATAATACAGAAAGTAATTTTAAAATCGGACATATAGAGTAACAGAATAACCAGAAATCAACTTAAGAAAGGTAGTATTCTGAAAACAGTGAGTTTTAAGCAGCGATTTAAATTCAGACAGGTTATTGGCAAGACAGAGTGATCTGGGAAGAGAGTTCCATAATTTAGGGGCAACAACACTGAATGATCTGCCCCCCATAGAAGAGAGGCGATACCGAGGGACGACGAGAAGGCGAGAATCAGAGGATCGCAATGAACAAGGTGGAGAATAGGGAAGGAGCAGATTGCAAAGATAGTAAGGAGCCAGACCATGCAAAGCTTTAAAAGTAAGCAGGAGAATTTTAAGCTTGATACGATGGGCCACTGGTAGCCAATGCAGATCAGCTAAAATAGGGGTGATGTGGGCCGAACGCTTAGTGCGAGTGAGAATACGAGCGGCTGAGATTCGAATATACTGTAATTTAGCAATGGAGGTAGCTGGTAAACCAATGAAAAGGGCATTACAGTAATCGAGACGAGATGAAACAAAAGCGTGGATGAGAGTTGCTGCATCGTTGGCACTAATGAAAGGACGGAGCTGGACAATTCATCGTAAATAAAATAATGCTGATTTAGTGAGAGAGTTGATATGGGACTGAAATGAAATCAGTCAAACATAACACCGAGATTTCTAACGATACTAGATGAAGCAATTTGATTGCCAGTGATATTGCAAGTAAAGTCATGATGCTGTAGTAACTGACCCAATGGTAAAATACAAATAATAAACAGCAAAGGCCCGAGAACAGAACCCTGGGGGACGCCTTGTCAGGGGAGCGGGAGGGGATCTGAAATCCCAAGATTACATGAAACATTACATGAAAAACTTAAACTAAAAACAAAAACTATTCTAAAAATATTTCTAAATAGAAATATCTAAATAAAATACAAAGCACATAGCAAAATTACGATCACTAAAATTTATAGTAAAATTCAAATAAAAACTGAAAAATAAAAGCTAATTCAAAATATTAATAAATAGTAAATAAATAATACTAAAAAAAACAATGGATGGATGGATGCACAGACAGACAGACAGAATGATAGATAGACAGACAAACAGATATGTTTGAACTTTCTCTATTCTAATTCAACAAACATTAACTAGTTTAACTAGCCAAAGGATCACAGTTTGTCAAGTTAGAATGACGTTTAACCCCTGATGACAGATGCTGTAACTATATATATATATATATACAGTATATATATGCTAATATATGTAACTACACAATCTGGAAAAAAGCATGTTTCTCCACTGACGGCCATTTAATTGAAGTATTGAGAAAAATGTGCGGGGAGATGTATTGTGCAAATGTTCCTGTTCTTTATAAATACGGCTTCCTGTTCAGCTCAGGATCATATTTTTAAGATTTATTTCACATTTATGTTTAGAGCAGACGCTTTCTACCCGAAGCGACTAGCAAGAAATTGTGTGTATTATGTAAGTGGCAATTACCAGGGTAGGTAGCTGAGAGTAGAACTCAAGTTAAGCCGAGGTTAAGTCCTACAGAGCCGAGAAAACACCTCTCAGATAACAACGATATGGCAAAAAGAGCAAGATTACTTCAGTATAACGACAGGCTTGATTATTATTGAGAGATTATTTTTCTGAACGTACGGCTGCACAAAAGTAGTGTCCTGAGGTTATAATGACTCACAAAATGACTCATGCTGTCTTCAGGTCTTTCTCTCTTTCTCTATCTCACTCTCTCTCTATCATATGTGCACACACACACACACACACACACACACACATGCACAAAAAATGGTTTTATGGCCTCGGGCTCGGTGTTAGTCAGTTGCAGTAGAGGGATTAATTGAAGCTTTGCTGCAGTGTGTGTGTGTGTGTGTGTGTGTGTGTGTGTGTGTGTGTGTGTGTGTGTGTGTGTGTGTGTGTGTGTCTGTGACTCTATCAGGGTGGTTGGGATTTGGTACTGCTAACACCTGTATTGATCAGTCAGTGTAATCAGGATCAAAGTATGATATGCCCATAATCCCCTCATAGAGACACACTCACACTCACACACATGCTCTCTGTATACTGATGCAACCCAGTTGGCCCTGCTGTAAAACTAGACTGCTACATCACATGCATGCACTGTCACAACTTATATAGAATGGGAGGAATCTAGATTTGGCAAGCTGCATTATACACACGTAAGCATGCACAGCAGCAACAAAACATTTTTAAATTCCATTAGCTGTCTGCAATG
Source organism: Barbus barbus (assembly GCF_936440315.1). Taxonomy (NCBI): domain Eukaryota; kingdom Metazoa; phylum Chordata; class Actinopteri; order Cypriniformes; family Cyprinidae; genus Barbus; species Barbus barbus. The sequence goes on from NC_136733.1 coordinate 2,937,925, forward strand.
CAAGCATGCAACCAACATTGTTTGTTATACTGGGAATGATTTAGCTTTGTTGCTTTGCGTTTTTTGAGTTTAGAATAAAGCATGCAACAAAACTAATTTACCCCCATTATAGTCACAAAAGTGAGACTTTATTGTTTATTATTGGAAGGCTCTATTGCAATATAGTAGATATCCTGAATTTGTCATGTCAAAACTATATTGCAACCATCATAATCAACAAAGCACTGCAAGTGTGCACCATTACAACTTTGTGGTATATAAAGGGAGAAACCTACATTTTGCAAACTGCGTTGTGCGCATGCAGACATGCACAGCAACAAAACTATATTTAAATCCTACAAGCATGCAACTTTGTTGTTTATAATGAAAGGGATTTAGCTTTGTTGCATGCAACAAATCTAATTTTCTCACATAGGTACAAAGTGAGACTTTATTTATTTTTTATTATGGGAAGAATCTACTCTAGTTTTGGCACATAATGATCTTGTGCATAAAGTAGATATTGCAACTTGTCCTGAATTGAGGTATAAATGCCTTTATTATTACAAAACTACTTTACAAACATTACAATCACAAGAAAGCTACAGTACATTGCAAGTGTGTTATGCTGTGTGTTTATAACTTGAGATTTGGAATGCTGTGTTGTGCTCAAGCAACAAAACTACAATTAAATATCATTAGCTGTCCAGAATGCAAACATGTGATGTTGATTATACTGGGAATTATTTAGCTTTGTTGCATGGGTTGTTTGTGTTTAAAGTAGGGCATGTAAGCATGCATCAAAACAAGACTGCAGCCACTATAGTCAACAAAACGGTCTATACTGTAAGCATGCAACATTGTTTATAAGGAGTTATTTACCTTTGTTACATTTTGTTGGTCATTCATGTTCAGTTCAGTTCAGTTTCTTTGGATTTGCCAAAACCCATTTTAGCTACCTGGTCTCATGGCACAAACGTACCTGGGCACACTTTTTAACGAGACGTGAAATACCTACCAAAAAGGTTGCATTTTAGCTACAATGTAAGACTTTATTGTTTATTATGGGATGGATCTACTGTAGTTTTGGCACACTGCAATCTTGCAAGCTTAAAATAGATTTTGCAACTTGTCCTGAATTGCGGTACAAAAGCATTTGTCATTACAAAACTACATTGCAACCATTATAATTAATAAAACAGTACATTGCATGCATGCACCATCACACCTTTGTGGTATGTAATGGAAGGAATCTAGATTGGCATGCTGTGTTGTGTGTATGCAAGCATGAAAAGAAACAAAACAATACATTTAATTAGCTGTGTACAATGCAAGCATCCAATCAATTTTGCTGGTTATAATGGGAATGATTTAGTTATGATGCACCGCATTGTTTGTGTTTAAAGTAGATGGGGTGTTATAATTCAAATTAGGGATGCACGATATTATCGGACTGATATCGGAATCAGTCGATATCGGCTATAAATCGGTTCATAATCGGCTATAAATGTAAATATCAGCATCAGCCTGATATGAAAAATTATGCTGATATGTCTTGCCGATAAGAGGAATACGTTAACTCACATGCGCTCAGGGTGTGTTAGCGATTAGATCACGTCAGCAGTGTGGCTCATTCTTGAAGCAAAGTTTTGTCTGAATGACGATTAGATTGACTGTTTTGGATTGCTGCATATCATCTGTGAAAGCACGTACAGAATGACGCGTTCGGTCAGCACATGCAGCGGCAGCCTATCCCGGGTCCTAATACCCTTCAGTAAAGAATTTTAATCTGTAGGGGGGCGCTGTTGGCCTACTTCTAATTAAATTAAAAGTAAAATAGCCTACACAAATAACATTTAGACTGTTTCTGATTAAATAAAGCAGTAATTGATGTCATGAAATAATGAGTAGGCCTATGTTTTGATTTAATGGTCAGAAGCTATAGCTTACAGTACATGAAAAAAAAAAAAATCACAAACATGCCACTTGTAAATTAAATAATTTGATATATACTGATTTATTCATTAATGTGTAATATGTTTTATTTTTTAAACAAATCATGAATCATTTTACAACTCTTTTGTTTTACATCATCTACAAATGTTAAATCTTCAAATAAAATGTTATGGTTAAAACTGCATCTTTCTGGGGAGAAATGCAGTGATTGATATAGTTTATTTATAGTTATTTTCAAAGCTCCAATGTACTGTTAATAAAAGCTTAATTATTTTTTATTTAATTGTAGTAAACAAGTTCTTGTTAAAAACTAACCAAAATAAAAAATATTTTGCTTATAATTTCTGCACAGGAGAGACTTGGTGTTGTTTCCAAACAAAAGGAAATATATCGGTATCGGCATCGGTATCGGCCAAAAGGAGTTGAAAAATATCAGCATATCGGATATTGGTAAAAATGAAATATCGTGCATCCCTAACTCAAATGATATAAGTTGCAAGAAAACATGCAACAAAACAAGATTGCAGCCATTATAGTCAACAAAACTCTCTTTAAGCATGCAACTTTTTTGTTTGTAATGACAGAGACTTAAAGCAAGTACGCATGCAAAAAAACTTGTTTGTTTCTATTAAAAGACTTGGGAAGGATCTACTATAGTTTTGAAAAATTATCTTGTGCCCAAAATAGTTGTTGCAACTTGAATTGTGGTACAAAAACATTTGTTGTGACAAATTTAGATTGCAACCATTATAATCAACAAAGCTACGGTCCATTGCAAGTATACATTAACTTCATTGTTTGTAAAATGAGTGATCTAGTTTTGTCACATTGAATCCCTCAAAGTAGATTTTAAAGCTCAATAGTTGCCCTACATTGTGGCTTGCAACGACCCGACACAACAAAATCAGATCATTCCCATTATAGTCAACAAAGCTGTCTACACTGCAAGTGCATTATGTCACAACATTAGTTTATTACGAGAGTGATGCGTTGCTCATGTTCAAAGTAGACAGAGTTTATTTGCAAGAAATGAGCATGCAACAAATCTTGATTGCTTTCATTATGCAAACACCGCACGCAACACAACAAAAAATTATATCACTCTTTACAACTTCATTTACTGTAATAATGGATGAAAAATAAACATTTTCCCATTGAATTAGGTTTATTTTTCCGCACTGAATTAGGTTTCCCAATGAATTAGATTTATCCCACCCCCTTCTGACTTATCAGAAAAAAAAAAGTCGTGACGTATTGCCAAGTATGGTGACCCATACTCGAAATTGGTGCTCTGCGTTTAACCCATCCAAGTGCACACACACAGCAGTGAGTAGTGAACAAATGCACACACACACACACACACACACACACACCGTGAACACACACCTGGAGCAGTGGGCAGCCATGCTGCGGCGCCCGGGGAGCAATTGGGGGTTCGGTGCCTTGCTCAAGGGCACCTCAGTCGTGGTATTGAGGGTGGAGAGAGCGCTGTACATTCACTACCCCCACCTACAATCCCTGCCGGCCAGGGACTCGAACCCACAACCTTTGGATTACAAGTCCGACTCTCTAACCATTAGGCCACGACTTCCCCCATGAAAACATGACTGCTACATAAATAAATGCATCTTGTTTAAAACTGTTTAGGTATTTAGATTTGAAAACAAGACAAAAATACTGTGTAAGAAAAAAGAGCCACATAAAACAAGCATGTTTAAATTCTATCCGTGTTCAACAAACATGAACCAGCAGATTTCAGACGCATGTGTTTGATTGCATCATCCAATCAGACGAATTATGCAAATAATGTTTAGATGCAAGCATAACTTTACGCGTAGTGATTAGCCTCGGCGGATGCAGAGGAAGCCAAGAGAGTGACAGACAGAGATGAAGAGAAGTGAAACACCAGTTCTCACTGGCCTGACGATGCCCTCCAATAAAAAAGGAGTATGTTGCTAAATTGTACGGTAAGGAAGAACGGTCGTGGTTTTATGACTGTGCTTTATACCTCCGCTAATTTGGAACGCTCAGATTGCTTGGCTACTATACACACTCAGCAATCTGTAGGCCGTCTATTTGTTGTTACCCTACTTGAAATAACGGAAAGAAAGAGAGAGGAGGTGTAAATGTGATAATGCATTGCATATATGGCATATAGTGCAAATAATGATAAATATAATTTATATCTTAATTTATCTTTATGTGTAAGTGTTGTACAATTTCCAGGAGGTCACATTTCTATATGAAAGTAAACATCAAATATACATTGACACTATTTAATTTCTCAATAACACATACTTATTGTGAGCAATTCATCAGTGCATGTTAAAAGAATTTAAGAACACAAACTTATGTTATTGCATTACAAACAGCAATTTAGAGTGTTATGGAACTGAAAAGAAAGGTGCATTTATAGATGCATTATCTCCCATATGCCATTGCTAATGTAAACACTAAATCTAGTCCATTGTTTAAAAGTAACGTTGATCTTTATCTTTTTATTCTTGGGTGTTATAGCTTGGATGACCTGAATTACAAACACGAGTGTGTGACAAACACGAGATGAAGCTGGATCACTCCCATTACAGAAAACAAAGTTGTCTACACAGCAACAATGCAGTCATAATGTTGTTGATCTTGTTAAATAATGAGTGATTTAGCTTAATAGGAGCAAAAAAGATCCTGTTCTTGAATATCTTGATGAAATTATTAAAGTAAAATAGGTTGAGGACACAATTTTAATGTTGACTTAAAATATTGTTTTACCCCACTTAAAGATATACACTACCGGTCAGAAATTTGGAATACTTAAGATTTGAAAAGAAGTCTCTTCTGCTTACCAAGGCTTAACTTATTTGATCAAAAACACTGTAAAAACAGTAATATTGTGAAATATTATTATAATTTAAAATAACCGTTTTGTATTTGAATATAACTTTAATGCAAATTATTCCTGTGATGCAAAGCCAAACTTTTAGCAAATTTCAGTGTCACACAATTCTTCAGAAATCATTCCAATATGCTGATTTGCTGCTTAAATATCAATAAAGGTTCTTATTAGTAGTTGTCTGCTGCTTCATGTTTTTGTGGAAACTGTGATACATATGTTTTCAGGATTTTTTAATGAGCAGGTGGTTTAAAAGAACAGCATTTATTTACATTAGAATCTTTTAAAACATTATAAATGTCTTAAATGTCACTTTTGATTCATTTAATGCAGGCTTGCTGAATTTGTTTATTTTATTTTTTCAAAATTGATTATAATCATGTTTCTTGAGCATCAAATTAGCATATTAGAATGATTTCTGAAGAATTATGTGGAAATTTAGCTTTGCCATCACAGGAATAAATTGCATGATCATGTGACACTGAAAACTGGCGCAATGATGCTGAAAATTCAGCTTTGCATCACAGGAATAAACTATATTTTAAAATATATTAAAATAGAAAACATGTTATTTTAAATTGTAATAACATTTCACAATTATACCATTCTTGCTGCATTTTTGATCAAATAAATGCAGCCCTGATGAGCAGAAGAAATTGCTTTCAAAAACATTATAAAATTGTGATTATTCCAAACTTTTGACTGATAGTATACATTTTGTTCAGCTGCATTCCCTCTGAATCAAACCCATGACCTTGGTGTTTCTAGCACTGAGCTACAAGACTGACAGAGCATGTTAGCAATGCCAAGGTCATGAGTTTAATTAGCAGAGAACACAGAAATGGATAAAACATGTACATTAAAAGCACTTTCATCTGACAAATGCACGAAAAATGTAGCAAAAAACAACACTTATGGTCTTACCAGCAGCTCTCCAAATTTCGAATCTGAAATTGTTTTACAGGACTGTGTTCTCTCTCTTTATCTTTCCCTGTGTGTTTGTCCTTGCATACCAGGGTCGGAGTAACCGGGGAATAAAGCAACGCAGGAGCAGATTTCACTCATGCATCTGTACTGCTCAGCAAAGCTCTTTAATATGCCACCCATGTATTAGTCGTCACCTTAAGCTATGAGGTGGAAACACACACAGTGACATCAGTTCTCTGAATTTAAGCCTGGCTGGCCTTCACCTTCACGCACACATACACACACAAACATCTCATTAGACCCGTCAACTGGAACAGCCGGATAGCTGCACACCTACACACCTATTATCTCTTCCGATCATATTTCGATATCACCGCCATCAGCACCAGATGGGTGTTGGATGCTGATTAAATCTGTTTTGGATGAGGATGGTATTGTTTGATATCGAAATAATGATGTCACATTAGCTGCAACGCATGATCGAACGAGGGCGTCAAATTCACAACGAGTTAATGATGCAGGGAAGCTTGAAAGGGAGAATCATCCGAAGGTGATGCTCGCATGCTACCTGGAATAATAATTCAGCTCTTTTACGCAACGCAGAGCCAAAGGTCACAGTTAGGAATTCGGCATCTTTTCTTCAGGGAAACACTTTGAAAATTATCGCCTTGACAGCATTGTGCGCGAGTGACAGTTTCTGCATCTTTTCTTCTCCGAGGGTCAAGGAGAAACGCACCGGAAAACGTGCGAGGCTTTCGACTTCAATCACTCGGACAAAAATCCCCGAGCTGCTCAGCCAAAGGAAATCATTAAAAATGAACAATAACATATCGAAGCCCCCAGAGTGATTACCATCATTACGAATCCGCCTTCGGATGAACTGTGGTTAACCTGCTGAGAACAAACAGTCCTTATCGATGATTAAGTCATTTCTGAAACACAAACACAAAAACAGAGCCAAATTGGAGCACAGGTGACAAACACTTAAAGGTGAGACATGCTGGTTTTTCAAAAGTTAAAATACTTTCTCCCGTCCCAGTGTAGTGTGACAATGATAGGCCATTTGTATGCTGATTATTGATAATTGACTAGTAAGTGTGAACAACGGCATGCTGGAAAGAAAAAGAAACACCAGGGTAAATATCAGATGGCTTTAAAAAGTACAGTGAGTGAAGCAGTGTTATTACTAAATCTAAAACTAAAACAATAAATAAATAAATAAGTAAATGTGTGTCACATGAAATAATATAAAACATAAAAACTTAAACTTTTTTTTATTTCACCTAGTTATCAATGCAACATCTCATTTTTATTTAGTTTAATTTGATTAATAAACTAAAAAAATAAAACTAAAACGTTAAAATTAACAAAAATTAGTAGAAAATGTAGAAATATTGATATAGTAAACGTACTCTAAAAACTTTGATTTATTTGTTTATTTGTATTTTATTGCTTTTTTGCAGTGTAGAGTGTTACATCTTTGATGGCCTTAGCTATCGCACATATTTTGAATTAGATTCTTTAATTTTTATTAATTTTTTTAATATATTTTCTGCTTTCATGTATTTTTTTATATAAAACATATATTTTAAAAATAAAAAAAAAAATATATATTTTATTTAGTTGTGTGTTGTTATCATTTTTATTACTTTATGTTGTTTTTAAATATGTCTATAGTTTTTATTAAATTTGTATTAACTTCAGCTTTTTACATCTGACAATTGTATTTATGCTTCAAAATTCATAAGGGTTGTGATAATCTGTGAAGATCATGTTGATGAACAAAATATGTAAAAATCATAAACTTTTGTTGGTCACAGAGATGGAATAGATTTTTTTTTTTTTCGAGGGAACCAGGATGATGTGAAAGTCTGGGTTGGCCTTCAAAAAATAAAGGATCCATTGGTGGTGTGGATTACTTGTGGATTATTGCAATGCTTTTATCAGCTGTTTGGACACTCATTCTGACGGCACCCATTCACTGCAGAGCATCCATTGGTGAGGATATGGATCGTTTCTCCAAATCTGTTCCCATGAAGAAACAAACTCACCTACATCTTGGATGGCCTGATTTGTGAGTACATTTTATTTTTGGGTGAACTATTTTAGGAAACAAATTAATTAGAATAAGTGATGACTTTACAGAGAAGGCAATTCATTTTTTTTGTGACATTGATTCCTTTGCAACCGATAATCTACAGAAGTGGTGTGAGGTGATTTAGTCGAGAAAGACTGAGCAATCTCGGTTTATTTCTCTCTCCCATTCTCCGAATTGAGCCATCAATCTGAGTGTGTTTACCTCACCTCAAACTAATTGTCTTTAAGTGTCCTTTTTTTTCTCTTTTGGTCCTGGCAGAAGCGATCGATCTCTAGAGGGATTGACTACTGTTTCTCTGACTCTTCCTCGTCCACACCCAGTCAGACTCCTCTTCAGTCATATTCTCCTTCACAGCATTTCATTCCACTCCTACTCTGCTGTTACTTCAAGAAATCCACCTGAAACCTGAGAGCAGATCGCGGCCACAGAATGAAAAGGCATTGCGGCTCCGCCGGCGAACGAGAGCAGCTGCTTATGGTCTCTCTGGTGAGGAATTACAGCCAATAAAACTGAAGCTCAGATGCAAAGAGCACTGAATGAATTACAGCTGCTTCTGTATGGAATGCTGCGGAATGCCTACAGGAAAACGCTTGTGAAATGTTATGTAATTTACTTTCAGATTTTATTGGGTTGCAAGGTGAGGGATATTTCACCTCGTGGCACATATGAAGCCATAACTCCGGGAGTCCTGTGGGTGGAATATTGCAAAACGGCAAAGATGTGCAGTTTATTCTGCCTTATACTAAAACACAAGGCTGTTCTCCCCAAACACAAGCTTAAAAAAATGAATCACACCAGTTTAAAAGCTCAAGTGTGCTTACAGTACCGTCTTAGACTTTACCTGTGCTCTTCACAAATTACGTAGATATATTTTATTATCATTATGATTGCTATTAGGTAACACTTTATTTTAAGGAGTCCTTGTTACACGTTAAATGCACTGACTACTATAATAACAATAAATTATGCATAATTACATGCAAGTAACCCTAAAACAAATCCTAATCCTAACCATATAGTAAATTAATATCGTTATACAGTTAATTAATATTACTCAGTACTTAAATGTATAATTACACTGTAACAAGGACACCTTATATATGCGTTAATATTCCCAGCCCTAATTGTGATGTATACTGGTACTGTGATAAAAACACATCTGTCTGAAAGCTGCCTGCGATTCTTTTACAGTAACTCCACTTTGGGCCGAGTTTTACAAGTGTCGTATGAAATGCCTATCCATATGATTCCATCAAGAAGTACATTAAAGTTTCATCACCGACAGTACATCCACTCAAAGGCCATTATGTTTTCAGTAGCGATGTGTGCGAGCGATATCAGAACCAACACCGTTGGCGCAGGCTCAAAAGAGATACTGAATGAGAGAATGAGCTTGCTGACTCAAGGCTTTGTAGGAATGATTAGTGATTCTCTCTGGTTCGGAGCGCAGAAAAAGCTTTGCCAGTCTTTTTTTTGAAGCTTTTCCCTCTCTTTATCGGCCTCTCGCCTTGCAGACACCCAAAAGTTGCAAAAAAAAACGTTATCGACACAGTTGCAGCTCTCTCGTTTCAATATACCTTGTCTTTTGTGGGTCCACAAGCCAGAGATCCAAGCAACGTCTGTCAAACCTGAGAAAAGGTGTTTTGAGTCCAAAAGCTCTTTGAGGAACATCAAAGGGGATTCATTACATAAAGATTTACTCTAATAATAGAGCGTAAGCGATGAAGACGTGGGAGATGGATGTTTGTGAGATTGCCTGATGAACGTCACGCGGTCCGTACGGAGGATGGAAATGACGCCTGATCAATCTTTGCTTCAAAGCGGCTCCTAATTGCAGTGGCAGCTCGCAGCTAATTCCCCATGTCCCGCAGGCAGACGATAACTCTGCATGACTCGCACAATTTGTCTTTCTAAAGCCGAGGATGATGGAGCAGCACTTTGAGAGAGCTAATGTGGACGTGTGCAGCAGGAACAGTCGTGTTTGCATCATACGGCTGTAATTTGGTGATTTTGAGATTATTAGATTATTTTCAGATTTGACAATAAACCCGTCCGTTTAGCCAAATAACAGACGTGCAATCAACTCGCCCTTCAAAATCTACTGACAGCCTTGATGATGGACAATTTCTGTTATTGTCATATATATATATACAGTAAAAATGATTTGATCCCCTGCTGATTTATACGTTTGCCCACTGACAACGAAATGATCAGTCTATAATTTTAATGGTAGGTTTATTTGAACAGTGAGAGACAGAATAACAACAAAAAAAATCCAGAAAAACGCATTTCAAAAAAGTTATAAATTGATTTGCATTTTAATGAGTCAAATAAGTATTTGACCCCTTCACAAAACATGACTGGTGGCAAAACCCTTGTTGGCAATCACAGAGGTCAGATGTTTCTTGTCCACCAGGTTTACACACATCTCAGGAGGGATTTTGTCCCACTCCTCTTTGCAGATCCTCCTCCAAACATGGCGAGCTGAGTTGATGCCAAAGAGCTGGATTTTGGTCTCATCTGACCACGACACTTTCACCCAGTTCTCCTCTGAATCATTGGCAGACTTCAGACGGGCCTGTACATGTGCTTTCTTGAGCAGGGGGACCTTGAGGGCTCTGCAGGATTTCAGTCCTTCACGGTGTAGTGTGTTACCAAATGTTTTCTTGGTGACTATGGTCCCAGCTGTGTTGAGATCATTGACAAGATCCTCCCGTGTAGGTTTGGGCTGATTCCTCACCGTTCTCATGATCATTGAAACTCCACGAGGTGAGATCTTGCATAGAGCCCCAGACCGAGGGAGACTGACAGTTATTTTGTGTTTCTTCCATTTGCGAATAATCACACCTTCTGTTGTCACCTTCTCACCAAGCTGCCCTGCGATGGTCTCGTAGCCCATTCCAGCCTTGTGTAGGTCTACAATGTTCCTGACATCCTTGGACAGCTCTTTGGTCTTGGTCATAGTGGAGAGTTTGGCATCTGATTGATTGATTGCTTCTGTGGACAGGTGTCTTTTATACAGGTAACAAGCTGAGACTCCCTTTAAGAGAGTGCTCCTAATCTCAGCTCCTTACCTGTTTAAAAAGACACCTGGGAGCCAGAAATCTTGCTGATTGATAGGGGATCAAATACTTATCTGACTCTTTAAAATGCAAATACATTTATAACTTTTTTGAAATGCGTTTTTCTGGATTTTTTGTTTTTATTCTGTCTCTCACTGTTCAAATAAACCTACCATTAAAATTATAGACTGGTCATTTCTTTGTCAGTGGGCAAATGTACAAATTACTGTAAACTTAAATGAAATGCAAGGCTATTAGAGTTTTTGTAAGTTGCTATTACTGTGATGAATTGATTAGCATATAACACTTTAATAGACTGACAGCCCTGTTAAATAATCAGTTTGAGAATAAAATCACCACAGATCATTGCATTACTATATTTCAGTTACACTGATCGACCAAGCGGTTTCATATTTGGATTAAACTGTAATTCTCGTTCACTCTCTGACTGTACTTCTTTATAAGTACCTTAGCTGTGATTTTTTCCCCACAGACCTAGATTTATTTATGCTAAAATGCAGATATCTTCCACTCTGTAGGTGGGAAGTTATTTAAAGTAATGTTGACAAAAGAGGTCCGTATAGCGTAGCTCGCATCCAGACTGCAGTGTGTTGAGCACTCGGTACATTTAAACTGATTCCAGATTTGGCCCGACGGCTGTTATCAATTGATTGATTGGACCCTGAAGGAGCGTCGTTTGTTGCATTTGCTCTCAGTCAGTTCTGAATCGAGCGTTTCAATAGCTAATCAAATATAAGGCTCGAGGCAGTAATCGTGAACTCTGTTAAAACACACAAACACACGCTCACATTAATATAGGTTGTCTATTAGCCAAACTTAATAACATCTCTCTGGTGAGTAATTAAAAGTGCTGAGCAAATTATTTGCATCACAGATACAGTATTAGAGAACCTCTAAAGCAAGTTTTTTAACCATTTTAAATGCCGAAACATCTAAACATGTGGTAGAGCAGATGTTCTATCTTTGTATCTTATCTATAGAAAGAAAAAATCAAACAAGGTCACTTTAATATTGCAATGGTTCTCTGAAACCGCACTGAAATGAAAAGGAGAGCAAAAACACACTTAGGTATTCCACTTGTAGAGCCCAGTAATCTTACGTGTTTCATGAGTTTAAGAGAGATCTCAACCATTTCTCAAACTGTGCTCAGGTTCGCCAAGGTATGCAATAAATTCCAACAATTTTTAACAAATTTAGAAAAAAAAGTAAAGTATCCAAGCTGCTATCCACATTCATATTGTGGCTGTACTCTCTCTGTATGCCAACTATTGACTCATCATTTTATCTTTCCTGAAAAATTTTAGAAGATACATCTGAGCCAGAGTGAATATAATCTTTCTTTGATTTCCTAGATTTCTTTGATCAAAAATACAGCAAAAAGAGTAATATTGTGAATTATTATTTCAAATAGGTGTTTCTATGCAAATATATTTTAAGATGTAATTTATTCATGTGATGCAAAGCTGATTTTATTTTTATTTTTTTGCATCATTACGCCAGTCTCACATGATCCTTCAGAAACTTTTGTTATCATGTTTTTAATTACTCAACAAATTTGCTTAAAATAAGAGGAAAATATTTTAGATTTTTTTTTTATATTTTAAATATGAGGGAAGAACAAAACTTGGTATAGGTATGTATCTGGAAATATTATTTGGCCAAAAAAGGTAAACAACTACAGCTACAGGTTTTATTATACTTTGGGGAAAGCATTAAAAAAAAAATAATAAGCACGGGAAAGAGCATACTGTACACTGAAGACAAACATTATCTGTTATTAATGTTTTGTTGGTTCTCTTGTTCTGTTTTCACATGTATTCATAATCTCTTTCTATGACAGCTTGGTCAAAAATTATGTCTGCATAATTTGGCATGTTTCATGGCATATTACAAATTTAAAAAAAAATTTTTTTGAAGCGCAACTACGCAATATGCTTACAATTATTATGCTAATTATGCTTTAACACATTTTCAGTAATCTGAATAAAGGGTGAAGAAGTCAATTTTCATAGGCCAGACATCACTTTTGGCCAATACTGTATAAACACCAACGTCTACAACTCATATGAATCTCATCACAGTCCTTGCCATAAGGAATCAAATGCAAAATACTTAAATAAAACACAACTGAGGACTCCATTAGATTGATAGTTCACCCCAAAATTCACCACGTCTTCAGAATATTCATCAAATTCCCACCTATTTGTTTTGCACGAAAGAAGAAAATACATATGGGCTTAAAGCAAATGATGACAGATTTTTTTAGGATGAACTCTTGCTTTAAGACTCCTGAGCTGTGAAAGATCAACCTCTGAGAGGCTAAACGCACGTGTACTCGATATGTGTGTGTGTTGGTTGTGTATTAATACCTCCGGCTTCCTCTCTCACTTTCTAGCATCTTCCCCCACAGTCCCTTTACCATCTGAGCTACAGTCTGATGCTGCTTTCCTCGGGGTGACGGTGAACATGCGGAGGACCTTTCCTATTTCTCTCCTCCCTTTCACTGGCGTTTTCCTCCGCTGGTCTGAAGAGGGAGGATGGATTACGGGACGAGTCGCACACACGGTTCAGTGACCTTTGCTTTGTCCCCTCCGTCCACACACACACACACACACACACACACACACACACACACACGTACATCTTTCAGAGTGTAGGTAGAAAGGGTCAGGCCAAGCAATCAGATTCATTCGGCTTTGGTTAGGAAATCAAAGTGGTGAGAAGACGAGCAAAAGTCCACAAAGCCTTGAGATACTGCTGGCAAAACTGGTTTACTTTTCTTTTCTTTTCCATTCAGTGCCACAACAGTCACATTCGAAATAACATTAGCTGCCAGAAAAAAAGTACATGTCAGTGCTTTTAAACGTGTTTTCAGCACTTTTTAAAGTTTGTTTCAAAAGATTTATGTATAAAGTAATTTATAAAATGTGAGAAATTTGTATTTTCCTAAAAAATAAATAACTGCTTAATTTATTGCTCTTTACTCGCCAAAATGTAATTTTGAAACAAAAAACGGAAAAAAGCACATCAAATACAGAAATACTCCAGTTTTTTGTTAATATAGGTTGCTGAATGCAAACGCAAACTTGATTCTTTTTCCAGTCCACAAAATGTACAGATATATATATATAATCTGCCCACAAATAAACATAACTCATTATGGTCTATAGGACCGGAGATTTAGGAATCTCGAGTTTTAAAACAGATTTTTTTTATATATATTTTTTAATGATTTAAAACTTTTTAAATTATTTATTAATATTTGGAAAATCTGTTTAAATTTGTATCATTATTATTATAATTTTTTTTATTCATTAATTTTTAATTAAGTGTCTTTACAATTTTATGCAGGCATCAAAAGTTTTAACAAATTAAATTAATCAGTCAGCTCACAAGCCCCCCCCCCCAAACAATATAATAAAATTTTATGAGACTTATATTTAATAATTATATTTATATAATATAATAATTATAATATTTTTAATTAACACTAAATTATAGTATTTTGTTTATTATTTTATTAAAACAAAAACTAAATAAACAAAATGCAATAATGTTCTTATTAATATTATTAATTTATTTGTTATAGTCATATTCAATGGGTCAAGTGTGAGGACCAAACCAAATCTCCAGGTGACCTCTTGAAAACCAGATTGAACCTAAGTGCCCAAATTCCATCATAACAGCATTCCAGAGCATCTGCAGATGAAGGTTAGATGCAGTGCTTCAGAACTCCCTATCCTTCAGACTGTGGCACAATGCCACAAATCCTGCTGCAACCGCTGCAGAGTTTCTCTCTCTACGGGGGAATTCTAATTGTTCATTTTTTTTGCAAGAAGTGAGAGGCTTCTGGGATTAGATTTTGAATACTTCTCTAGTGTTCTTACATTCTCATCTCAGACTCAGCTTTCATAAAGTACTCAGATATTCCCTCTTTCTTTCTCGCTGACACACACACACTTCAGCTCCCTCCTGTCCAACCTGCTGAAAAACCATTGCTATGTCAAACAGAAGACAACATGAAATGTTGTTACACGCCATATAGACGTTAGTCAAGGCTAGATGGCATATTTAATGTGATAAAAACTAAAACAAGGCTATTAGGGAATGAATTAGAGTTTGTTTAATATGTCATGAAGACTTGTCAAATCATGCTTTATGGCATTATTTGTAAAGTTTACTTTACTCAAATTTACTTTTCACCGCATTGATTTCATGCACATCAAATTAAATACAAGCTCTGCTCCAAAATTAAATCACATTTTGAAGCCTCATAGACACTTATAAGAATCTTCTAAGAAAACTTATTTTGGCAAAATTCAAAGGCAGCACTGGAAATATCATTCATACAGAATGTGATCATAGAGAAATATCAAGTATAAATATACTTAGATTTCACTAAATATTGAAATGTATAGATAAAAATTGTATTTGAATATAACAATTTACTTAGCAACATGTCAACATAAAACTCTATTGGAATCAAACAAGAGTCAAGTATAATGAGAATAAGAATATAGTTTTATTAATTTTTTAATTTAGCATTTCTATATTTTATGTTTTTCATTTTAATTGTACTTAGTTTTAGTAATTTTGTTGTGCTTTTGTCACTTTTAATTGCTTTTATTTCCTAATGACTATAGGTTTCATTCATTTATATTTCAGTTTCAATTTAAGTTATTTTACATCGAACAAAACTAAAAGAAAATAAGAAATGAAACTAGCTGAAATAAAATAAGTTTATATTTTTGTATATTTTTTTAGTTAAAGGTGGGGTATGTAATTTTTCAAAAATGTTTTAGAAAACTGAGTCGGGGCCGAGTACCAAAACAAACTTGTAGCCAATCAGCAGTAAGGGGCGTGTCTACCCTGCCTTTAACGTTGATTGTATTTCAAAGTATTTCACGGTTTTAGTTAACTACAATAACCCTAAATAATAATAATTATTATTTCTTGTAAATATTTGTGAAATTTACTAGCAACTTCTGAGTGAAAACTGTTTTAAAGTAAATCCTATATCCACCATTTTTTTTTAATTACTACTACTACTAACAATGATATGATAATATATTAATAAATGTATTATTGCACTACCTGTGTTGAATTACTGTGAATTGCATTTTAATAAATGAATCTTCCTGTCATTCTGGTAGGCTGTAACCAGTTCAAGTCAAATTTTTCAACCCAGCTGTAGAGCGTTCCAAATAATCACTTACGAGGTTTAATTTCAGTTAAAATGCCATCCAAGAAGCTAAACCACAGACAGCTCACTAGGTTTTGTCTCTTGCTCAAATTCCCCTCACTACGGTAGTTGTGTCTATCTTTCTCGATGGCTTTTGCCTTCCTTTCCCCGTTTTACATGTAATACCTACTCACTGCCGTACACGGCCCACCGCTTCGCCTCACGAGGCATTTTCTCCCCTTCACCTTCATTATCACTTGTTTAAAACTTTTACTAGGTGTTGAATATTTGATGCAAATTTATATTTCACTGCAGGAGTGCCGTCAGGAGAGCGAATAAGAGAACGCGCTGAGAGCAGAGCAGACATTTACAATTCTCCACCACGGCTTCCTCTTCCTCTCAGACGTGGCATGAGCGTATTTTTGCCCCACGGCAACAAACATCACATGCAGACCACTGAGTCATACATGGAGAAATACGGAGAGAGAGAGACTTTTACGTCTTTACAGGGATTTTGTTAATGGACCATAGACCAGAAAACATGCTTACGCAAGTACGCAAATGCTGACGTAGATACTACATTATAAACGTGTGATCTTGTGCATACGTAATATTCACTCACGAGTTTCTGCCGCAGTCATTTCAGAATTCAAATAGGCTATATAGTTTCCCTTTAAATGCGTGACATTAACAACTATTTCATTTTATTTAGGTTATGTTTTGGAATAGGTCTCTTATGCTTACCAAGGCTGTATTTTCTTCCTGTGATGCAAAACTGAATTTTCAGCATCATTACTCCAGTCTTCAGTGAACCTTCAGAAATCATTCTATTATTCTAATATCTAACATTTCTTGTTATTATCAATGTCAAAAACAGTTATGCAACTTATTTTTGTGGAAACGCGGATCAATTTGTTTTAAGGATTGCTTGATGAATAGAAAGTTAATCAAGTTAGTCATCATTCACTTGAAATGGACAAATGTAAATAATAATAATAAATTAAAATCCTACAAAAATATCAAATCCGAAATACTGAAATGTTGTACTTGTAAAATATGTTTTACAAGTAATTGTTGAAGTTGTTAGTTGAACTGTATATACAGTATATATATCAACCCTGGGCCACAAAACCAGTCATAAGGGTAAAGGTTTCAAAATTGAGATTTATACATCATCTGAAAGCTGAATAAATAAGACAATATTTGGCCGAGATACAACTATTTGAAAATCTGGAATCTGAGGGTGCAAAAACATCAAAATACTGAGAAAATTGCCTTTAAATTTGTTCAAATTAAGTTCTTAACAATGCATATTACTAATCAAAAATTAAGTTATAATATATTTACGGCAGGAAATTTACTAAATATCTTTCATGGAACATGATCTTGACTTAGTATCCTAATGATTTTTGGCATAAAAGAAAAATGTATAATTTTGACCCATGCAATGTATTTTTGACTATTGCTACAAATACACCCCAGCGACTTAAGACTGCTTTTGTGGTCCAGGGTCACACATACATATAAAATACTAAATAACCATGTACTGTAAATATGATCATATTAAATATCAATATATAAATGATCAAATTATTTTCAATTATATTTAGGATTTATTTCTTTAAAGGGGTTATCGGATGCCCATTTTACACAAGTTGATATGATTCTTTAGGGTCTTAATGAAAAGTCTATACCATACTTTGGTTAAAATTTCTCAGTGGTAGAGTAATAAACACCTTTTTAAACCTGTCAAAATCAGCTCTGTCTTCAGCACGCTGTTATAGTCAATGTTTCTTTAAATCCTAGTGAGCTCTGCTGACTCCGCCCCTGTCTTCCGTGGAGTGACAAGCAGACCATAGATATGTGTAGATTCCCTCTTCGACCGCTCCAGATATATTGACGCGTCAGCCATCTCACATTCACCATAATAATCAATGAATATTCAAATATATACAACTTGCTGTTGTAGACACACACAGGCAATTAGAGGTCTGCATTCCTGCGGCTGGAAACCGCAGGACCCGACCAGATTTCTTGCGACGTGGAATTAAATTCCCGAATAAAACGCGGTAGCGGTCGGTAACTCTGGTGCAATTTGAACGGGAGTGGGCGGTCTAACAATATCTCGTTCCCGACGTCCTTTCAAAACTGCATATCTGCGCCTTATTTAAGCACCGGTACAGCCTGCACTCGGACTGTAATGCATGCACTGCACGCATGAACCAGTGCTTCGTTTTATTTGCTTGAGGCCTGTGCGCAGCATGTGCATAACGATGCTCAGAGCAGGCCTACCAGTGGTGAATAAATGGCCCGCAGACAGAACAGACAGGTTGTCGATGAGTGACAGAGCAGAATAAAGATGGAGCAAAGTGTGGATGCGCTGTCCCTGAAGAACGTTCAACTCGGTTTTGTTTATATTTTGCTTAGCCTATAATTTTAAATGGCAAATGTCACATTTATTTATTTATTTTTCTTTGCAACACTTTTCCAAGGCTACTGTGTTTACAGCAAAATGTTAAACGAATTTAGTATTTTGACAAGACAAATAAAATTATAATAGACCATTTTTTGTACAACCTACATTTTTTCTCCTCTGCGACACTTGTTCCTATTGTGTTGTAAAGGTTAAACAAATTGTCTCCTGACAAGACGAATAAAAATAAGGAATACAATTTTTGTACATTTTTATTTTCTCTGTGACACTTTTTTTTCCTTCTGTGTTGGCAGCAAAATGTTTAACATTTAGCTGTCAAGAAAAGACTTGTCGATAAAAGACTTGACAAGACGAATAAAATAACAAATAAAATGTTGTGCAGACCTGCGTGATCACCGATCAGTTAAATAAAAAAATAAATAAAGATATAAAGAAAACAAATAAAATGCATTAATCTGTTAATTAAGAAACATTCTGACATTTCGTGTAGCCCTATTTATTTGATTTGAATTTCTGTTTTTGTCCATTCACAGAAGCGCTGCAGGTGCGTGATACGACGATGTGTGATTCCTTATGGTCTATTTATTCTGCTATTTGTGCATATAGCTAAAAAAAAGCTTTGTTTGTTGGTTTAGGAAAATAATCTAAATGAACAAAATGCTGTCATTATACAATTCTCCGAAATTCTCTATGCTGCACGCAAGTTCAGGCTAACTCAAAAACTTGCATACACGAGCTCAGACCTGATGTGAGATTTGATTGTAGCCACCGCTCGCGTCCATATTTATAAATTCCAAGTTTTGCGTAGAAACTACCGTACGCTCAATTTTCGTCGTACGTTCGTTTCGTAAATGAGGCCCATTCTGTTACAGCAAATACACAAAATAATAATCTTTAAAAAAGCATTATATGACCCCTTTTAAAAAAAAAAATAATTGTATGTAAAGCTCCTAAGCATGCGTGTCCGCATATATGCACAATTACAATATTCTTTCATATCATTTGATGAACTAATCCCAAGATCACCCCAAAATGCATATCTAGGCAAACACTAGAACGACATAAATTAATGGAGTTGACTTAAATGAATACAGTGTATTCTACAATATATAGATATGACTTACTATAAAGCCTAGTTTACATAGAAAA
The DNA here is from genome assembly GCF_936440315.1 of Barbus barbus. Classification (NCBI taxonomy): domain Eukaryota; kingdom Metazoa; phylum Chordata; class Actinopteri; order Cypriniformes; family Cyprinidae; genus Barbus; species Barbus barbus. Next base: position 2,957,620 of record NC_136733.1, read on the forward strand.
GAAGTTTGTTTGCCAAGAAAAGAAAGACAATGAGTTAATCTAAATGCTCACAGTGCAATTCCAGTGCAGTTAGTGCCTATAGCTGAAACTGGACTGCAAATGGTTAGTAAATAAGACAACACGTTTGTGCTAAAATGAAACTGTTGGAAAAGAGGCTTCATTCATTCATCCATTCATTTAACCCCTGTCATTTAAAGGCCTTCAGAGGATGTCGATATAACCCATATATCTGAATGTATTTCAAATGTACCAGCCACAAGTCAATCTGTAAACAGCATCATTCTGTTTTCGTTAAAGTGACTCTACCCTTTCGCGAGCTACTCTAGATAAATGACACATTTCCGATTCAGCACGTGAAGCGCCGCAGATGAGGCTGAGAAAGAATGTCGTGTCTGGCCATGAGCGAAGCTGGGCTGAAATGAGGCAGTCTGTCACCAGGTACCTCATACAAATCTCTCTCCCTGAGGCTTTGGACAATGAGAGGCAGGAGCAGGTTTCATTCTGCACTCCGTCCCCTCTGGAATCTGATTAGGCTGCTGTATATGGACTCCAGGGGCCCGGAGCGCTCATATAGACTCCTAAATGGAAGAGTCTATCGTATTTTTTTTTCTCCCTGCCTGTCACTCCACAATTGCATTTATTGTAGTAACGCAGCAGCCTACCATAAATTTGAACCTGTTTATTAATATGCGGCGAGAGCACCATAAATATTAAATAAATGGAGTCTATGTATATCTGTGGGGAAGTGCATCTCTAATGGAAAAATGGGCCAGAGTTTTAGAAAATCAATGAAAATGAAGGAACAAGAAAGACTTGCACACTAAGGTTTATATTCAGTGGTCGATAGCAATACCAGTACATTTTCATGCTTCTCAATATCAGTCGTGCAATTTTGATACGATAGCAATAGAATGTAATCCATTTTAAAATCCAATCTAAAAAGTATCAATTACTGATATCATTTTACAAATCAGTATAATAAAAAGTATAAGCATTTTAAATATATATAGTAATAAAATGTAAATCTAAATACCTAAATATTGTACTTTTTTACAATAAGTACACTCTTAAAAATAAAGGTGCTTCACGATGCCATAGAAGAACCTTCTTGTCTAAATGGTTCCATAAAGAACCTTTAATATCTGCAGAACCTTTCTGTTTCACAAATGGTTCTTTGTGGCGAAAGAAGATTCTTCCGATTAAAAAAAATTAAGAAAGAGATGGTTCTTTAAAGAACCTTTGACTGAATTGTTCTTTGTTGAACCAAAAATGAGTCTTATATAGCATCGCTATGAAGAACCATATAAGCACCTTTATTTGTTTATTTGTGAAAAAGTCATATCATATTCATATTCAGATAAAGTTAATATAGTTGTGAAGTTTAAGTAATTGTTAGGATAAACTACTAAATGTTATATATTTAATGCAATACAATAAATATTATTAAAACTAATGAACATATTAACAAAATAAAAACGAACTATATATATATATATATATATATATATATACACACATACAGTCATGGCCAAAAATATCGGCACCCTTGCAATTCTGTCAGAAAATGCAACCATTCTTTCAGATAAATTGCTGCAGTTGCAAATGTTTTGGTACTCACGTTTTTTTTTATTTTTTTGTTTGCATTGGAACAACACAAAAACACTGAGAAGAAAAGTCAAATCTGATACAATTCCACACAGAACCCCAAAAATGCACTGGACAAAATTAATGGCACCCTTAACTTAATATTTGGTTGCACCCCCTTTAGAAAAAAATAACTGAAATCTGTTGCTTCCTGTAACCATGAATGAGTTTCTTACACCTCTCTACTGGAATTTTGGAACACTCTTCTTTTGCAAACTGCTCCAGGTCATTCAGATTTGAAGGATGCCTTCTCCCAACTGCTGTTTTGAGATCTCTCCGCAGGTGTTCTATGGGATTCAGATCTGGACTCATTGCTGGCCATTTCAGAACTCTCAAGCTGAACCCTGTGTCTGCAGATCAGCTTGAATTTGTTTGGAAGTTAATCGGGGTTCTTTATCCACCATTTGAACAATCCTTCGTTGTAATTTTTCATTAATTTTGCACGTCCAGGGAGGTTAGCTACAGTGCCATGGGCTGTAAACCTCTTGATGATATTGCGCACAGTGGACACGGGAACATTAAGATCTCTGGAGATGGACTTGTAGCCTTGAGATTGTCCATGCCCACATTTTTTTTGTCTCAAAAAATCCACAGACAACTCTTTACACGTCTTTCTTTTCTCCATGCTCAGTGTGACACACAACACAAAGGTTGAGTCAACTTTTCTCCATTTTAACTGGTTGCAAGTATGATTACTATATTGCCAACACCTGTTACTGCCACAGGTGTGTCTAAATACAAATTACAGCAGCATCACATGTTTGAAAAGCAATTATTTCTTACAATTTTGACAAGTTGCCAATAATTTTGTCCAGTCCATTTTTGAGTTCTGTGTGAAATTTTATCAAGTTTGACTTTTCTTCTCTGGTTTTTTTTGTGTGTTTGCAGTGCAAACAAAAACAATAAGCACGTGATTACCAAAACATTTGCAATCGGAACAATTTTCTGAGAGAAGTGTTGCATTTTCTGACAGAATTGCAAGGGTGCCGATATTTTTGGCCATGACTAATATATATATATATATATATATATATATATATATATATATATATATATATATATATATATATATATATATATAATATTTAATAATTAGTTTCAATAATATGTTCATTAGTGTTAATAATATTTATAACATTATAATATATACTTTTAATAGAATCCTTGAAAAAGTACTAGTAAAACTTCACAGCTGTATATATAAACAACAATAATCAACTGCATTTTATATCTGAATTTTTTGTCTCATCTAATAAAAGTCTAAAAATAGCAGCAAATGTATTATGGGATTTTTCTGTATTGATTTTTCCCAGCTGTTTCATCCATATTTTAAATTACGCATTGCATTGTGTTGTGTTTTAGGGTTGAGGGAAATGTATATAAACATTTTTTTTTCTTGTAGTGTGTACATTTACTTAAGACAAACTATGTTCACATGAATGCATCTCCAAGACGGGTGTTTGCGCATCTCAGTGCATTTCATACAGCATGCGTGTCTGCATGCAAGCAAAAATTGATTTAATACAGCAGTAAAGCTAGTATCATTACATCTTAAGCTATAGCAGGCTATTAATCTGACAAACCGAGACAATGTGAAAATCTCATATCTATACAGTTATCTTCACTCCTTCTTTATAACCTTTCCACAGATTAAACCTTCCAAAAACCTAAAACGTGACTAGCATCAGGAGACCCAAAAAGCACAATGTGCAAAGCCTTTATCCAATACTAAAACATCTTCCTTTATCTTCTTCCTCAGTTCATGGAGGATACAACATGAAAAGACATTATTATGATTTAATTTCCCATCGGTACAGGAAGCTGGTGTTTTCCCCTCAGTTAGGCTCTTGTTCACTTCTCTCATTTTCTCTGTAATACCCTCTATTGAGTCTCTCACACCATCAGTTGTACTGAAACCTCAGCGCAGGATAACCAGATCCAGAGACAGGTACTGTCCAGGTACTTATAGGATGCACTTCTGTTGTAATATTGGAATATGATGCAGTTTAAAAAATGTTGCATGCATTAGGAATCATTTCCCCTGCTGAGAACAACAGATTAAACCAGGCTAAGGTTGTTATTCGGTCACTCAACTTGGCTAAAGACTGGTGATGGTTTTAACTGGTTCTTGGTCACATTTCAGCTGAAAGACTAACTGAACCACATTAACAACATTAGATGTGTTGGGAGATCAGCTAAACCAATTTAGACCAGTTAAAAATCAGCAAACATTTTTTTTTTCCATTAGGGTTATGAAATTGGTTTTACTGGAGCTAAAACTAAAAAGAACTGTACAGTAGACACAGCCTCAAATGTGCCAAAAGGCCAAAAGTCATGCTTTCAATCAACATATGTAGATTAAAATGCCATGATATGTCTGAGAACAACATCAAAAACGTTTTTCTTAAAGTTATCATTTGCTCAACTATATTGTCTACTTTCTGTATGATAATTTGCATCACAGAAATAGTCCATATAATTGTGCTCTATATATTTAAAATCTTTTGAGTCATTTGAAAGCAGATGGGTGATTAATAATGAAATTTGCAACAAAATTCACAAAAAAAGCGCAACATAACATGAGCTAAATAGTAGATTTTTTCATATTATTTTAATGGTTCATTAAAAGATTTTTTCCCTTGAACCACTCATTTAACCCTATAAAGCCTATTTTATTATATTTTATACATTTCTAGGGCCTCTAAACATGATAAAAACTTGTGCAAATAACAAATATGATCATCAGACTTTTGGGGAACTTATTTGATCTCTCTTTATGGGCAATTTGTTCATCTCTCAATAATCAATATATTGCATTATGTTTTAAAACTACAGAGTTTCGGATCATAACACTAAGCAATTAAATATTATCTTATTAAGACATATTATTGAGAGATATAGAGTGACAACTGATATTTTATGTAAGTAGTCTGCTATACTGTTATGATCTCATTGATTTACATTACAAGCTCTCAGAATTTAATCATATTTTTTGGCCATATATATATCAGCATCTGCACCAAATTGCGTATTTTTGCTTGGTTTACGCCTCTGACTGAAATGTTGATGATGTATATGATTGATGTATAAATTATAATAGTAAAAAAAACTTATTTAAGATAAAGGATCAATAAACTGTTCTATTTGAAAATATGACTCTTTTCAGACTAATATTTCATATGTCAGGTGTAAGCCCCTGCATCCCACTCATAGAGCGACTCGTGCCCAAGTCTTCTGCAGTGGTAAGCCGAGGCGACCAGCACTTTTTTGGTACCGAGTGCTTTACTGACAGGAAACCCCAACACTCGCACACAACATTAATATTTATATCACCCTCTGGGTAGACACAAGAGAAAATATCTAGCCTGTAATCTCTCTAAATTTATCCTTTCCATCTCCCGCTTTCTTCCTCCATACCTGCGTCTCTCAGTCGCCAACTCTTGAAGCACAGGTTCGCTTTCATTTCCCCCCACAGATGGAGTCGCACTCAGACTTGGACGTGTTCCTTTTTTGTCTCTCTCTTTCTCCCTCGGATCTCAGCAGGGACCTGGCAACTCTCTTCCTCTCCGTCTCACTCTCAGCTCATCCGTTTCTGTGCTTTTGAGCTCACAGACGTGGATCCCCGTCCTCAATGCCAGGCTGCCAGAGCTCATCATACTGAACAATCTCCTTTCCTGTTAACTGACTGATTCTAGTACAGACAGCCTTAAAAGTCCAGCATATGTGTATCTGGTGCTGTCTATAAAATGATTCATAAACTGGACAATAACAGATGATACTCGCAGGAAACAAAAATGACAAACGACATCTATATATCTAAAATGTGTGGTGACGTGGGCCGCTGTTATTGATTTTGGTAGACATTGTGCATTGGGGGAGGTTACGTAAGCCCAGGCAATTATACCTTGGGCTCATGGGGAGAAGGAACTTCCTGAATGTCCACCTGGATCTTCCTCAGTGCTCTGAACACTGATTCACACGCCTGGAGGTTTCAGCCACCCAGCTGATCAGGTCTGCCTGCTAGAACTGTTTGGTGTGCGACACACTATAACAGATTTCAGCCACTTGTTCTTCTTCCAAAAGAAATCAGCTGTACAGGCTCTACTAACTTTATATATTGCATTGGCAAATTACCATTGCTTTCCAGACACTCATTTAGATTTAGTCTCACATAGCCAGACTTTTGACCATCTGATCCACATTGCAGCACATTCTGGCCAATAATCATTCATTTTAAGACTGTCTGACCGATATGAACGATGACTTGTTTGGGTACAGGTAAATCAGATACAGCCCTAAAAGCGCAGTCGAAAAATATAAAGCCACGCTCAAGGACACTTGGCTTGTTTACTTGCTACTGTCTCAAACCAAACTGTTGAATATCTTTCAAAGACGCGATGGCACAAACCTCACAGACTTTGCCAAATGCAGCGATTTTTTTCCTTGGAAGCCCTCATAGTAGCAGACTGGGAACTTGTAAACATGATATTGTTTCCAAGTGAACTGAGACAGATTCACAGAATTGTGTAAAGCGTATAGTTCTCAAGTGGTTTGAGTTTAGTACCACCTAGACCTGGTTTGATGCTCTTGGAAGAAAATACACATTTTAGGAAACTTTTTAGTTTTTTGTCATATTTGTCTCGCTTCTAACATATGACAATTAAAAATTATATTATATTAATAAAATAACACTACAGTTACAAAGTATGGGGTCAGTAATTATAATAATAATAATAATAATTTTATTCAGCAAGGATGCATTTAATTGATCAAAAGTGACAGTAAAGACATATATAATGTCACAAAAGGTTTATATTTCAAATAAATACTGCTCTTTTGAACTTTCTATTCATCCTGGTTTGCACACAAATATTATGCAGCACAATTGTTTTTAACACTGGTAATAATGAGCACCAAACCAGCATATTAGACAGTCTATATATGAGCAATATCACACGAGTAGCAGTGCAATATGGCTGTATCAGCATGGCAGTGATTTGACCATGGGTAATCACAGCGTGCTGATATACAGCCATATCACACGGCTACGAGTGTGATATTGCATTTATACTACAGATGATGGTATGAGTGTGTAAACACATAATAAAAAACAACAACAGAGTTAAAAAAAAAGTTAAATTTATCAAATTAAAGTGGATTTGGGCATCCGCCATGACACTCGCTATGAGAAATACCACAAGCGGAGAGATAAAAACGGTGAAGCGGTTGGATTTCTGTTATCACTAGAATATTGCATGGCTGGAAAAGGCTCTCAGCCAATCAGAAAACAGAAAAATATATACACACAGTATATATACAATCAGCTGATTTTTACATAATTTTTTGCCATTTTTGCAAACTCTGTGAAGTGCCTTGTTACCAATAGTATCATCATAGACAAGTTTAAACTTCCACCAACTTTATTTGTGCAGATACTTTGTCATTGTGCATTTTTGCACATAAACACATGGAAAATAACGGTGCCTTACCTGTATATGATACAGGCGCAGTCTCTGCATGTGCCACAGTTCTCAATGTCCTGTCCCGTTCGGTACGAGTGTCTTCTGAAACACACACAAGAATACAATAACCAGGGGTTTTTTAAACTGTGAGCATGTCGCTATGAAAGAAAGCCTAATAACGTTCATGTTATTGCTGACAGACAACACAGATTGTTTATTGCACAAACCTAGAAAAGTATGTTTGATTCAAACACAGTCGAAGCAGCTCATGTTCATGGTGTCTTTGATGAATGACTCTTCTGAGTGTCTGACAGTTATGTAAGAGCGAGTCACAGCTAACAGGACTACACTATCATTCTGCTTCTGCTTAATTAAAACACTGTCGTTAGTGTGTGTTTATATATTGCGTATGTGAGACAGAAGGCATAATCTGAGAATGCCAAGTTTGCATTATACATGTATACATGTACTGAATAAATAAGCTTTCCATCGATGTATGGTTTGTCATGATAGGACAATATTTTGGGCGAGAGACAGCTATTTGAAAATCTGGAATCTGAGGGTGCAAAAAAGATTGAGAAAATCGCCTTTAAAGTTGTCCTAATGAAGTTCTTAGCAATGCATATTACTAATCAAAGTTTAAGTTTTGATATATTTACGGTAGTAAATTTACAAAATGTCTTCATGGAACATGATCTTCACTTAATATCCTAATGATTTTTGGCATAAAAGAAAAATCAATAATTTTGACCCATACATGTATTTTTGGCTATTGCTACAAATATACCCCAGCAACTTAAGACTGGTTTTGTGGTCCAGGGTCACATATCTTTAAGAAGTCAACACATAAATGGATTAGTTACAGCTGTCTCTGCACATGAAGTATTTAAGCATTTAGCCCCTTCTTTTTACACTATATTACAGCAGTGCATATGATTACAGCAGGTGCTTCAAAGTAAAAGCGTGTGGCAGGAAGACTATGCATGCATGTATACGTTTCACATACACTGCCTGAGTCTCACATGGGATAACAATGCTAGCCTGATTTAGCAGCCCAACACAAAGGGGACTAATTACTCATCACAGATTTCCGGAATCTTCCTCCTCGCCTTCCTCAGCTTCTGGAATTAAAGAGTTGATAGTAATCCTGAGGCTCTCGAGCAGCGCTTAAATAATCCACAGATGGGAATCAATCATAGAGAGGCTTTATGTGAAGATCTTTCATCTATTTTTTTAACCAACATGCTTTATATTTAGAATAGCCTGCACTTTACACAAAACATTCGTCTGTGACGTGCATGCATCCTTCCATTCATCCCTGTTATTTTAGCATTATTTACTGTAGTTTTGATTAATATTGCTTTTTTTATGTTTTAATTGTTGCAACAATTTTATTATTTGGGATGAACCCCTTGAGATGCATCATCTCGTTTACTAGGGGGGGGGGTCCTATTTGTAATTTAATTTGACGTTTATTTTTTATAGCTTTAATTCATTGTTAATTTAGTTTTTAGCATTTTTTTTTTTTTTGTACTTCAACTTAAAATGTATTTAATTTAGTTGCCAATGCAACATTTCTACTCTATTTAAGTTTAAGCCTATGTGTTTTTTAAACTAAATTTTAGCTTTATTTCTATTTTTTCTATTTATATCTATTTATTTACAGTATCTGTATCATTTTAGTATTATTTATAAACTTTCATTGTATTTATTAATAATGAATTAGCTTTTATTTTATATTTTTGGTTTTCATTTTATAGTTATCTATCTATCTATCTATCTATCTATCTATCTATCTATCTATCTATGTAATTTATTTGCATCCACTGTGTATTAACTGCCAAAGTGACAGCTTTAACATTAAAGTAAAATGTTTTTAAAGGTCATCAGTCTTGCTCTCTCCTTTTTCTTCTCACAAGCAAATACTTACACAAGCACACACACGCACACACACACACACACACACACACACACACACACACACACACACACACACACACACACACACACACACACAATCCAGGCAACAGTCTCATTAAAAGCTGTTTAAAGTCTCACTTTAATTCGTTCACTGGGGGACAGCCTAGTCATTTGTCATCAACACAACACAGCTCCTCTGTGTCTGTGTGTCTGTGTGTGTGTGTTTTTGTGTGTGCGCGCGTGTGAACATCTCTATTCTCATAAAGTGAGAGTATAGCCAAATTAAAAGAGGAATGTGGTGAAATAATCAATAGCCCTGATGATATAATTCCCCAGAAGCTGTGATGTTTGAACTGAAAATACCAAGCAAAAGAGCTTAATTATTTGACGTAAAATATAGCCCCTATATCCTAAATAAATATATAAATAAACCGACCAAAAAGCCAATCAATGATAATTGGGGGTGCTTTTGAAAATTAAGATTAGAACAAGCATTATAATTTAGTGTCAAACTCATCCATCATGACAAATCGTTTGTTAAGACCTCAAAGAAATAAAATTACAATAATGAGAAAAGACAGGGAAAAAAAACGATATGCTTGGCCTCTTAAAGCTTCTGGACATTTGAGGTTGCATTAACCAAAAAGTCTTTTACTTATTCATTTAAAATGTTTTTCCATTTTAATAAATGAATTACGACATCTGGTCAGTTGTGTTTCTCTACTTTAGAGACATTCTGGAAAACTAATAGTGATTGAAAGTGAAGATAAACAACGGGATAGTTCAAATTCTGCTGCTGTTTTTAAAGAGAGCTGTGCTTTAATTCTAAAATTTTAAACAACTTGATGTATTCAGATAATTATGTCCTCTCAACTACTGTTAATTTTATAGGACACTTAATATATGAATTCAACTGTGCTTCCCAAATGCTTCTAAAGGTGCATTCAAAGCAAATGCTTACATCTGGGATATAGTTTCTGAAGGTTGCACAGACACAGCTGACACACAAAACACAAAAATGGTGACAAATGTAAAAAGATGAGCTTTCAACATTCCCTTAAATAAATAAATAAAAAAAATATTTAAACCAAAATTTAAACCAGTCAGCAAGCAGCCAAACAATAATCTGTGTAATTCAAACAGTAACTGTATAATTCACTCATGCTGTTTTCCCACAATAAACTCCTAATTTGCTGCATATTGATGGGAAGTAAGGTGGTTGTTGTAGTAGTTAAGTTTAGATTTGGGGTAGGGTTAAGGGATCTAGAATATGGTCATGCAAAATAAGGTGTTGATATGTGCTTTATAAGTACTAATAAATAGCCAACATGCTAGTAATGTGCATGCTAGTAAGAAACTTGTTAATAGTGAACAGTGTTCCCTAATCTAAAATGCTACTGAATTCTGTTGATCTAAAATGGGTTGTTATGTAGTTCACTCAAAAGATCCATAAATTGGAAATTTGCTTTAATACAGTGATGTAGCATCACAATGGCAACTTGTGCACAATCACAAGTTACAATTTTGCAATATAAATCACTTTTTGTAAAGTTTCTTTTCAGTTTAAAACAGGACAAATGCTCGATTAAGAAATGTGGTGACAACAGCCAAACAAGGCAGGAGATTGATTAATGACACACTTCACAAGAACATCTGAAAATTACCCCAAGCGTTCTTAGATCCGTTCTCTGAGATGACCTTTCAGTGTTAATTACTCGGAGAGAGACTCTGTGGGGATTTGAGTGTAAGATTAAATTACTTTTCTGCCTTTTCCTGGTTAACTGAATGCAGCTGTTTAAGATACATAGAGCAGATGTTCCCGTCTTCACGTTGCCGTTCTATTTACTGGTGCTCAGTTGATTCATACAGTTTTTACTCAAATCTGAGATGAATATGAGCAGTTATTTCATCTCCACAACAATTCAAAACAAATAAATAAAAATTGCCACTACACTGTATAAAATGATTCCTGGTCTTACTGTGAATGATTCATCAGTGCATGATATCTATCTATCAGCATTACTTTAGCATTATCTTGAATTTTTATATGTTCGGTTTTTAATTTTGAAGTTTTATTAAGTTCCATCCTACACTTTCTCTTGTCGAATGCCCTTTTCATATGAAACACAGTTATTCACATTACAGAAGAAAATGGGTTGCACACAGCAATTCACATTGAATTTAATGTATTTTTACATTGCTGGTAAGCAATTTTGTATGTTAGCATCTTTAAAATAAAATAGCCAAAGCAAATTCAAGAGCTTCAGCATAAGCAAGCAAGCATTTAATGACTACAGAGTGAAGTGACTTGCTTTAAAAGAGACTTTAGGCACAAACTAAAAAAACAACAAGAGACTAAAATTAAGTGAGAAGCCATTTACACATCAGAAATCACATGATGCAATGCTCCACTCCACGCGCTAAAGATTCCATCCTGAACGCATCTTTATAAAAAAGACTAATCATCTTTGATGGTGCACTGATCACAGCAATTGTAATGACACGAAATTATGCCATTATCCTCTCTCTGTTGTTTTCTGCTACATTGTTTTCATTGTGAAGAAGTTGGACAAGCACATATTTACTCGCAGAATGCAATTTCATATAGCTTGTCTTTCCAGTGGTTAACATCATTGATTTAGCCAAGCAAGGATCTTTTCTTTGAACAGTGATTTTGGTTTGCATCTGAAATATGCATAACTTTAATGCATAATGATTTATTTCTATAATAAGCTGTTCACAATTACGATTCATAACATTTGTCTTTACAAGCGCAAATAAATTGTTACTTTTGCCATGCATGTTAATTTGTACAAGCTAGTCTGAGTCATTTCTAAACCCGTACGTGCTTCAAGCGTTTTCAACTAAGAACAAAACCATGCACCACAAAGTTTGCCTAAAATGAAACAATTAAGACTTTGTAGAAAACACTCGGTTGACAGTTTCAGTGCTGTTTGAAATGCAACAGTGAATCTCTCCTGGGCAACCTCGCAGAGTAAAACAAGCTTTCCGGCACGCTTTGAAGCTGACAGTTTATAAATACGGGGCGTACGGGGCATCTACGAAGAAAGATGCCGATCCAAGCAGTTTATAAGTGCAGGATCAAGGCAATCTTGTAGCCCATCTCATTTATACGCAAATCAGATCATTACTGTTTGCAGACTTTATGCTTCTAAAAACAGAAGCTCACGGATAACATGACAGCAAAAGTTTATGGGCAACCCGCGAGGCAGCACGCTTCAGAAATGGACACGTCTGAGAGTTTTGGCAAGTGTATTTTTCTCTGCTCAACCGAGCCCCGGAGGAGACATGCTGTCAGGTTTGAGAAACATGCAGTCAACAAGCTGACTGTTGAGTGTGATGGACAGCAATGTAATGCCACCGAATCAAAACTCAGAAAAACCTGGTGCTGCACTTACTTTAGCTAAATGACATACATTTGCTTTAGGGACACTGGGAACGGCATTAGAAATCACTTACTATACAGGTCCTTACTGCTTTCTATAGCAACGTATATTCTACTGCATACTCTTTTTTACAGTATTCTGTAAGTACTGGGTTTAAAATGAGATTTTGGGCTTATTAATGGCACAAAATTGAAATTAAGAGATGGATGCACTGCATTGTGGGAAACAAATAGGAGTATAGGACTCCTCAACATTTCATAATTAATACATTTTGCAATATCGACACTGTTATTGAACTGAACTGAATCAACACTGAACTTACTGGAGCTGAATAATGACAATGAATAGAATTTCATATTTGATAAAGTTTGCATGATTGATTCTGTTATTTCCCTCTTTTTACTGTGAAGCAGCTTTGTAACAATTTGTATTGTATCGTGTGGTATACATTTTTTTTTTTAGTACATCATCTAGTTAACATACATACAGAAATTGTGCATACCAAGCATACATATACTATAAAAAATTATTTCAGACTTTCTACTTAAAAATTTAATGTTTAATTCAATGTTATTTGGCAAATAAACATTGTAATTTTTATAATTTTTATAAAGTAAACCCTACACCAAATTATATTCAGCGTACAGTATGTTAAACTAGATTTGTAATTTGTATGTTGTTGCTAGGTAGATGCTTACTAGCCCAAGACAAATGAGCTCATCTTCAAGTCCTCATGATATTCTCACCTCTTTATATGGCTCAGGTCTCACTTTTTTTTTCCCACCCATTTTATCATCTGCCAGGCAAAATCGGTTAGAAAAGTAATAGAACCTGTCATCAACAAGATGCATGAATGTATTCACAGCTAAAGGATGTTGTTAGGTATGATGTACAGCAGAGTCTGCAAACCTTTTAGCTGTGACTACATTCAAAACATTGCATGGCCTCAAGAGCCTAACTGCTTTTCTAAACCCAACATAGGTTCATTGGAAAGACGAGCCTCACATTTTTTTTTGCAGAACTCCAAAAATGTACATTCAATTCAATGCAGTTTCTAGCTGAAATAAACTGAGTGGCAGTGAAACACCAACAACTTTTATTCCTTTTCACACAATGATGATTACAAGGGCAGAATATTGATTAATAAACACTTGCACTGTTTCCTTGCACAATACTGTTATGACCTCAAAACATGTCTACCATAGTGCATGATATTTAAACCAATACGTTTTGATGTTTGCGTCACATAACCAGCTCCATATTTTTTGTTTTTCTGATATAGTAAACTTGCACGTTAGCTCACCTGGTACAGCAGTCAAGTACAAGTCGCGAGTCAAAACACTCAATTAAAGAGCTCAAAGACTTGTAGCAGCAAGCTAAAATGAACCGTTTTCTTCATCAAATGTATTTTTATCTCCCGTTTGCTTGCGTTAACACTATCAGTTAAGTTTCGGGTTTAACGTATGATTGCAAATGAATCATTACAGTGGTAGATAATTATTACATAAACTACACAAACACAAATTATGATTACAGTGACAGATTATTAACACAGATTAATAAAACACAAATTTTTGCACCATATCCTTACACAATATGTTCTATGTTTTGACCTCAAAACACTTTTATTATAGTGCATGACTGTAAACTAATACATTTTAACATTTGCATCGCATAACCAGCAGCATATTTCTTGCTTTTTTTGACATAGTAAACTTGCTCATTAGCTCACCTGGTACAGCACTCAGTTCTACAACACTCAATAAAGATAAAGTTGTATGATTGTATGGCGTTTTTTTATCTCACATTTGCTTTTGTTAACACAATCGGTTAGGTTTAGTGTTTTTAGTGCAGCTTATATTTTCAAATGCCATTCAGTGATATTTCATGGGATGCAATGCAATGAAACTTTGCCAGATTCACATTCATCTGTTTTGGCTAAAACTGAATACACTTTTAGCACCACTCTCAGCACATTTCACTTTAAAAGTGCCTCGTAATGTAATGTACTGCAGACCATATAATTTTTACAGAAATGTTGTCACATGCACGTTTTCCTTTAAAATGTATTTGTTAATCACATTTTATATATATATATATATATATATATGTATGTGTATATATATATTTGTGTGTGTGTGTATATATCCCATGACATAGCAGCATGACAACTTTGTAGATTTTATAGCTGAAATGGAATTGACCAATCAGCACCCAGGACCAGCTCTATCTGTTTTGTAACAATACTGTTTCTGTGTTACTGTGAACTGAATGTAAACTGTGTGCTAGACTATAATCCGCTCCTCATGCAAAAATGAACTGGCCTCATATTTAGAGTCAGCAGCCCATATGACAAGCATGCTAATGTAGAGTCCTAATCTTGTCCTTACTCACTGACTTTGGTCAATCCCTCACTCGCTCTTTCAGTCTTGTTTGTGAGAGTGAAGTGAATGAGTAGCACTCTGAAATAAACAGATAAGGTTCAGGATCAGTCTATCACCTCACAGCAACAATCAGCGTATCATCAACCTCTGCACTTTTATTCTGTCAGCCGCATATCAACCTGTTTACTATGTATAGTGCAAATGAATTTAACGTCAAACTGAACGCAATAAAAGCTAAGCTGTGAAATCACTGCTGAAAAGCATATGTTGTATTTTGTGTGCTGTGCAAATATTAAAACCTAGATTCAAACTGTAAAGGAATATTTAAAGTTAAATAGAATTTAAGATCTCAAAAAGAAATGTGACATACACCGCAATTCTGACAAACATCAGAAAAAAAAATTGACTTGTAAAAGCAAACAAATAAAATAGAAATGCAAAATATTGCTAATTTAGGATGTATTTGAATTGAATCAAAAATTTCCATCTCATATATGTTAACTAACTGAATATTAATTTGATTTTATTTAAATTGATGCAAATAGTTAAAAATAAATCGTATCTGTTTCTTGTTTCATTTATCTATGAACGGCAGATATGCATCACATTAAGTTTATTAGTTTATATTAAAAATATGTAATCTAAATAGATGACAATTTTATATGCAATTCAAATACATAAATCATAAAACTGATGCCTAAACATTTTTTAAGAGTGCATTTTAAGTGCACAATTTTTAATGCATCTTAGTTTGATTTTACAAAAAAAAATGGTGCAATTGACAACATAAAATACATTAGAAGTAAAACACAAAATAGAGCCAAATCATAAGCAAAATAGCATCCTCTCATCTCAAGAACACTGAAAAAAAATCTGCTTTCTTTAGCATCAACTATTTTCAGCCAGACTAATGAATCGTCTCTTTGGAAGCCAAGAGACTCTCTAGCTAGTGTATCACAGTTAATTCTGTAAAGATTTTTAGTTATTCACCATTTATCAGGTGCGTTTTATTGAAAGCGGTGTACAACACACTAATTGCAGGGACCGTCCCCTTGGAACTAAGCGAATTGCTGTAGGGCACAATGGCTATTGACCGCAGTCCGTAATCTCTGTGTAATCAAGCGACTGTTAATGTACTTTACTCTGTGTTTTGGCGACCAAAAGCAGTGTAATGAAATCCTTTGGCGATGTGCTTCAAAACAACTAACGAAATAAAATGGAAATGGATGGAACTTTCTTGGTGGCAGTTGTTGAGGAAGAACCGAGCACTAAACGGATGCCTTTGGGGCATGTGTGATTAATTACGGTGTCTTTATCGCCACAGCGGGAGCATCAGTGTGTGTTTGTTTGCCCCCTAAACCACACTAACTGTTGGATAAACATATGTCTCTGGAGTGATTTTGTTTGGACGTTTAACCTTGCATTATACATTTCTGAATGCGCTGCAAGGTGCCATTGGCAGCTGTAAACAAATTATGGATTTTTTTCGCTATGGTTTATAGAGAAAAGACAAATTATTCCTCACAGGCATTGCAGTGCTCACAATTTGTCCACTTTGTGTTATAACATTAGAATATTAAAAGTAAGAAATTTTTGGAACATAAAAACAAATTCAAAGATAATTTAAAAATAATATTTATAAAATAATCAATAGGCAAACAGACAAAACTTAACTAATTGGCCCAAATCTAGCCAATTAAAGAAATTCAAATAGGAATAGTTCCCAAAAATGTACATTTACTGAAAATGCATTTGTTCTCAGGCCATCCAAGATGTAGATGAGTTTGTTTCTTCATCACAGATTTGGAGAAATTTATCATTCCATCAATTTCTCATCAATGGATGCTCTGCAGTGAAAGTTGAAGTCAACGCATCTTAAAAATGGATTTATTTCTTGCAAACACAGCTTTTCGCTTCCCCAGATGGACTGGATTGGTGTGGATTATTGTGATGTTTTTATCAGCTGTTTGGACTCTCATTCTTACGGCACCCATTTAGATCATTAGTGAGCAAGTGATGTAATGCTAAATTCCTCCAAATCTCGATGCCCTAAGGGCGAGTACATTTTCAGCAAATGTTTAGATGAACTATTCCTTTAAGTCATGTTTAAAGTTATGTTTAAACGCTGCCATACACTGTAGAAGGTGGCAACGTATGAACTTATGACACCACAAAAATATCGCTACCTGACAGACATTAGATATGTAAACTAGGCAATCAGAAACATTATGTGCCTGCCAATCATTGTCTCCCAATCAAAAGACACATTGGCATGGCCTATGCTTTTTAGCCAGTCAGGATCATTCTATGCCTGTCAATCGTTTTATGTCTTTGAGTTTTCTGTCATCAGCATTGCTGAATGGTTGAGTTTTGATGGGAAGTTGAAAAAAAAAAAAAAGAGCTATTTACAGCACTTCAAAATCAGCTCAAACACTGTAAGTGAATAAATCTTTGGTTAGACAAATTTAGTTTGTATTGACATTCACAGAAAGCCTGCCTGAGTGTGTTTTAGTGCGTTTTTGCATGGCTTTTGGGGACAGAAAAGATGGAAAATGTTCCCAGAAGTTGAAAAAGAGAGAGAGAGAGAGAAAAACAAAAGGAAAAGGATTCAAAGAAAAATGAAAACGGCTGCATTACCGTAGCCTAAAACAATGACTGCAATATCTGTTATCACATATGCATCACCAGTATCACTACTGCAGCGACTGAAGCAATCCTCTTTAGATGTGTCTGTGTTCACTGCTCTTTCTTTCTCTTTCATACGTCTAACACCCTGTCTGACTTGTTTCTGACTTAAAGGAGTTACTTTCCAGATAAATAACCTCAGTGTTGTTAAGTGGATGTGGAGGTGCAGGGTAATTGACTTCATACTCCTTGGCTCCTCTTATGTAAACCTGCAGTCACGCCACATGACAGCCACAAGATAAACACCATTTAGGAAGTGCAAACAGGGCCTGGTGGCAATGAATCAAGCCTGAATCTATTCATCCGAACTATGGATCAATAGAGCAAACCATTTCACCAAACAGATTAAAGGGTTCTGCTGTTATCACAGACGCTAGAAGCTGAGCGGAGATGTAGTTTATATAATATCAATTTACAGTCAGACTGTGGCCACTACACAAATCTCGAGACTTGAGATTTGCTGTTTGATGCATTTCTCAATATTTATGTTTTTTTTCAGAATATCAGAAATCATTTCAACCAAAAAGCCATTATAGCCAATTAGATGATAGATAGATAGATAGATAGATAGATAGATAGATAGATAGATAGATAGATAGATAGATAGATAGATAGATAGATAGATAGATAGATAGATAGATAGATAGATAGATAGATAGATAGATAGATAGATAGATAGATAGATAGATAGATAGATAGATAGATAGATAGATAGATAGATAGATAGATAGATAGATAGATAGATAGATAGATAGATAGATAGATAGCACATGAAGGCTGAGCAGCACGTATAAGTGTTTTGATAAAAACTGAACCGGATGTCTGTAACCGCTGAGGGAAATAAACATGACAGCATTTATATCACAACATCCTCAATCCTCAAACACGAGCTGCTTTGTCATTTCGTGGAACTGTAAGCTGGTTGAGCAGCCATTAAAATACACATCCGTGCAAGCGTGGAGAGAGAAAGAGCGAGAGCCTCCTAATGTGCAGGTGTGAGTTTGGCATGTTAACTCTGAGCTCGTGTCTTGCTGAGATCTAGACTCCAGCACACTGAGTCATGTTTAACAGGTGGGAGGGAGAGTGTCAAACGCAGGGCTGTTTATCGCTCTCAAACAAACACAATCAGAGTGAGCTATTGCAACGGACAAAAGATGTTTGAGAAAACAAACAAAATCAGGTGCTAAAAACGTACATCACGAATATAAAATTCATCCCGCTACTTCAGGAACATGATCAGGTCTAATCTCAGTCAAATACAAAGTCTGAGACTGCAAGTGAAAATGCTTCCAGTTTGCATTCAAATTCAACACAGACTTGTCAATTACAAATTATTTTAGCAGCATAACCATGTAAATTAATGAAATTGATATGCACGACTGACATAAACAATCTATGATGATTATGTTCTCCAGTATGATTTGAGATTTGAAAACATTTGACTGACTGTACAAGGGAGCTAAAGTTAAAGTTTTCTTAAATTAAAATACTTTCTCTCTCTCTCGCTGTGTGTGTTATAATCAGTGTTGGGAAGGTTACTTTAGAAATGTAATAGGTTACAGATTACAAGTTACCCTACTTAAAATATAAAATCTTAAAATAACCAGCGCTTCACCTTCAATACGACTGAGGTGAGACCCTTGAGCAAGGCACCAAACCTCCAACTGCTCCCCGGGCACCGCAGTATTATGGCTGCCCAATGCTCCGGGTGTGTGTTCATGGTGTGTGTGTTCACTACAGTGTGTGTGCACTTGAATTAAATTGGTAATTAAATTATGTAATTCCATTACATGTAACTAGTTACTCCCCAACACTGGTTATAATGTAAAATCATATAAATTTGGTTACAATTTTCCAAAACTTTCTGTTCAGGAATATAAAAAAAGAAACAAAATAAACACAAAAAAAAGAACATTAAACTCATGTGTGCAGTTTTACATGGCCAATGAGCAATTAAAAAAAAATAAAAATTCTATAGATAAAATAGAAACAAAAAAAAGAAAGATAGAAAGAAAGACAGAAAAAAGGACGGAAAGAAGGAATGATGAAGAACGATAGTTAGAAAGGCTAAAACTGTTGAGGAATATCCAAAACTGATGTGGTGTCAGACACGTTCTATTCCAATATGTCTACTGAGAAAAAAAAACAAGCATCACACGCATCCAGAACGCTGACCACATTTCCAGATGGGCGAATTGTGTTACCCAAACAACATTATCCATTAAACCTCACATTTGTGCTCGATTACATCTGACAGCAGCGGCGTCTGATTATCCAATCTGTTGAGTTGGCCGCACCAGAGCTCCGATGGCTGCGTAAGCCCGAGCTTAGAGGTATGAGGAGCCCGGCTGATCCACGGCCTTGTTTGTGTTCTCTGGGCTCTGACGTGGATCGAATGAGCCACACACTAGCCTCCTCACCCACCACCATCTGTGTTGATGTAAAATAACCCTGGATCCTCTGATACCGGATCAGTTTCCTCCTCTCCATTCCATTAAGACTGGGGTTGAGGAAACTGGTCCTGGACGAGGCCTTATGGTCAACGCCTACTCCAATTAGCCTCCACAATGCAAAGGTCCCAAAGGTGTGGGAGGTAAAAACAAGAAAGAAATGCTTTGTAAAAAAAAACATTCAATGACGGTGAAGTGAATCGTACATATTTTATGACTTTGCAACTGCATGACTCCTCATTCCAATGACTAATTTAAAGGGAGAATGCATAGAAAGTGTGGAACTGCTAAACATGACATTAAACTAGAAAGATTATCCATGGAAAAGAGGACTATGAAAGTCTGAAAATGTAAACCATAATAACAGCAATAACCCTTTAAAGCCTGACATATCAAGCAATAGCCGATTTTTTCCCCCCCGAATTGAGCAGTTTATTAAATTTTTAAATGAAATCTAAAATAAAACAAAAAAAGTTTGAATATGTGTTTTTTGATGAATATCATATTTGATGCATCAAGCTTTTATGGCTCATATAGTATTAAATAGAGAGAATATGAAGTAAAAGCACCTTAATTTTAATCATAGGCCCAAACTAAGCAAAATGTGCTATTTGGGGCAGATGCTAATATTTATATGGCCAAAAAGTAAGATGCAATTCTGATATATTGTAATGTAAATCATCTTTAACAGTATAGCAGATTACTAATATACAATGCAAATAAATATCAGTTGTCATTCTATATCTCCCAATATGTAATAATACAATATAAATGCTTAGTTTTATGATCAAAAAAAGTGTGGATAATCAAGTAAAGCTTAGTTTTTTCCTTCCAGCAAGAGTTCATCTTGAAATATTACTATCAATATAAAAGTTTACATTTACTTTATAAAACTCAGTAAAGACGTCAATGTGGATGTTTATACATAATACTAAAAGGCCTTTTACTTGCTACAATAGTATAAACTATCAATCAGATGACAGAAGGCATATAGTAGATTATGTACAGCATATTTTTCAGCAATGTTTTGATAATTATTGAAATTTGCAAATATGAAACAATAGGCTTTATAGAGTTAAGGGTCTAAAACTGAGCTGTGTTTGGTCACAGAATTATAAATTAATATACACTGCTTTTCATTCTACCTTTTCTAAGACCATTCTCCATGTTATTACACTAACAGGACCCACAAACAAAAGCAGCGAGCAATACTACTCAGCAATTATGAGCTAATTTTGCACACCAGTGTTTGAACAGTCTCAAAGGAACAAGAAAGTGGTAATTCTCAGGCCTTCATCAGCTACAACAAACAACCTTGTGTGCATTATAGGCCGTATGAAGCAATCTGCCTCAAATGATCCTCACTTAAAATCATTACTTTCTAAGGCTTTTCCCACTATGATAAATGCTGGATTTATGTTCTTTTGAAACTCTGTTGAGGTTGTGTTGAGTCAGGTTTCATGCTTTTTCTTCTGAAAGGGGGTTAGCACTGCTTTTAACCTGGGTTTATGAAGCCCTGCTTCAATAAAAATACTCATGCTCTTTGTACAGTCACAGAAACTAAAATAAGATGCACATCTAAGCAAAACTGTTTAATCAATTTCACTGACATTTGTAGAGATGGACAAGCTGCAGGTACATCTAATAAAATTAGAATATCGTGAAAAGTTCATTTTTTCTTGTAAACTTTTATATATTTTAGATTCATTACGTGTAAAGTAAAACATTTCAAAAGTTTTTTTGTTTTGTTTTAATTTTGATGATTAGAGCTTACAGCTCATGAAAGTCAAAAATTAGTATCTCAAAATATTAGAATATTTACATTTGAGTTTCAATTAATGACCATCCCTACAGTATATACTCTGGGTATCTCTTGTTCTTTGAAACCACAATAATGGGGAAGACTGCTGACTTGGTAATGGTCCAGAAGACTAACATTGATGCCCTCCACAAAGAGGATAAGTCACAGAGGGTCATTACTGAAAGGTGTGGCTGTTTACAGAGTGCTGTATCAAAGCATATTAAATGCAAAGTTGACTGGAAGGAAGAATTTGGGTAGGAAAAGGTGCACAAGCAACAGGGATGACCGCAAGCTTGAGAATACTGTCAAGCAAAGCTGATTCAAACACTTGGGAGAGCTTCACAAGGAGTGGACTGAAGCTGGAGTGAGTGCATCAAGAGTCACCACGCTCAGACGTCTTCAGGAAAAGGGCTACCAAGCCACTTCTGAACCAGAGACAACGTCAGAAGCGTCTTACCTGGGCTGTGGAGAAAAAGAACTGGACTGTTGCTCAGTGGTCCAAAGTCCTCTTTTCAGATGAAAGTAAATTTTGCATTTAATTTAGAAATCAAGGTCCCAGAGTCTGGAGGAAGAGTGGAGAGGCACAGAATCCATGTTGCTTGAAGTCCAGTGTAAAGTTTACACAGTCAGTGATTTGGGCTGCCATGTCATCTGCTGGTGTTGGTTCACTGTGATTTCTGAAGTCCACAGTCAATGCAGTCATCTACCAGGAAATTTTAGAGCACTTCATGCTTCCTTCTGCTGACAAGCTTTATGGAGATGCTGATTTCATTTTCCAGCAGGACTTGGCACCTGCCCACACTGCCAAAGGTACCAAAAGCTGGTTCAGTGACCATGGTGTTACTGTGCTTGATTGGCCAGCAAACTCGCCTGACCTGAACCTCATAGAGAATCTGTGGGGTATTGTCAAGAGGAAGATGAGAGACACCAGACTCAACAATGCAGATGACCTGAAGGCCGCTATCAAAGCAACCTGGGCTTCCATTACACCTGAGCAGTGCCACAGGCTGATTGCCTCCATGCCACGCCGCACTGATGCAGTAATTCATGCAAAAGGAGACCCAACCAAGTATTGAGTGCATAGAAATAAACATACTTTTCAGAAGCCTGACATTTCTGTTTAAAATATCCTTTTTTTATTGATCTTATTTAATATTCTAATTTTCTGAGACACTGAATTTTGGGTTTTCATTATCTGTAAGCCATAATCATCAAAATTTCAAGAAATAAAGGCTTGAAATATTTCACTCTATGTGTAATGAATCTATATAATATATGGTTTTCACTTTCTGAAATGAGTGACAAAAAATATTGACCTTTTTCATGATATTCAATTTTTTTTTAGATGTACCTGTATATTCAGAGTATTTCCATAGCTTACATAAACATGAAAAGATAAGTCAACATTAAATACCCCTAGATATTTAATTTAAGTTCTTGTTTTTAATAAAGACTTGCTGTCTTCTAAAGTAATATAAAAAGCATTATGCATTGAAAAGAAATTAGAGATGAAAATATGGCAATTGGTGCATCGATTTTCATGCTAAACAAAGACAAAGTCATGCAGGTTAGGAACAACACGTGGGTGAGGAAACTAAGCATTGAAGTGTTGTGTGTGCTAGAGTGAGTCTGTTTATGCATGCTTTGCGCATGACGGTATGTTTAATCATGAAAGATTTGAACTTTGCCTGTGTTTTTGTGTTTTGCATGGTCGTTCAAAAAAAAACAGAGATTCCCTCTGCTGTACACAGAGCTGTTTTATCTCCTGAGCGCTGTCCCACTTCTGCATTCTGTAAATACCCTCGCAAAAGCAAGAAAATGCCCTAATGTAGGCCATAGTGTCTTCTGGAAACCTGGGCAGAGACCGCTGACTGACTTCAGCTATGCTGTTCTAGTTCTGACCTGAGAAACCATTTAATAAGTTCATTTTCTTGCATGCTAGAAATTCCGACACCCCCGAGAGAGAGAAATTAAAAATGCCAATTGAAAACAAGAAAACCTGTTTGGATTTGGAAATTCATTTATCTGGTCAAAGTTTTACATTTTCTCAACCACACAGATGCATGCTTGATAATACAAGTCAACATGAACTTGTATTTACAACCCATTTGTTTCCATAATATAGGGCATTCAACAAAACAAAAAAACAAATGTAGAACAAGACTTGATTTTATGCATTGGGAATCAATCAGATTGTGAAATGGCAATACATACCAGAATGGAGTCATGCAGATGGAGGGAAGGGGATGAAAAATAAGAGGGCTTGGTGACATCAGCTGAAAAGCAAAGTTGTTTCAAAGGCAGAGTAAGTTAACTTAGTTATTGCATTTTTAGTTTGTGTTAATGTGCACCAACTAATCGCTTACAATAAGACAAGAATTGTGCATTAATAAAATAAAAGAAAGTGCATTTTGATTTCAAGCTGACTTTTTCACAAGCATGAATCATTCCTGGATCAATGCCCTTTGTTGCTTGTGTTACAAAATTCTTAACCAATCATACACCTCTGATTGTATGGGTAGTGTAGGGTTTGGATTATAATTGTTTGAAAAGAATATCGTTCAATGAATGTTGATTCAGTATTGTGTATAAAAAAAAGTGCTACAGCAAACAAACCACAAAACAAACCGGGTGCTTTAGCCTGGATGAATTGCTCCATCAAGACATTTAATAGCATCAAAATAATTCCAATCAAACAACTATGCAGTGACTTCTGGGCTGTCAGTAGCTTCTGCAGTAGCCTGCAATCCAACTTAGCAACTACAGTAGAAATGTCAATGCCCTGAAATAAAATGCATTTTAAATCATATTTGAAGAATGGAAAAATGACATGTTTCTGCCTGACGGCATGTCATTTCACTTCAGTTAGCTCTGGAAACAAAAAACAGCCGATGAAAGAGAAAAAAACACCCTATGCATATTATTTTTCCACATATAAAAAACAAATAGCTTATAAAACAGCAGCTTATATAAGAAATAAATACAGAACAAAGATGTGTCAAAAAGAACACAGAGCCACTATCTGAGATCGGAGTGCACAGTTGGTCCATCATTAGTATGCCACAGACATTAATTTTTAAAAGATTTAAGCCTATTGCTTTTTATCTTGGAAATTGAATTTTTGCTGTAGATGAATGACATCGGTGGCGCTTTCCTTTCAGAAACTATCCCCATCAGCGAGTAACCCTACCTCATTACAGACACATGAAATAAAAAATTCTTAATCATCAAGCTTTTATGATGATCATTATGCCATCATACCATAATGATGTTCATTTCTTATTCAAAAAAATAAAAATACATTTTTAGTTGTGTTTAAGCAGTGTCTGACAGGGCAGAACAGAGCTGAACATTTTTTCATAGTTCATGGCCCGTGAACAGCTGATGGCTGATAATGAGGCTAAGGATTTTGTTTTGATTAATTTTGCAATAACGTGACAGATTCACACATGCATACTAAACATATCACCAATTATGCTCTTAAAATTATGTTGTAGATGATGACAGCCTTGGCACACAAAGAAGTGTATTTGTATGGCTTGTTCGGTTTAGTTAATTCAAATTCCTTAATGCAACACAATTCTTTGTGCAATAAATTTTAAATTGTAAAATGCTAATTTACTTGATCCATTTGAGAATTTGGACTGCATTGATATGTTTTTTTGTAAACAGAAATTCATGTTGATAAACATACAGTAGTTTATCAGTAGCCAATGTTTGGTAAGAACATGTTATAGAAATATAATGTAGCATCAGACAGCAAAATGAATAGTGTTTGCCATACTCTGTTTTAGACCCTAGTGTAAAATAAATATACTAAAATGTATTTGAAATTCATTTATTTCATGCCATATATAATACAAATACATGTACATATTTATGTACTTAATAAAAATACCCTGCCATTGTAATTTTGGTATACTAAACTGGTATAAAGTCTGCTAAACTGGAACAACTAATTTTGTGCTGAATGCACTTTAATTGTGCAGAAGTAGTGCTGAAGTTCTACTAAAGATTTATTAAAGTATATTGGATTGTGCTAAAGTGGAACTATTGCAAGTATACTTTAGGTACACTTTAAATATCTTGCATTGAAAAGACCAATAATATTCAAAGATCATAACATCCTCATCAATAGTGATTTAAAACACATTTTAGGCTTAATATTAAGAGCATTGTGCACAAGTAACTTTTACATCAGTAAGTCTTGAGCGTTGTGTCAGTAAACATGTTAATGGGTTGAACTATATTTGGTATGCAATAAATGTATTTTAAATATATCACTTTTTTACAGCTTCTACAGTTTTATTTGTATTTTTGTTGTACAAATTTATATTAATCTATCTAAAGCTATACTAGTATTAATGAAAATGAGAAGGACTGAGCATGATTTGAACTCGAATCATCTGCAGTCATGCACCGCTGTGCAGCGTCAGACCAAATAAATTTAAGTTTGTACGAGAGGACTAGAATAAAAATAATAAAAAATGAAATCTTGAAAATGCTTAAATTATTTGTTGACAGACAATGCTTTCCTAATTTAAGTTCATTGAACATTTTTTTAATAAAAAGTAATACATCTCTAATGTCTCTCAAAGCAGCATCTCTCAGAATATGGCAAAAACTTTGAATCATTGAATGTGTCTTCACACATCCTACTTGAGACTTTTCAAAGTAAAATGTGTTGGCACATTCTCTAGTCTACAGAAATCTGAAAAGTCTCTCAGCAAGACGACATGCTGCGAGGCCTTTCTTATGAAAACAATCATATCCCTCAGTGATGAACTTGATGAGTGGACAGATGGGAGGGCGGTTTAAAAAGCATCACAGCTATCACTGCTGGAACATGTTAATGACAATCAACATAGGATTATAGGCAAAAGCAGAGGGTTGGAACAATTTCCTGCTGTTTATGTCTCACTCATTTCCTCTGTACCAACCACAAAAAAGAAGAGAATCACCGCTGTTACCCATTTGAGTTTACCAACAAAATATGCTTTGAAATTCACAGTATTCTCTTATAAAGTTATTCCTTGACTCACTCGCTTACTCACCCATCTCGCTCTGCCTCCTTCTTCTCCAGATCCTGAATGACGTCCAGTAAAACCTTGATGGTGTTCTGGCTCGTCTCCAACACCCCTTCCAGGCTGTGCAGCTGAGACTGTAGAGCTCCAATGTCGTACAGAGGGCCGTTTGGGCCAAACAGTTTTTCTTTTGCTTTTGCCAGGTCCAGCTTACACTTAGCCCCAGACATAAGCCCCCCCAGCAACTCCTGCACCTGCCGTAGAGTGTCCGCTTGGCCCTCCGCTGGTCCAAGGGGAACCTGGGGGTTTGTCCCCCCAGCAGGAGGCAAGTGGTTTGCACTGGCCTGTGATTCTGGGCCGAGGATCTCCCGTCGGCTGCTTAAACAGGTGGGCCTCACCGTAGCTCTTGCCTTAGTTTTGGGAGGGATAGGAGGTGGGGTTTCACCCGCCTGACAGTGAGCTCCTGCTTCAGCATTTGGCTTCACTACCCCAGTTTTCACTCTGTCCTTTTCTGCATTGTTGCTCTCAGCTTTGGGGACAGGAAGCTTACGGGGCTGTCCAGGAGTAGAGGAACTCTCTTTCCGGGGGGTGTACGGAGGAGGAGGTGGTGGTGGGGGAGGAAGCATGAACTCTCTCCTGTCTCGTCTGTCCTGAGTGCAGCAGAAGGCCTGAGGAGGGGAGGGGCTCGCCCCAGCGTTAGAGTACAGCAGAGTAGTCTGTGGAGGGCAGGCGTAAGGAGGTAAAGAATGCCTGAAATTAGCAGAGGGAACCACAGTTTCCTGGGGTTTACTAGCGTACATCATTGCCTCGCGTGGACAGAGAACAGGT
Source organism: Barbus barbus (assembly GCF_936440315.1). Classification (NCBI taxonomy): domain Eukaryota; kingdom Metazoa; phylum Chordata; class Actinopteri; order Cypriniformes; family Cyprinidae; genus Barbus; species Barbus barbus. The sequence goes on from NC_136733.1 coordinate 2,985,225, forward strand.
GACATGTTTTGTGGAAATGATTTGGAGTGCGATACTGTTTGAGTAGGCATCTTAAAGTGTTGCACAATTTGAGAGGGATTACTGCAAGACACTGCAGTTTGCATACTAGCGTTGCAGTGTGGCAATGCTTGGACAGAAAGTTTACCTGGCGCAGGTTGTGTGGAAGGGCTACAAATCAGAACTGGCATGGAAGGAGTCACATGGGTTGCCACATTCTGTTGATCCAAAATGCAATGTACTACAGTTTGAACAGCAGGAATGGCATGTGCCGTAACTGCAACGGGGCCCTTAAAGTGTGAAGCTGGGTGTGGAGTAGTGGCACAGGACGGCTCGGGAGAAAATGACATCAAATTGTGAGGGAGGGTTTGTGTAGGAATCTTATGAGGTGCCATAGGTTGAGTGGGAGAGCCAAAGGTTGCTAGTTTGTCTTTGACACAGTATGGTATAGACTGTACTGAAATTTTACAAGATGATGAAGGCTGAACAGGTGCTGGGTAGTGTGTGGCTGATATAGGAGTCTGTACAGGAAGGGTAGGCATCCTACCCAATGGCTCATTCTGTTTAGGACTCCTACATCTTGGCACAGACTGAATTGGAGTTACAGGTTGTGTTGGAGATATCACAGAGTACACAGGTTGATTTGAGGAGTTACCACATGCCATGGGTTGTGTTGGAGTCTTCTGGCATGGCTGTGTGGAATTGAACGTAGAGGCAACTGCAGGTGCTCCTTGAGAACAGGACGCTCCCTTGGAGCCAGCCACGTTGGCGCATGGAATCGTTTCCTCCAACGTCTGGAAACAAGGCGTTGATTGAGCAGGAGTTGTGGGATCTGTATGTGAATCTGGAATGCATTGGGACTCGGGTACTGGGGGAATCTTACAATTTGCCATATTCTGAATACCAGGTGTGCAACAACGCCCTGTAGACACAATAGGAGACATGCATGATTGCCCATGAGTTGAAGATGTGGTGACAGTGGATATGACTTGTGCTGTGGTAGTGCACAAAGGCTCTGGTACAGTGGGGGTCAAACTGATGTTCTCCGCAGCAGCCTGCGGTGGGCAACATTGCAATGTTTCTTTGAGACATGTGGTTGATGGAGGTGCAGTGTGAGATGGACAAGATGCAGGGTCTACCTCAGAGGTTGTGTTATCTGGGAAAGTTTGGATTTTTGAATCACTGCTTGCTTCAGTCTGTGTGGAAGAGACACCACATGGCGTATTATAAATTGTGTTGGGTGTGGCTGAACGCTGCGGAGGCACGATATCTGATGAAGTTCTGTGTGCCACAACTTTGGATGGAAGCTTCTTGAGTTGGTTAGACTGTTGGTGGCTTCTGTGCACAGTTTTAGTTGGAGAAGTACAAGGAGGCTCAGGTTTCCCAGGATCACTTGCCGCTCTGTTTAAAGATTTCCTCCTACCTCTCCTTCTAGACTGTTTTTGTGGCGCAGCAGAACATGGCTGGAGTTGTGTTAATGTACCCACAGAGGCAGTTTGATTGTCCTCAGTTTTCTGGCACCTTGATTGCTCAGCAGGGGTATAATGTTGGATAGAGCTTTTCTGTGATCTACAAGGTGGAACGTAGAGCTGTGCAGTCAGCTCATCGGAGGAATCTCCGTCATCCCATGCTCCCCCCAGGCTGTGACTGCGAGTCTGTGTGGCAGAGAGTGAGGGAGGCTTCTGCAAGCTGGGTGAGGTTTGGATGGCTGTACTCCTGCATGGCTGAGTTGGCAGTGGCAGTGTGAGCGAACATGGATGTGTTGGGACCCAGCAGCGTCTGGTAGGCCCAGGGGTAAGTGGGTGCGGTGGCGCTCTCTTCAAAAACGCTGTCACTGCTCCAATTGTCTTTTCCATGTCCCCACGGACTGCCCCCACCAGCGAGGGCCCGTTTGTCAACTCTTTCTGCCAGTTTGGAACCTCTGTTGAGCTCTTACTCCTCGTCTTCTCATTTTTATCCTTAGACTTATCATCATCCTCCAGATCTTTAAAGCGTACTTGCTGTGTACGATTTCGTCTCCGTTTAAGTCTGCTTTCAATATCTGGAGAGTTCCGGTTAAGAAGCACTGAGCGCACAGTCACGGTGGTGGGTGTTTTGTCTGGGTTGCCATTGCTGTGGCTGTGAACAGTTGGCAAATGGTTAGGCTCTTTGCTCACCATGTTATCCAAGAGTAGTTTATGGACCATAGATGTTAAAAAATTTGACTGTGTGGATTTTTTGCCTGCTTTCACAAGTCAAATGTGAATGAACAATTAATTAGATAAAAAATTAAATTATAGCACACAGTATACTTGACATTTGGCAAATCTGAACATGATAAATGCTGCAGTAACAAAAAAATAAAATAAAACAGACCAGCCGACGGCAGCAGAGCATGTGACTGGTCCTTTCCTCAGGTCACATGACTGAGGGTTTCTGTGTAAGTCTTTGTGGTAATGCTGTCAGAGTAGGTTCTGGGTTTGGCACGAAGAGTCTTTATAAGCAAGTGTCTTTATATGCAAAAGAGGGACTGGGTGTATCCTGAGCTGCAGCTCCATTAGTCCACAGGGGCACTTAAACACTCAATGAGCAACCTTGGTGATACTCTCTTTGCTTAAGTCCTGAAGAACATGACACTTTGGCAGGGTAGGCTTTCGAGTATGTCTCAGAAGTCTTCATCATGGTTTCATAGCCAAGAGCAAAATCTCACGTCACATAACTCTCACCATGTATGTCTGCAGCAGTTGTAACCATGCTTGTCCTAAAAATATCAAGGCAAATAAAATGTTAATGGGATACAGTTTTCAGGCTGACCAGTGAGAGGATGTCCCGACACCTTTAATGCCCTACTTTCCAACTCAAAGCTTGTGTGCACAGTCCTCTCTGGTGTAGCATATCTTGACAGTCCAGGACTAGGCAATGCATCTCTTCAAGCTGACTTTTATCTCTCACATTTGTCCTTGAGTTTCTTTGCTTGAGTCGTTCACCTCATCATTTTCTTGAGACAGGAACAGAACTGGAACATCTGAGTAAAGTGGAAACAGAAAAAAAAGACAGTAGGTTCAGTAATGTTTTTTATTTCTGAATCATGTTTTACTTTGACACACACATACTGTACACAAAAGTTGGTTTTAACATAAAACTGTACCTGAGAACATTCATAAGTACATAAATAGGATTCCTCAAGTATAAAACTGCCTCAAGCTAAGATTTCATGAGTTCTCTCCAACAATCAAGTCTTTGATCTCCTTCCATTTCCTGGTGAGGCAGTCAACAAAATAAGAATAGTTTAGGGTCAAATGTATGACAGAGACAGACACTGAGAGTGCTTTTAGCTTGTCTGTAGCTTTGGGGCTGGTGTTTAACTCAGCGGTGTCTCAGAAGGGGCGGGCTAAGAGATATTCAGGGGTAGAAACTGACAACGCTAATTAACTTGGCTTGTCTTTAAGCAACCCCCCCTGGCACATGGAGGCACAAGCATGGCGGCTGATCGCCACAGGGAATTCTGAACACACTCTATCACACTGTCACTCTTACCAGGCACTGCATTCTGTCTGTGATCAGACAATCACTGTCCGCTGAGTCATGAGAGGATGTTAAATGTCTGTGTACGTGTCTTGTGATTCCTCTGCTCAGTGTAATTTTCTTATCAGATGGGGAACTGGTCAGACTGAATCATAGCACAGAGTATCTAACTCAACAAAACTTTGTCACAGCTCTCCACTATGATATCTTATGTAGTCTCAGCCTCAGACCTCACGCCCACGGACCGTTGGCAAAACGTCTGATGCATATGGTCAGGGCCAGATTATCCATAGACGGGATTGGGCAAGTGCCCTGGGGCACCAGCCAGTAGGGGGGAACCAAGTGATTAAGATAATGTCTAGACCTTTAAAATATTTTTCATGTTTTGTATATATATTATTTTTCTGGAATAGTTGCAGATGCATAGAAAATGAACAGTTAATGATACAGTGTATACAGAGAGAATAGAAAATATATGCACGCATATAAAGAACTGCGATTGGGTCAGGCCACAGTGTAATTGCGCCCTCCCCCCAGTCAGAGTCGAGCCTGCCAATTTATAATATTCAATTCACAACGGATAGGCAGCATCAGCTTAGCGGTTGTGCGAAACTTAAATTTAAAAAAGAGAAAATATCACGGCACATAGCCAGGGCTCTAAAGTGTGACTGAAAAGTACTGCGTGCGACTATCAAAACATACCCGATCAGCATATTTGTGTTTGCGCTGAGGGGAGCTTCAAAGATTTCTACTTGCGTGTTTGTGCAGCATTGAGTAATGTATCGCAGACATATGTTGATTCCTTGAATGCAATATGTTAATCAGAATCCACTCACTGCTCCAAATACTTTTGTTCATTGCTGAGTTATGCAAGTTAATAGTGAGTTTGTGAGTTTGACATAATGACATACTATTAATAAAAAAAAAAAAAAATGGCATTTCAAAAAATACCAAAAAAATGCCCCTGTAAATCACTTTAAGGAGTCATATATTACCTTGTAATGGGAAGGTAATTGTTATTGATCAGAAGGTGCTCCTGAAGTTTTGAGAGGGAGGGGAGCAATTCAAATGTGCTCACCCGAGGGCACTACAATGTGTTAATCTGGGCCTGCATATGGCGCACAAAAGTGGAAACACTTCAGGAGTGTCGAAGTCGTCTTCAGATTGGTTGAATTATATAGGATTTCCGGGAGACGTTTATGTCGTGTTCTTGAACGTTCCGCCTGGAAACAAAGATTCCGTGATGCCAAACCCCCTCACGAAAGAAGAAACCCGCCGTGTTTACAACTGTGATGACGAGCGCTTATCAGGATCAACTAAACGCTGGATTTTCAAAAGTATGTGAAATATTTAAAGTTCGCGGCATAGAATCTTTAAAATACTAACACACCAGTCTGTTATTGGGGCGACATTTCCACGCCCGGAAACGTGACGATGAATGAGACAAACTGTGATTGATAGTCGGTCAAACGGCCTCATGGGTGGGCCTTGGCCAATGAAAGCTACCATAGATTCTAGAACTTCAGCCGTCAGTCTGAAGGTCTGGCTACGCGAGACTATCTTGTATGTAGCAAAAGACTATTAATTTCACATGCTAATTAGCCTATGACCATGCTTGGAAAGTTAATCTGCCTGTCAACGTATGTATTTGTATACCTCTGCACACCATGTTCACGCAGACGGTATGTCATCAGTGCGTTGCATTACGCCATTACAGACTGAGCGAGAATGGAAGGCGTTATTATTGTAATACTATGTGCTATGTACTGTAATATTTTCTCACTGGTCAATGAGACATGAGGTAATCTGGCAGCGTTGCATTCAACCCTCTCATCATGACGCGGTTTAGCCTCTGGTCTGACAGTGCTCGTTCATGTGTTTTGGAGGAGGCGGGGCTTTGGAGAGTGATCTGCAAGGAGGGTGGGATCTTATGCTTTCAAAGCTAGCTTGAAATCACCTACCCTTCCTTTAAGTCACTATAATAAACAGTAGGCTATGTCTTAATCTAATGCATAAATATTAAACAGATTTAAACCATTTTTAAATATGTAATAATATGTTAAATCATATTAGTTTAGTTTTCTTTACTTACAGCTTGTTAATTTTCTTATCATTGTGTAAATATTAAAGAAATAATTAAAAAAATGTTTACAAACATGAACTTGAGTAAAGCATAGATCTAAAAGGCTACGAAATATATCGCAAAACATAAATTTATTTTTTTAACTACTGTTGTCACATGACCTCATTAACATTGCGTGTAAGTTGCATTAGTTGGCATCTTGTAAATTTGAGCTTTCATTTTTAATGTTTACTTAGCAGTTCAAATAAAAAAATGTGTGAAGAAAGATGATGTTAAAAATTGTGACTGATATTGCTTTGGGTTCATTCTTCACACTGAAATGAAGGTCAAATTGAGCACAATGTATTTTGGTGTAAAGTGCTCTGCTGAATACTGGATATTTTGACAAAAGCAGCTGGTCATTCAAGCATATATGCATTTTGAACATTTGTAGACTGTGCATACATACCACTTACTACAGAGATAGTAAATTTAGTATGCTAGTACTATGGCATTCTGAACATAAAGAAATGCAGAACCTCAAGAAGCCTATTTGCATGCCAAAACACACATTCAATGTTCATTCCAAGCTTACAAGTCCCTTTATTTATCCCTATATTTACTTTCAGATACTGCTAACAGGCCCTTGAGCACAGAGGTTCACAGGCAAAGGCACATGCTACCACCTCACTCCTCTAGTTTTATGTAGGTAATCAAGCCCTCATTGATTGCCTCTCACTCAGCTAAACTACAAGTTCCTCTTGAAATCTCTCACGGCAGCTCTTCACATTCAACCACCGCTGGAGCCCCAGACAAAAGGCCAGACGTGCTCCTGTTATATCCATGTAGCCCAAAGGTCAATCTAGGTTGGTACAGCTTAGCAATTGTAAAGTAATACAGCTCGATAATTGGGGGCTTGTACAGAACAGACAGAAAAGAATAAAAGAACAGTAGTTGCAATGTCAAATTAGATGACTGCATTAACTTTGTTAAATTGAATGCTTTTAAATGTGCAATTAATCTTAAAACTAATGTCTGCAACCCTAATTAAAAAAGTTTAACAGTCTAAAAGAGAAGAAATAAATCTGTAAATAAATCATGAGATTATGTTCCCATGAGATAGAGCTAACACAAGCACCTACCAAATGTACAGTATTTAGTACAATTAATTTGAATAAATCTTACGCAATTTTGTGAACTGAGATGCAAATGCTTCATCAATGCAGTCAACACTTTGCATTAATCCTGCAGTACTAAACTTCAAAACCCAAGTGGGCGATTGCACGTCCACAAATATGACTCAAAACCAGATCTAACTTGCTTAGCATGATTTCCTCAAACTGGTGGTCCAGCGCCACCATGATAATAGTTCCTCTGAAAGAGAAAAGTGATGATAAAATAAGACTTCATGCGAATACCCGTTCTAGCACCCCTTGCAGAGAATGCAACACATTTTGAAATGCAACGATGCATGAAATCGCACTTGCATAGCTAGAAGCATCTGTATTCACATACTTTCTTAGAGTATGGTTTGGGCTTTAGGCTTGTTACTTATTAAAGCAATAAACCAAAACAGGCTGTGCATTCTTTTGTTTTTATGCACAACACAGTGGCTTCTTATATAATTATTTCTTTTCAAAACAACAGCACTGACAACACAAAAAAATATCATAATGTTTAATAAATAGTTGCTTTTATTGATATGAAGAACTGGACTAAACAATTATCCCTCAAAGTTGTTTATGGCTGTAAAAAAAAAAAAAAAAGTGCAAAATCGTAACATAGAAATGTGCAGGTGTTAATTCAGTATCATTGATGTACTATTGACTTTTTTCATATTTTGAATTAGTTTTTATTATATTTTCTCTTTTCACAATTTTCTCTTTTTGTCCTTTTTATTAGTTTTTGTTTTTAAAAAAAGTCTATATAGTTTAAAAAATGTTATTGCAGTATTAATAATACACTATTTTAGTTTTTATTTATATTTTGAATTAGTTTTTATTATTATATTTTCCACGTTCATTTGAATAAAAAAAACTAAATATATAATTTTATATAAATATATAAATTTTGTTGTGTTTTTGTAATTTTTATTAGTTTTGGATTTAAGTGTCTATATAGTTTTTATAAATAGTTTTTATTTTATTAATTTATTATTTTCTATTTTTATCTGAATTCAAATTAATTGAATAATTCACAATTGAATAATTGTGCTGTTTTGACATTTAATTTTTTTATGCCTATGTAGTCCATATTAATTTTTATTTCAGTTTTAGTTTGTTATTCTTGAACGCAGCTCATACAAAAACAATTCAAAACTATCTGGTTTATAAAAGTCAAAAGCAAAACAAGCCTTCTGTCTCGACTGAACTCTGTAAAAGATGTGTTACCATCTTTAGCCGCTGCCTTCTGTTGTATGCAGTTCTGTTTTGCTTCTGCAAATGATGAAATGTTGCGCTCAGTTCAATGCCAGTGGCGGATTCGTGGCCCCTGTGGAAGTTCAAATGCTCCCATGTGTGATTCATCCTGGCGCAGATGCCTGATTGAGAAATGTTCTTTTCATGTCGAGTAAATAATACTTGCTGTTATGCATTTAGTTTAGTCGCATAACACAATACACAGTAAGCTTTACATTTCCATCAAAACCATTTAGTAGTTGTTCACTGCAACCGCAGAAAAATGAGGCAGTGTTTCATGTGGGTGTATTAGCATTTATAATGTGCTCACTCTGTGTAAATAAGTTATGAATACATTTGAATATGTATTCACAGCCTTTACTCACATCCTTTGTGACAGCTTTGCTGAGCCGCACACCTGGAGACATTAATCGCTGCCAGCTTTGGCCACACGCAAGGTCAATTAAGGACGAAATTACAACCAAGCTCAGGCACTTGATTATATTAATTGTTTTTCATTTCGAATTCCCAATTTAGGCCAGCGGAATTCCTTCAAAGATGAGAAAGATTACAATAACGCTGAAACTCTGGACGTAATAAAGCGACTGAAACAAAGAGCAGAATGGATTACTTTGTCCCTTTGCTCTCCTGGAACTGCCCTCAATTATCCTGCATGTCTGGAAGCTGTTCCCCTGAAGAGAAGTCAATTATTTAATGAAGCCCTAAATTGGATGAATCATTTGCATAACCGGAACATTTAATTAGGAAACACTTGGTTGTTTTAGACTGTTTTGAGAGGAAGTGTGGGATTTGGAATTAAAACTCAGAGGGCAGGTGTAATCACGGGACGGTGGTCAATTGGGAACGTAAAGTTTGCAGTAGATCACGGTTCATTTGGAGGAAAAATCAGAACAATGCCACATTTGAGATTTTATTAAAGACACTTTTTACTAACGAGTCGATCTACAAGCGACTAGTTTTCCCTGAGGATGCCATGTAAGCTCATGTTTCACAGACGTACAGTACTACGTCTTTCCTCATACAACAACTAAAACTTCTCACAAATTACCTTCTGTTTTCGGATCCTCCAAGAAAACCAATCCTGTCTGGATAGAAATGATGTTGGTATCATATTTAGTTCTTTTCACAATGCCTCTCCTCATTTATTTTGACCTTCATCAAATACTTGGAGCTAAATTTATTGGTACACTGCCTTATTCATTTTTATAATGGATTTAGACCACTTTGTCAATTGTTTGCCCAGAATAATAGGTTGAGGTCAGTCAGTTATTTTTCTTTTGTTTGTTTGTTTTAAGGAAACTGCTACTTTTATTCAGCAAGGATGCATTAAATTCATCGAAAGTGACCGTGAAGACATTTATAAGGATTTTTGATAATGATGAACTTTCTGTTCATCAAATCCTGCTAAAGCATCATGTTTCCACAAAAATATAAGGCAGCACTACTGATTTCAACATTCAGAATGCACAGAAATTTTTCCTGAACAGCAATGATTTCTGAAGGATCTTGTGAGTAATGATGCTGAAAATTCAGCTTTGCATCACAGGAATAAATGACATTTTACAATATATTACAATAGAAAACTGTTATTTAAAATAGCATTTTTCAACAAATGAACGCATTCTTGGCGAGCATTAGAAAAAGTCTTATAGACCCCAAACTTTTCAACTGCAGTGTAATGACTCATGACCTAATATTTCCATATGACATCCCATAACATCTCAATCCTGGCAATATGTGCTCTCATCTTAATTCTTACTACAAAGATACCAGTTCCGGCCCAATCAGTACATGAAATGACATCCTGTGTTAATAACTGTAATCCAAACGTCATTTAGAAAAACCAATCCCATCCGAATTGCTGTTCTGTCACAAACCGTCATATCTACATGGGCACATTTCGAATGATGTTTCAAATGCGATGTCAGCCCTAAGTAAGTGAGAGTTGAGACAGCATATGTCACTGTCTCTCTACGTAAAGCCAAATGCTCTCGGACAGCTTTATTAAGAAAGAAGCGAGACAGTGGAGTGATCTTGACACGGCTGTCTCAGAGTAGGTCGCCGAATCTAGCCATGTCTCGGGAAATAGTAAGCTACACTGCACATTTATTTCGGGAAAGGATGCCTGGGGGGGTCTGTCTTCTTATTTTAGGTACTTCTCTCTTAATTTATATATTTATTCACCTGCTTTTTTCCGCAGGAAACATCTTTTTCATGGCAAAACCCCTGTTGGTCACGGCGAAGGCTTGATTATTAGGATTACTGATGATTACTGTGATGCTCGACAGGGGTTTGGGAGGAGGAGAGATGCAGCCCTTGGGCGCTTGTGCTCCTCTACCACAACCTCCTCCTCATCTTCATCCCTTGGCGCATCATGGCATTGATGTGATTGGCCGTGACACACAGAGGCCTCGGGATGTGATGTGAATCAACAGAGCACCCGCGCCAGAGCAGGAAACGCTGCCGTGCATTACGGCCTCTGCTACCGAATATCTCGGCATACGGCATCAACAAAGCAAGGCTGTATTCTATGAGGAGGGCATCCACAAATAAAACAATCAGTATGAAAATTAAACAATAATAGATTACATAATGTCTAAATCACTCTAAACTAACACTGTCCAACAGCGACACCGGTGGAGCTTTCCTTTAGCTTTTCAAAGAGCTCTTAAAGAGTGTGAATGTAGAGAGGTAATAGCGAAATACAGGCAACTGTTTAGTATAACTGTCAATGGAACAAAACCCAGCTATAAAGTCTGCTACTACTCATCAAACTGGTGCAAATTAATGGATTAATTATGAAATAAAAAAACTCACCCCTTAAAAAAAATGCAACTAAACTAAAAATTGTTGGTTTTTAGCGGCCTCTCCAATGGAATAAAAGTAAAGTGTTTTCAGAAGATTTGATTCCTTATGGTTTAAACTTTTCTCAGAACTGCGAGAAACAAAGTTGCGAAAAAATAATATTACCGCCCCTTAAAGGAGCACTCCACTTTTTTTGGAAATAAGCTCATTTTACAACTTCCCAAGAGTTAAACAGTTGAGTTTTACCGTTTTTGAATCCATTCAGCCGATCTCCGGTTCTGGCGGTAGCACTTTTAGCTTAGCTTAGCATAGATCATTGCGCCTGGATTAGACCATTAGCATTTGGTCATCAAAAATGACCAAAGAGTTTCAATAATTTTCTCATTTAAAGCTTGACTCTTCTGTAGTTACATCGTGTATTAAGACCGACGAAAAATTAAAAGTTGCGATTTTCTAGGTCGATATGGCTAGGAACTATACTCTCATTCCGGCGTAATAATCAAGGAACTTTGCTGCCGTACCATAGGTGCAGCAGGCGCAATGATATTATGCAGCGCCTGAAAGTAGTCCCCAGCTAGGTAACTAGTTATGAAATGAGCCTATTTCCAAAAAAAGTGGAGTGTTCCTTTAATCTGCAAGTTTACAACCACAGTGCTGCTATTATGTTTTAGCAAGCAAAAACGGTGTACCAGTTTTAACGGCATGGCGAAAGTTTGAGCAAAGCCTGCTAACTGTTCTGTCTTTGGCTGCGCTGAAGAGCACAGAACACTATTTAGAATCGGAACAGACAAGAGAGCAGTGGATTTATTGATTTGTTTACTGTATATTACGCTGCTGCCACACAGATCTAATATAATCAAGAAATTTCTTTCCCAGCTGTTTACCGTCACAGACATGACCAACATTTTTTTTGTAACTCAAGTGTGTTTTTAACATAAACTTGTGTGTATTTGACAGTTTAAGTGCAATAAGACATGAAAGAGAACTTAAGTTTAGTATTCACATGCCATGTTACAGCCGCTTTCTGTCCGCTCAGAAAACCGTATATCAGAAGTTTAAACCAACAAGGTTTAACCCCCTGGGGTCGAAGCCCGCACCAGTGCGGTCTGTCTCGTATTTTCTTTATGACCGCGAAAATAACTCCATCAGTTTTGATCGTACAGATAAGAATAAGGTATCGTTTGAAACTGCAAAGGGTCTACTTTTATTTGTGTATAGTCATCATAACAACTAAACAATGTGCTTTTGTAAAATAAAGAAAATAAACAGGGTGCGTTCTCTGCCGGCTCTGTATCTGTCACCTCTCTTCACAGACACATAAATAAAACAACATGAATCTCCACGAATACTTGCCTCAAAGACATGAGAAATATATGTATAGAAAGCTTGAAATGTCTACTTTTAATTGAAGTAAGTCACGTCCGAACAAATATTCAAATAAGTTCATCCCAGCTACTTTTTGTTTCTGGAAGAAGACGCGCTGAGAGGAAAACCCATAATTTACCTCAAAAGAAGAATAAAAACACAACACGATGCATTGCGCAGCTGGATCCAGTGGAGGATATCACTGTGATGAACAGCCTAAGATTACTTGCATCTGTTGTTATTGTGTTATTGTGACATACCTTGTGCACATTTTACTAGTTAGACTTTTCCCAAACTATAATTCCTGACTACATGAATGAAATCAAGTGAAACATTTTGAAATGTGTCATTTCATTATCTAAATGCTTCACAACACATCTGAGAATAAAATGATTAATTATAATCTTCAATTGAAAGCCATCATTTTAAAACACTTAATAGGCATAAACTGCAAGTTATCAGATCTTTGAAAAAACAACTTTTAAACTGTTAAGCAAACTTTTAAAACAATTTTAGCAAAAACTCATATTAAATGTCACTTTAATCTGTGCTAAATGCTGTGTAGTGTGTAATACAGTCACATTTTCTATATTATATAACATTATAATAATGATAAGTGTAAGGTAAATGGTGTTCCATAGGCATTTAACCTGGAAACAATGTAACATTGAATGCAAACAGAAAATGAATTTACATCTAAAAATAAAATCATGCAAAGAAGGGGCTTTGGTCCACCACTACTGCAACAAAGCGGTGTTGTTCTTTTAAACAAACAATGTTGTCAACTCATTGAGCCCACCTACACTGCGTGGGCACGCTGCAAACTCTCTAAAGCACCTTGTCTCTAAAGTACTAATGAAAAATAACTTTTTCATCAGCGTTTATGATATATGATGCACCTGTGCATCTTGTTCCCTCATTAGCGTCATAAGCACTGATGCTCGGGCTCCCTTATGTACTTATTCTGTTGTGCTGATAATTCCACATTATTAGGTGGGGGAGAACATGAGCCACCGGCTGTTGGTGTTTGGAGCCGAGCATCAGATCATAACCTCACAGAAAGAGCTGCTGTCTCAGGCTGATTCTGTGGCATCCTTGAGGTCTTGTAAAGATTTGACTGTTTGTTTTTGTAGCATCTGATTACCTTCTATTCTATCCGGTCTCTTGTGGAGAAAGACACTGTGCCACTGCATTCAGTTGCGTTTTCAATTCAGTTTCAATTCCATGTGCTTTGGTGGCATGATAACACAGTGCATTCATATTGTAAGTATTTGCTGAAAGCCGTGAACAATGATAAAAGGTGAAAATAATCAAAATAAAATAGAAGACAAAAGTAATAGCGCACCTCTCCACATCATTAACAAATGGTAAAATTAAGAGCTTTAAAAGTGTAAAGGTTTTGAAATCAGCTAAGCCAAAAAAGGGGCCTTAGTAAGCGGTACTAGTAAGTGAAATAGGGAAAATAACAATAATACAAACTGAGGGAACAAGTAATATTAAATTTGTCTTCACTAAATTTCCACATCACAAGCGTAGAGCAAAAAAAAACTATTACATAAAATAAATGAATGTAAAATTAAAAAAACCAGTAAAAAAAAAAAAAAAAAAAAAAGATTATTATTACTTACAATTAAATATTTGCAAATTAATTGCTGCTTGCAAACTGCATATTTTGTCAGAATAAGTCATATTAAAAATGCCTTCACAATTTCTGCATTGCAAGCATAGAGTGAAAAACCTGTTATATAAAATAAATAATTAAATAAATACAAAATTCTATTAAATAATAATATAGAATAAAACAGTATTATTATTAACAATTAAATATTTGCAAATTTAAAATAAAATACTGCTTGCACACTGAATATCTATTTTGTCAGAATAAGTAATATTAAAAATGTCCACAAAATTTCTGCAATATAAGTACAGAGAAAAAAACGCTATCACTTGCAAATTTTGTTAGAGCTTCTTGATTAATTAAATGATTTAATTAATCAATACCGATAAAACAAAATAACAGATGATAACAGCATTTTAGTAATCAATGAATTTACCAAAAAGGTATAAACATTAATTAAACAGCAACAGTTATGAAGGATAAAATAAAGATAAAAAATATGATCTGAAGGTTAGTTTGGCAATAGAAAAACGGGCAAACCAGATCTCCAGTCTTCTTTTCTGTCTTTTATCTCCTTCATTTTTATGTTGCTTTGAACAAGTAATATTAAAAATGTCATCACTAACTTTCTGCACAACAAGCGTACAGCAAAAAAACAAATTACATAAAATTAAGAAATAATATAAAATTTAAGTAAATAATAAAATAAAATGAAAATATTATTATTATTTATAATTAAACATTTGCTAATTAAATGCTGCTTGCAAATTGCAAAATACAGCGATTTTGGAATGATAAAACATTTCATAGCAATAAAACAAAACAAAAGATAAAAGTGAAGCGTTTACATGCTAGCAACTAATAAACGAGTTACCAAAAAAGAATACATTAAAATTAACAAAGCAGCAGAATTTATGAAGGCTAAACTACAGTTGAAAATAAGAACTGAAGGCCATTTAGTGATAGAAAAACGGGGGCAGATCAGATCACTCACTGTCTCCTTTTCTGTCTTTCATCTGCATAATTGATGTTGCTTTCCATCACAAATTTCACCCTTTTGTACAATCTCACTCTCTTTCCTCCAGCACTCCCTATGCTTTCCTTTCTACTCACATATTCCTCCCATCTCTCCTTCTCTCTCTCAGTCAGTGTGGACAGAGATTTACAGTGACAGTTTAATGAATCCAGCATTTCTTAATGCTCAGTGTGTCCTAGTGGCAGGAACGCTGACCGCCCTCCACCCCGCCGAGAGTCTTCCACGTGCATATCACGCTTCATATGCAACTGGGCTGGGTAGCATCTAAATGAATCATAACTCAGGCATATCACTGTTATTAAAGACTTCACAAGCGTCCCCTGAGCTCCTTGAGCCAGTAATGCTCAATAATCGTGTAGCCTCTCACATTAAGCTGTAGCTAAATTTCCTTCCTTAGAAAAACAGTTCCCAAAAAATATTAAGTTTTTCCTCACATGGCAGACTAAATATTGCAAAGTGCAGAGCAGCACTGAAAATATACACACACACACACAAAATGAATGATATGGACATGTCGACAGCATCTAAAAAAATTAAAATATTGACGTATTTACAGCTTTAGAAATAAATCCTTATGAAATCTTATTATCTTTATTTTATTCATATATTTAGCATATTTCTACAGTTAGATTTTACTATATGTAAAATCCAAGAAAAATACACACACAAAATGAAAAATATTTACATTTTCATAGCTTTAGAAACAAATATTTTATTAAATCTTTTATTAAATCTATTATTAATATATTTCTACAGATTTTACTATATAAAATTTTATAATTTATGCAGTATATATACACACTAAATGAACTATATGGGCACACTGACAGCATCTTGAACACGCAAGAAGTTACAGTCATGGCCAAAAATATCAGCACCCTTAGTAAATATGATCAAAGAAGGCTGTGAAAATTAATCTGCATCGTTATTCCTTTTGATCTTTTATTTTTTAAAAAATCACAAAAATCTAACCTTCATTGGATAATAAGAATTTAAAATGGGGGGAAATATCATTATGAAATAAATGTTTTTCTCAAATACACGTTGGACACAATTATTGGCACCCCTAGAAATTCTTATGAGTAAAATATCTCTGAAGTATATTCCCGTTTATATTCACAATTTTGAGCACTTCAGGGTGATTATGAACATGAAATTATCCAGCCATGGCTTCCTGTTTCACAGAAATATGAATAGGAGGGAAAACAAAGCCCAAATTCCCTTAATCATCCATCACAATGAGAAAAACCAAAGAATATATTTCTGATGTGCAGTAAAAGATAATTGAGCTTCACAAATTAGTGAAGTGGCTTTAAGAAAAGAGCTAGAGCAGCGAAAATTCCCATTTCCACCATCAGGGCAATAATTAATAATTTCCAATCAACAGAAAATGTTATGAATCTGCCTGGAAGAGGATGTATGTCTATATCGTCCTAATGCACGGTGAGAAGGAGAGTTTGAGCGGCTAAAGACTCTCCAAGGACCACAGCTGGAGAATTGCAGAAAATAGTTGAGTCTCTGGGTCAGAAAACCTTTAAAACAAATTGTCAAATAGCCCCTACATGTTGTTTGGGAGGGTTTCAAGAAAAATTCTCCTAGCTCATTCAAAAACAATTTGTCTAGTATTTTGTCCATGGGTGTTCTTGCTTAATAATAAATGTTCATCTTTTGATTATTGCTGTTGCCTATAGTAATTCTGTATTTGATTTTTAATGTCAAGACCATTTTAAGCCAGCAATATAATAACTTTTAAACAATAAATTAAACAACCCAGCATGGTGTGTAAAAATATTAACCCAACCAGCTGGTTCAAAATGACCCAGCATGTGTTCTGTCCAATATTTACCCAGCACTGGGTCGCCAAATAACCCAAGTAAGGTTGTTTTTAACCCAGCATTTTTTAGTGTATAAATAATGTGTATTGCTGACATGCATGGTTGCTACATGTAATGCCATATGAAAACTCGTCATATGGATATTATTATACTGTTTGAAAACTTTTGTGTGTGTGTCTATGGTGATGCTCAAATTCACCTTCAACTATAAACTGGTGCTACAAAGATCCCAAAAGGGCTTCATATTTCTTCAGTTAATTGCTGAAATCTAGCATCCAAACGAACATTTCACAAGTGCAAATTGACACTTATTAGAAACTCTAAAAAAAAAAAAAAAAAAAAGAATGAAATTTAAATGAAAGGCATACTAATCAGACACTAAAGAAAACTGATGCAACTTGCACATTATCTAAAGACTTTTTAGTCTTCTTAGTGGAAAGGTTATAATGTTAATATAATTATAATGTTGTTAAAGAAATAAATATAATGTTTGGGGGGGTTTATGTTTTTGTAAGAATTCCCTTTGTTTACCAAGCCTTCATTTATTTGATAAAAATACAGTAAAAAAAAAAAAACAGTAATATTGTGAAATATTATTAGAATTTGAAAAAAAAGTTTTCCATGTCAATATATTTTATATGGAATTTATTCCTGTGATGCAAAGCTAAATTTTTAACATCATAACTCCAGTCTTTAGTGTCACATGATCCTTCAGAAATCATTGAGTTTTCTTGCTTTTTTTAATAAATATATTTTTTGAGATAGGAATCATTTGTATCATCATAAATGTCTTACCTGCCACTACTGAGCAATTTATTGCATACTTGCTAAATAAAAGTATTAATTTATTTTTCAAAATAAAATAGATAATATTATTGACCCCAATCTTTTGAAAAAAAGGAAAAAATACAGTTTCATAGCCAGTAAACAATATTTTTTAAAGTTAGTGTTATGCAGCTTATCCATCCTTTGATCCCCCTTCATTGTAAATGCATTGAAAAAGGCACTATTTCTTTTCTATCAGATCACCAAAAAAAAACAAGATAATCTCAGGGCAAAATCCAACTTAAAAGACTACGTAGACAATGATAAATAGTTCTTTGCAATGATTTTGCAGTCACAAGAGTCACCTTACATCTACAAACCGTCAGCTAATGAGACATGATTCAGCAATCTCTCTGTTTAATTGAAAAAGCAATCAGTGTTACATTTTTAACCCGGCGCTCAAGGCAAACATCTTGGCCATTGTATTGCGTCTCCTTTATTGCCTAAGAAAGCAATATCACAGTCAAAAGTGCTGATTCAAATAGCAGACACTAGACCTGAACCAAATCTTCAATTCAGATTTGTTTTGAGAAGAACAAAAGCTCTCCTGAGAGCTGCCAAAGATGATGTACAACGTGCTAAAACTTTTACAGCCACTGAGATGGTTCTTATGACAATGAGATCTTATTATCTATATGCAAAATAATTCTGCAGAGAAACCACCTCTGCCAGCTTAAACTCTACAGCACAAAGAAACTCTTAGCAACACCTACTCACACTCATGCGTGAGAGCGAATTTGCATAACAAAGGCCGTGGAAATGGGGAACGCTAGAAACGGAGAAATAAGAAACAAACGCCCCTCATAGTGACTAGGGAGGTTGCGTTTAATGCTGAAAGGATGCTGGAAGCGCTAATCAAACTTTTTTGTTTGTTTACCTGATTATTTCAGTTTTCCGTGGCACTAAACGACGTCAACATGAATCGAATGTGTCCATCACGAACGAGAAAAATAGGATTTGGTCACCCGGTGTCACATTTCAAAGAACCTCATTACTAAAGTATTTTTGGAAGCTTCTCTTTTCATTTCATTAAGATCGCTAGTCTTGCCAGCGTGAGCAGCAGATGTCATCAGTGCGACCCAGCGGAGGAGATGATGGGAAATGTCTTGAAGAAATGCTCTGGGTTCAGTGCAAACTGAGGTGTATTGACAGCATCCATGCATCTATGTTTACAGTAACAGATTTACAAGTCTATGATGCAGGGCATTACGGAGGGTTTATAGGTCCAGCAAAATAGCTTACTGAATGCTTTCTTTCCTATGTTGACATGCAATAACCTTTTTTTTTTTTTTTTTAAACTGTATATTTTTATTTAGCAAGGACTCCTTAAAGTGATCAAAATTGACAGTAAATAGCTTGTAATAACATTTAACTTATTTTATTGTTTTTTTTTTTTTTTTTTTTTTTAAATGCAGCCTTGGTGAGCATAAGAGATGCATTTTAAAAACATTAAAAAAATCTTACCAATCCAAAACTTTTGAGATGAGCCATGGATGAACTTCTTGTTACGAATATCCAGTATTATTTCTATAAATGTAGTATGCTCCATGTAACAGTATTTTGTCTCTTTGTTTAGTGTTCCTGATGCAATCCGCACAAAACAGCCACCATAATGCATTCTGCTTCCAAAAAGGAATGGATTAAACTTATTTAATGAGAAAACACACCATAGACATTAATAAATTCCCATTATTAAATAGAATTGGTGCTCAGAATTTTCGATGGCAGACTTCAAACTTTTAACTTTAAAGCTGGAATACACTTCACAACTTTTAAAATCTGAACAGATTTTACAACGCTAGGCATCATACCGACTTTTCTAAATGGTTACAGAGGAAAATCTGGGCATCACACACAAAATGACTGAGGATCACACATTACCAGACTTTCAAGTGAACCAGCTACTGTAAATCAGGGTAAATGTAGTGTATTCCAGCCTTTATTCTCCATGAAATCTTAAATCTTTGGTTATAACCTCTGTTTTGGAGCGAGAAAGAAAGAATGCTGTTTCAGAGTTGGAGGAAGTTACTGCAACCTGTTGAAAGATTATGAAGACAAACATGTTTTACTTTGAAATAACCTGCACAATGAATCATACACAATACGGATGTGTACTGAACGTGTAAGGAAGAAAATAAGGTCCATTTTGATTTCAAGTGGACTTTAAGTTCTGTCAAACCTGGAATATTCCCTTTCATAAAATTTCCTGTCTGCAGAAGTAATCAGTTGTCAGCCAAGGTCATGATTATGTGCACAGGATTGATGGTGGCACCGCACACGTATTTTGTGTGTTTATGTGCTGCAAGAATTATAGAGGGAGAAGGAGGAAGTGTGAACCAGTCGAACTAACACTCATTTATATCAGCTACCTCTCAGAAAACACCTACACAGTGCAGAAAAACTATAGAGAGAAAACAACTTATTAAAGACCTGACAGGCGGCTGTAAAACTGAAAGCATGCATCCAAGTGAGACTTGGATAGTTTGCGGTAGCAGTGTCACTTTGTGATAATGCTTATTGAGCTTAAGTTGAAAAAACAACATGGAAACCCACATCGAACACAGAACGGACAAAACACAACAAAACTAAACAAAAGAAGCAGTCTGTGTAGCCTCATATCCTGTAAAGGCTTGTACACACGAAGAACAATAACTATAAAGATAAATATAATAATTATATAAGCATCCACGGCAACGTACAATATCACTCTGTTTATTAGAAGCACATGCTGCTGTTTCATCATCTGGCTTTAGCCCGATTCACAACGGTTATCTTATAATAATGTTTTCTAATTTGAGAGGTTTTCAAACAGAGATGGCGACAAAGAGGCAAAACTTATGGTCTGCAGCTTTAAAGTCGAATGGATTCTGATTGGCTGACAATATTTTTAATCATTCATCCGCTGGAAAAAATCATTCTAAAAGTGATTCCAACGATATTGATTAACTGTGAACCTGTCATTCCTGTGTCTTGTGTTTCCCCTCCTCTCGTGCCCATATTTGGTTAGTTCCTGTTCCTGTCCTCGATTTGCTTATCAGTTTATTAGTCCCCAGCCGTGTGTTATTAATTATCTAGTTTATCCTCGTTTAGTCTCCCTTACTTAAGCCCTGTGTTTCCCTGTCTCTGGTGTCCGGTCTTGTATGTCATTCTGTGTTTCCAGCGTTCCCTATGTTGGGATTAATAAAATCTATGTTATTTGAAGAGTTCCTCGCCTCCTCGTTCCCTTGCTCCAGAGTATTGTGACAGAACCACACTGGCTTTTACATCTTTATTGTTATTGATATAGTTATCATCGTATGAACGAGCCTTTAATACCGAACTACTTAAATTCATGAAAATAGATGTGTGCACAGAGACTGACAATTTTTTTCTACTCAACAGCTACTTACTTGTTTACAGACACCAGTGTTATTTTAATAGCGAGATAATATTTACTATTTTTTAAGTTTATATACGTATATTTCCTGTTTTCATTTTTAAATTTAGTTGATTTTGTTGTGTTTTTATCATTTTTATTAGTTTTTGTTGTTTTAAAATAATGTCTATATTCATTTGATTTCATCTGAAATAAAATAAGCTTTTTATATTATATTTTTATATTTTGATTACATTTTTTATATTATCAAGTTTTAGTATTTTTGTTGTGCTTGTCATTTTCATTATATGTCTACATATTTGTTTTATTAATTTTTTTTTTATTTCATTTTTTATTTTTTATTTTAGGTTTATTTAGTAAATCAATTGAGCTAAATAATAATGAGAAATGTTACCTTGCCAACTGTTTTTTTTTTTTCAGTTAAAGTAATTTCAAGTAATGAAAATGTATTTTTATGGTTTTAGTTTTATTGTTAACTATAATAACCCTCACAGACACACTGCTGATTTACAGTCACTAAGGATCAGTTGTCAGAAAGCCGAGTTTACATTTACATTTACATTTATTCATTTAGCTGACGCTTTTATCCAAAGCGACTTACAATTGCTATATATGACAGAGGTCGCACGCCTCTGGAGCAACTAGGGGTTAAGTGTCTTGCTCAGGGACACATTATTGTCTCACAGTGGATTCGAACCCGGGTCTCTCACACCAAAGGCATGTGTCTTATCCACTGCGCCATCACCACCCAGTTTATGCACCACAACATGATTGATAAACTAATAAATCCCAACGAAACAGCATTACTGTAGCCAAATTCCCTAAATGACAATTTAAAGCAATAATGTTTATTAGGAAATGCACAAGCTATTTCTTCAGCAGTCTTCTCACCCAGTGCAGTTTGTCTGTTGTGTATTAATGTGCCATGTCATCACATTTTAACAAATGCATGAAGTTACATAATCCATAAACACTGCCTGGTTGAATCAGGATTTGGCCCATTTTTCATGAAGTTAAACTACTGATGCATGATATTGTCTCGCTGACTGATTGTCGTGGGGATCTCAAGGGTTTATTCACAGGTTATTCAGCTGTAAGCTGTAAATTCTGTAGTGCTGTTGTCAAACTGGAATGGAGATGGTTACTAACTTAACCAGCAAGGATAACAAGCTGTACCAGCTGTATATTACATAATCATCGCAGAATCTCTAAAAATTTAGTGTAAAAAAAAATTTAAGAGATATAAAATCTTAAATTAGATAATTATTTTTTTCCTTTTAGTGCTGCCCCGGGAAAGCTGATCTAAATTACATATATTTAAAAATATTACACAAGACAAAAATTTAAATTTGCACAAATTATCCTGTTTAAATATAAAAATACACCCTAATGCTGCCTCTCTGAGCCTCAGCGATTGCTTGCAGTCTTTTGTGGTAGTTGTGAATGAGTCCCTCAGATATCTGGAGTGGCCAAGTTGGATCTCGCCATAATTGAGCCACTATGGCTGAGATTTTGAATGTGAAGAGCATGCTGGGAAACCAACAAAAATACAGGATTTTTGTCAAGAACAGTGGGCAGCTTCACCGCTCAGGAGAAACAGGGACTAATGCACAATCATTACAAAAGAACAAACAGTCACTGATGCTCAAGGAGGAAACACACAATATTAACAAACAACGGTGTTTGAGGATTATTTTTATAAATTAATTTATTGTGTCCTGTGAAATATGTTTTGCCAAGTAGGTTTATTAGAGCAGTACTAAATAAAAAAAAGATAATAAGATAATCTTGTAGATTTATTTATGAGAAAATCTAGGAGGCAAACTGCAAGAACTAAACCAGCACCAGTGTCATTATTGTTAAAAGTATTAAAAATACTAAAAGTATTATTAGAAGTAAAGTATTAGATTTCAAAAATGATAAAAAATATAGTTAATTCTAAATAAAAATATAAAAAAACTAATAAAATGACAAAAAAATAATAAAACTATTAATACAAAAATTCCAACAGAAAATCCAAACTGCTACATAATAATTCAAATTATTAATAACTACTGTAATAAAAGAAAACATTATTAAAATAAAACTGACCAGCATCTGGTCTCAAAGCCTGAAAAGTGCTCAAATCCCTTCTAAAACCATCAAATGCACATCAAACACACACACACGCATAAAAACAGCCAATTCACAAGCATCACGAGAGCATCTTCTGAATGTCACTCTAGCATCCGTCTGGAAACATCTCAGTGCTGTACTGCATCCAGAGCAGAGGCTCCAGGTGAAAACCAGCACATGAGATCTCCTTGATGTGCATGTGTTAACAGGAACAGATCTGTCACTCAGCAGGACTGCAGTACCGTTAAAGATTGAGGATGAAAATATCATGCATGAATAATAAAAAGTGATCAGACCTATGTCACAACAGTGCCATTAATTAGAAATGAAACGATGAGAAGCACTCCAGATGGACATTTAAAATGCACATTTCACTGTGACTAAGCCTGGAACAAATAAACGCTGCCTCATTGACAAATCGCCACATTTAATTGAAAGGAAGGTGTTCAAATCCTTTTAACAGATCCTTCAATTCAGTTGCTGCCTTAAATTTTTAAGTATAATCAAATTGCCTGTATGTCATAACAAATGTCATAACAAATGAAGTTGAAACTTGTTTTAAATGATTTTGATGAGTTATGACTTATATGATCAATAAATCAAGGTATCGTAAGCTTTTATACAGCATTATAATGATGAAAAATAGATAATAATATATAAAAAGACATCTTTCAAAATGCTGCTTAAAAAATCTAAATATTTTTAGATGTTTGTCCTGCAAAACAAGATAAAATCTTTCATTAAAGGTGTCATCGGATGCCCCCTTGTTGATATGATTCTTTATGGTATTCTTAATGAAAAGTCTATAACATACTTTGGTTAAAATTTCTCAATGGTAGTGTACAAAATACATTCTTTACCCTGCAAAAATCAGCTCTGTTTTCAGCACGCTGTTATAGTCAATGTTTCTTTAAATCCTAGTGAGCTCTGCTGACTCCGCCCCTCTCTTCCGTGGAGTGACGAGCAGACCATAGATATGTGTAGATTCCCTATTTGACCGCTCCAGATACGTTGACGCGTAAGCCATCTCGCATTCACCATAATAATCAATGAATATTCAAAAATATACAAGCGTATAACTTGCTGTTGTAGAAGCATACAGTCAATTCACTCAAAGATTCGCAGACCGTTCCAAAAATGGCGGATGGCTTACAAATCGTGGCCCATGAAACAGTCGATAATGGTATATATATCTATGAAGCATACTAAACTTCAGCCACGAAACTGGCTAACCAGCACATTATTAGGTAAGGCGATATGCAAAGATTGATTAAAAACCCTTATACTCACTTCTTCTGTAGATAAAGCTGGATCACGAATAATTCGGGTGAATATAGATGCATTTTTGTAGATCGGGGATCGGCGCATTCACTTCAAAGCGAAAGTAACATTAATCCTCTGCGTCTTCAGCGGCTCAGATGTCAGGAGTAAATGATGACTGCTATATTCATTATTACATCCAACAACTGAACACTTCAATCGCTTAATCGGAGACATCTTGTCTTCCCCTGCACTGGAGACGGGCAGCTCTCAGCTCACTCAGGGCGGGACTAAGGTAAGACGGCCTTGTCAATCAACTCTCGTGGGAGGGGCCTGTACAGAACTACATCATTCTGACAGGAACCTCAGAACAGCCTGATTTGAGAAAGAGGTTTTTAAAATAGGGATTAAAAAAAAAAAAAAAACACTTGGTGGATTTTTATAATTGTAGGACGGATGTGTACACACGCATTTATGTTCAAACAATTTGAAAAGTGAATTTTGCATTTAATAAAGCTTTTTGGACATGAAGGTGTAGTTACGCCATCTACCAGCAGGGGTTAACTGGACCATGCTAACCAGTCAAACCCTGACCATTTGGTTCAATGTCTGTTTACGTATCTTTACTGTTTTGATTGGTGGGATTAGATGAACATACTCTTCCCAAATGCTTCATTTGGCAGGTCCTAAATCGTGTTGGTTCCACCCACTGAGCCAATAACGACCTGCGTCCAGCACGTGCTGAGCCCAGCTGGCTAATTGCTGGGAATCTTGTGTAAAAAGGACCATAATCAACTCTAAACTATCAACTCCAGATCCTATTCATACGAGGACCCTAGAGTGAAAATCCACTGTTTTGGCTGAATCAACAAGCGTGGAAGCGATGAAACACAGCGAAAGAGATAATTGGGGTGGAAGGTTTGAGGAGGATAAGGAAGGTTAAGTGTCTGGTTGGAAGCCAAAAGTGCATCCGGAGCGCTGATGTGATGTGATCTCCTGGAGAAAGCAACTAGACGGCGAGATGCGAGTGAATGCGGAGCGGGAGTGACACAGCGGACAGAAAGTGAATGAGTGACACAAACAGCGTCTGACAGCACATGCATTACACCGGCTTCATGGTTAATGGAGAACCTAGTTTGTGAATCTCAATGCTGTTTATAGATTCTCAGCAGCAGGTTTTTGGAAGCACAACGTGAAGATTAAACATCTACATGAACGGTCCAAAATTACAGTCAGCATGAAATCGGCATTAACCCCATTATTTTTTTTAATGCCTTAAAGCGTCCAGGTCTTGTTGTGCACGATTCACTGGTGCATGTTAATGCGAATAAATTCATGTTTGTCTTTGTAATGTTTCATCAAAATATAAGAGCATTCCTTCTTTCTGAGTTGTCTTTCCTTTTCGGATGACATCATAAATGTTCGACCCTTGCCCTCCAATCAGCTGACTCCATTTGGGTATGCCACGCCCACTTTCCAGTCAATTCCCAATGGATATAAAATCAAGTCGGGCAAACTTTACGCATAATTTATGGTTAGTTTGTACAGAGCCCTTTATGAGACATGGTGGTGGGAAAAATTTGGGGTGGGAGGAAAAAATATTTTTCAAATGTTCTGCGTTCTCTCGCAAAACCAGTTGAGTTCGGATAAACTCTTCCCGTTTACTCTACAGCTTGCATTGTTTCATACAGCTCCTTATGTTCACAATGGAGCTGTTCATAGAGTTTTATTTTGAACTTGGACAAAAATAAAGAAATACAGTCAGTGCTTAGTTCAAGGCACGGTTTTGGGACATTCTACGCTTAATGTGGCTTAATGTTTTAAAACAGTGACATTGGAGGACCAAATTTCATAATAATAAAAGCTGATAAAATTATTAGGCTAATATTAATAACCTTATTAATAATATTACTAAGCAGAATAGCCCAGAATATGAACGCAACACCCTGCTATATTTCTGACATAAGCAACTCTCGTCGGTTTCACCAAGAGACTAGCTAATGAATGATGCAGAGAATGACTTGGATGTGGAAAAACCACTGAACAATTTGTTAATGTTTTTGAAAGAATCCTTTACATCTCACAAAGGCTGCATTTATTTAATCAAAAATACAGTAAAACCAGAAATATTGTGAAATAATATTACCATTTAAACTAACACTTTTCTATTTGAAAATGAATTTTATTCCTGTGATGCAAAGATGAATTTTCAGCATCATTACTCCAGTCTTCAGTGTCACATGATCCTTCAGAAATCATTCTAATATACTGATTTGCTCAAGAAAGATTTATTATTATCAATGGTTTTACTGTGTTGAAAACATCTGTGCTGCTTCATATTTTGGGGGGAACCCCTAATTCAGGATTCTTTGATTAATAGATGTTTTAAAAGAATAGCATTTATTTGAAATGGAAAATTTTTGTAACCATTTAAATTTTTACTGTTGCTTTTAAACCATTTAATGCATCCTTTCTAAATAAAAGTATTAATTTAAAAATAATAAAAATCTTACTGAGCCCAAACTTTTGAATGGTACGTAAAGCAAAAAATACAGTTTCAAGGCCAGTAAACAATATTTATAGACAGGTAATTGCCTCAATTTGCCTGTCACTGTCTTAAAGAAGACCACTTTGCACATCTGACCGGTCTGGTGTTAAAGACTTTTACATTTAAAGTAAAGGCATCTGTGTACCCAAACCAACGACCACAATCGACCAGCTCCCCACAACACAAGGTTGTGAATCTGCAATGACCTCTACAGTTCTCAGCGTTGCACTTTCATTCTATTATTCACAACACACACACACACACACTGACTCACACTGTCCTTTGAATTCAGGGTGAAGTGCTTTGGTACCTGGCGAATTTAGTATAACTGAACACCAGTTTATCTCAAAGCAGCCCGACTTTCATGGCGTTTCTCGTCTGACCCAACAGAACTATTTGAAAAACTGCATGTGCTTTCATGATTATTATAGTTTGTGTCAGCATGAATGCAATGAAGCTGTGCATGAATTGACTGTGTGTCTGTCTGTGTGTGTGTGTGTGTGTGTGTGTGTGTGTGTGTGTGTGTGTGTGTGTGTGTGTGTGTGTGTGTGTGTGTGTGTGTGTGTGTGTGTGTGTGTGTGTGTGTGTGAAGGCTGAGGAACTGACTGTGCTGTTTTGTCTTCTCATTCGTGCGATCTCATCATTTTGGTAGAGCACAGCTGCTCAGATCCAGCCGGATCATCTCTTAAGGCTTGCGTTTTGACTTTTGCACATGAGGACAACCCAAACATAAACCTCTTTCCCCTTTGGAAACTAAATCTGACCAATCCATGCAATGAAACTGTCCTTGATACAACAAGCGAAAGTTACTCACCAGAAACTTCCCATTCGATCTGAGCACGAGTGCATGAGATTCAAAACTGTCCTTTTCAGAAGCGCTGGAAACTAAAAAGAGATCTTGTTGTCGTCTTCAGGAAGCTTCTGTGATGCTCAGGTTTCTCAATCCCATCCTGCTCATTCCGTAACATCTTCTTTCCTCCGTCTTACTGTCCTCTTTTCCATGCCAGAGTCTCTTCTCGATGTCTCGGTCGTGATCAGTGCTGCATGGAGCATCGTGTGCCTCTTTCCGGTGTGTGTGCGGATCCCATCTGTCCCTCTCTGAACGTCAACTCTGGTGTCTGAGCTCAGAGCCAGTGTGGGCGTGTGTGTGTGTCCGTGTCTGTGTGTGGGAGAAGAAAGCAGCCAATGGGAAAGGAAGGGAGTGATGGGAGTAAAGCACACGCGCAGACCTAACGGCAGCGAATAAACAGAAGGGTTAGACTCCTCTGTATTCATCCCTCTCTCTCTCCTTCTCTCCATCCACGGCTTAAAGTTTCGACTTAAAGGAATATCTCATTATTTAATCACCCTCATGTTATCCAAACCTGAATGCTGTTTTTTCTTTCTGTGGAACAAAGAATAATGCATTTAAAATAATGTACACATCTCTCTTTTTCATGCAACATCAGATCATCTGTAAAACTCCAAAAGGGACAAAGAGCACTATAGAAGTGACATGTATGCTCTTTCTAGGTCTTCCGAAGCTGTACAATAGATACAGTGTGATTTTAGTAGCATTTATATACTATTAGTGATAATTATTTATACTTACTGTATTTTCAGTTCTGTTTAGGCTTTTGTCATTTATAGTAATTGTATTATTTTTATTTAGCTTTCTTTTTTTTCAGTTTTAGTTGTAGTAATTTCTGTACCTTAAACTTTGTTTAAATATTTATTTTTAAATATTATTTTAGTTGGGTGCTAAGGCAGCATTTATCATTTTCATTTAAGTTTTTGTATTTCATCTAATATTTGTGTTTTGTTTTAGCTTTTTCAATGAACAAAAACAATTATTTGATAGTTTTAGTTTAATTAAAACAACAACACTGGAGGAATAAAATGCATTCATATGGATTTTGAATACATTTTTGTTTTGAATTTATTCAGTGTATTTTAAATATTTCAATTTAACTTCAATACAGTATATGTGTTTATCTTTTATTTTCATTTGTCATTTTAGTTTAAGTTTCAGTGCTTTTGTAATCTGCTTTTATCATTTTTATCAGTTAGTTTTTTTTTTTATATTTCTATTTCTAAAACTATTCGTTTTAGTTTATTTAACAACAGCACTGGAGAAACAGAACAAAATTTAAGCCACTATTGACTAAAAATGTTTCCCTTCGCAGCAGCACTCCAATCAAGCATAGTGCCTTCGTATCATGTTTGATGTCAATTACTTTTTAGGTTGCAAGGCACAGGAGAACCAATGACATTTGATATAACTGATGTCCAACCTGTGCCATATTTGATTTGTGAGCTATGACAGACTATTTACAAGATCAATTTCAGTCTGTTTGTCACACAAACACAGAAGACTAGGAATATAGTCCACACATTTTCTCAAGAACATCTCCTTTTGTGCTGCATGGAAAAGTAACAGCATATGAGTTTGAAATGGCTGGAGTAAATGATTAATTAAAATTTTTGGGTGAACTATGCCTTTAAGACTGGGTATATCATCATCAGTGCTTGAGCTTGTGTGTGTATGTGTGTGTGTGTGTGTGTGTGTGTGTGTGTGTGTGTGTGTGTGTGTGTGTGCGTGCCTGGCCATTTAATTAAACCAGAGGATGCCAGAACTGCACAGGAGGGACATGGAGAGGCATGGTAGATGACTGATGATGATGAGGAGGAGGAGGAGGAGGAGCAGAGAGGAGGGCGAGGGGGAGGGAGGTGCAGTATGGTCAGACAGGAGGGGTCATCAGGCAGGAGCATGTGGTCTTGCTGGAAAACACATGGAGAAAAAAAAACACCAGGAATGAGTAGAGCAGGTGGAACAGATGAAGGGTAAATGAAGGACTGTATGAAGGTATGAAGAAGAACACTGTGGCATATTTATTTTGTGTGTTGAGGTCATAGCAACATATGTAGAAATTCCAGCCATGGCCAGATGAGGGCAGAGAATACACTCAAATTATGTGATTAAAGGGATAGCTCGTTCAAAAATTCTAATTCTGGTATAATTTACTCATCCTCTTGTCCCTCCAAATTTGTAGGAGGCAGAACCTTAACACCCTGCTCTTTTTCATACAGTGGAAGTGAATGAGGATAGATGCTGTTGAGCTCTAAAAAAGCCACAAAAGAATGCATTATATTAAAAGTAAAGTCTTTTAAATTGTGATTCACTGAAATCATTCCCAAAATCTGAAAATCTTCCCATCCAACCACATCACAATTTCAAACCTGCAAGATCTGATGTAACATGTTTTCATTTTTCATCTGAAAATACACTAACACATTGAAATTTGAAAACTATATTGTGGAGGGGAATAACAAATGAAATTTCAGTCTGTTTCTCACAAAAAGCTAATGTATGCATTTTTTTAATCAAAAAAATTATTACAATTATTATTTGTTTTAAGTTATTACAATTTCAAATAACTATTTTCTGTTTGAATATTTTAAAATGTGATTTATTCCTGTGATTAAAGCTGAATTTACTATAGTCTTCAGTGTCACACGATCCTTCAGAAATCATTCTGATATGCTGCTCAAGAAACATTTATGATTATTTTCAGCGCTGAAAATAGATGTGCTGCTTCATATTTTTGTTTAAACCATGCAACTTTTTTTTTTCCCAGGAATCTTGATGAATATAAAGTTCAAAAGGACAGCGATGATTTGAAATTTTTATAACATTATAAATGTCTTTGTTTACTTTTGATCAATTTAATGCATACTAGCTGAATAAATGCTTTTTTGTTTTGTTTTTTAAAAAAGATAAAAAATAGTTTTATCCCAAAAAAAATTAACCTGAACTACATTCCACAAACACAGTGGGGGAAAATATTATTTGATCCCCTGCTGATTTTGTACGTTTGCCCACTGACAAAGAAATGATCAGTCTATAATTTTAATGGTAGGTTTATTTGAACAGTGAGAGACAGAATAGCAACTAAAAAATCCAGAAAAATGCATTTCAAAAAAGTTATAAATTGATTTGCATTTTAATGAGTCAAATAAGTATTTGATCCCCTATCAATCAGCAAGATTTCTGGCTCCCAGGTTTCTTTTATACAGGTAAGGAGCTGAGATTACCTTATAATCTTGTTACCTGTATAAAATACACCTGTCCACAGAAGCAATCAATCAATCAGATTCCAAACTCTCCACTATGACCAAGACCAAAGAGCTGTCCAAGGATGTCAGGGACAAGATTGTAGACCTACACAAGGCTGGAATGTGCTACAAGGCTATCGCCAAGCAGCTTGGTGAGAAGGTGACAACAGTTGGTGCGATTATTCGCAAATGGAAGAAACACAAAATAACGGTCAATCTCCCTCGGTCTGGGGCTTCATGCAAGATCTCACCTCGTGGAGTTTCAATGATTATGAAAACGGTGAGGAATCAGCCCAAACCTACACGGGAGGATCTTGTCAATGATCTCAAGGCAGCTGGGACCATAGTCACCAAGAAAACAATTGGTAACACACACTACACCATGAAGGACTGAAATCCTGCAGAGCCTGCAAGCTCTGAAGTTTGCCAATGATTCAGAGGAGAACTGGGTGAAAGTGTTGTGGTCAGATGAGACAATAATCGAGCTCTTTGGCATCAACTCAACTCACCATGTTTAGAGGAGGAGGAATGCTGCCTATGACAAGAGCACCATCCCCACCGTCAAACATGGAGGTAGAAACATTATACTTTGGGGGTGTTTTTCTGCTAAGGGGACAGGACAACTGCACCCCATCAAAGGGACGATGGACGGGGCCATTTACCATCAGGGCCAGGGCATTGAAAATGGGTCGTGGATGGGTATTCCAGCATGACATTGACCCAAAACACACGGCCAAGACAACAAAGGAGTGGCTCAAGAAGAAGCACATTAAGGTCCTGGAGTGGCCTAGCCAGTCTCATCCCATAGAAAATCTGTGGAGGGAGCCGAAGGTTCGAGTTGCCAAACGTCAGCCTCGAAACCTTGACTTGGAGAGGATCTGCAAAGAGGAGTGGGACAAAATCCCTCCTGAGATGTGTGCAAACCTGGTGGCCAACTACAAGAAACGTCTAACCTCTATGATAGCCAACAAGGGTTTTGCCACCAAGTACTAAGTCATGTTTTGCGAAGGGGTCAAATACTTATGACTCATTCAAATGCAAATCAATTTATAACTTTTTTGAAATGCATTTTTCTGGATTTTTTGTTGTTATTCTGTCTCTCACTGTTCAAATAAACCTACCATTAAAATTATAGACTGATAATTTCTTTGTCAGTGGGCAAACATACAAAATCAGCAGGGGATCAAATAATTTTTTTCTCCACCGTATTCCCCACACATTTCCCCTTTTAAAGCCTTTTGTGACTCATAACTTGTCTGGACTAAAATTTATTTGGGATTTTACTACAGAATGTGAAACTGTCTTTGAATATCTTTAGACTTTGTCTCTGTCAGCCCATCCTAGTGATCATAAAGCGCGATGCCTTTATTCTGTCCCGACTCTCATTCTTCCACAGCTCTGAAGCCAAAGCATCCCTGTCATATTTTCTCCAGATGAAAGTATTACCTCTATCGCTCTCTTATCTGATGTAACTCAGACAACCTCATTTCTGTGTAAAGAACTCTCACCTGCTGCATTGAGCTGATATACACGAGCCTCGGGCAAGAAGACTTGATTTACATCACATGCGATTACGTCTCTTCAGAGGTCTGAGGAACAGTGATTTTAAGAGACTTCTTTTTCAGTGCATCACTCCTGAGAGGACAAGCAAAAGTTCAAAACCTTCAATATGATCACAATAGCTGCGTCAGCTGAAATAACACACATCAGCAAACAACAAAGTTATTCATGAGAGTTTCGTTTTTACTTAACAGTCATACTATCGTACTAATTTGCGGGATTTTATCAAACAGTAAGGAATGTTCCAGACCTGGTGATATTTACATGGTTGGTTTCCCTCCGAAATGATGTCACTTCCGGGAAGATGGTGTTATTAAAGTGATATGACAAATGTAACCCTGGACCACAAAACCAGGCATAAGGGTTAATTTTGTGAAATTGAGATTTATACATCATCTGAAAGCTGAAAAAATAGGTATTCCACTGATGTATGGCCTGTTAGGATCGGACAATATTTGGCTGAAATACAACTATTTGTTTGGAATCTGAGGTTGCAAAAAAATCTAAATATTGAGAAAATTGCCTTTAAAGTTGTGCAAATTAAGTTCTTACCAATGCATATTACTAATCAAAAATTATGTTTTGATATATTTATGATAGGAAATTTACAAAATATCTTCATGGAACATGATCTTTGATTTTTGGCGGTAATTTTGACCAAATTTTTTGAATTTTTGGCTAATGCTACAAATATACCTGTACCACTTATGACTGGTCACAAATATGAACATTTTCTCACTTATTTCTCACCTATTCATTCTCACATTATTCAAAACGTGTATGCTTTCCTTTCTCCTTTTCACAAAAAATGTTGAGCTGGCATGAGAAATAGTTTTTTGCCAGAAAGAAAGTAATAGAGTATGTAATTTTATTGTTTTGGTTTTTGTTTTACTATCCCTTTAAGGCAATGACTTTTGCTACTTATACCATATTTGTGACCCTGGACCACAAAACCAGTCTTAAGTCGCTGGGGTATATTTGTAGAAATAGCCAAACATACATAGTATGGGTCAAAATTATCCAGTTTTCTTTTATGCTAAAAATCATTAGGATATTAAGTAAAGATCATGTTCCATGAAGACATTTAGTAAATTTCTTACAGTAAATATATCAAAACTTCCTTTTTGATTAGTAATATGCATTGCCAAAAAAATTCATTAGGACAACTTTAAAGGCGACTTTCTCAATATTTTGATTTTTTTGCACCCTCAGATTCCAGATTTTCAAATAGTTGTCTCCCGGCCAAATATTGTCCGATCCTAACAAACCATGCATCAATGGAAAGCGTATTTATTAATTATTCAGCAATGCATATTACTAATTAAAAATTAAGTTTTAATATATTTACGGCAGGAAATTTACAAAATATCTTCATGGAACAAGATCTTTACTTAGTATCCTAATGATTTTTGGCATAAAAGAAAAATGGATCATTTTGACCCATAAAATGTATTTTTGGCTATTGCTACAAATATACCCCAGCGACTTAAGACTGCTTTTATGGTCCAGGGTCACAAATCTCAATTTCGAAAAATTGACACTTAAGACAATATTGTTGCAAAAATAAATAGCTTGTCACAAAAATCATTCACATACTCAAAGTACCCTCATGTAAAATGATATATAGACACAGCAAATCTCAACTGCTTATTCTGATATATTATTCCCCAGAACTTAATATAAAGTTGGATATTATTTTTTAACACAAAAAATGACTTATCCATGTCACAACTGAATTACATTTTTAGCCATATACTAATCACAACTAAATGTTTACAGACTGCATTAAAAACAGACTGTTGCCAAAAAAAGAAGTGCATTACTTTTATTCACTTTCCTTTAGTGTTTAATATAGCTATTTGTGCATGTAAACAATCTGTAAAAAAATACATTAATATCTCTCCAACAGAAAACACTTGCCTGAAATTCCTCATTTGTAGTTCTCCCATTATTACTTGTCACCATGCATAATATCAGCCTACAGTTGGGTCAGTGATTTTATGTAGAGGAGATACTGTTTTATTTATTGCCAGAGCAATATATAGTGATGAATCCTAGGGAGCTAAAACTCAGTTATGGTAAGAGTCATTATATTTCCAAAACACTCTCCAAGCGGTTGACCAATCAAAACATACTGCGCTGATTGACCAACCAAAGCAGACTAGGCTTTTCAGAAGGACTGGGCTTTAAAGAGACAGGAACCCAAAAACAAAGCGTTTCAAGCAGAGGGTGAAAAGAGCTGCTGTTATGCGAAAAATATGTTATAGATTTTTTTATTATTATTATGTAAATGTATTCTAGCAAAATCCAAAAATAAATGTTTGAACTTGGAACTTTTTGAGCTTTGAGAAATTTTGAAATGAGAATGGCCACTTTATAATCTGTTCCTGTCTGCAAAACTGCAAAATGGACCAAACTATGCAAGAATTTTCCAACAAACTAGTACCCTGGTTCCACCACTATTTTCCATATACATAATTATCCAATCACTTTTGAAACTGAAGTACATTTAAAATCTGTTACTTAAGTAAAAGATAACTTTCTGGAAAGTGACTCAAGTGTGACTACTGAGAAGACTCTCAACACTGACTTATTACTCAAAACTTCTTAATGGTCTCACAAACTATAGCAATATTTCCATATGGCCATGATAATGATGTAGTTTATAGTCAAAGAAGCATCTTTTATGTCCTTTCATAAATCATCTGGAGTGCTTTGCCTTGGTACTGTAAAAGAACAGAATCCTAAACATCACCTTTATCGTGGACAGAGATCAACCAATCAATCATCGGAGAGCAGCATGTGTGTACGACGCCTCTGTATCACTAGGTCACATCTGGACTCTAAATGTGATGGATGAAAAGAAAGGATGACTAGACATGTGAGATGGCATTTCACCTTCAATTCACTCTATTCAGGTGAAATTTTACCTCTAAAAAGAAAATATGATTTCATTTTTCAAAGTGTAGTGGCTTAAAAGAGGGCATAACTGATTTTTTAAAGAAAATACTTTGATGTACTTTGTAGGCATTTGCAAAAACTGGTCATTCAGAAATGTTACTGAGTCACAAGCATACACTCATTAACATATGACCAACCACATTTACATATTAACACAGATTCAGTATTCTGCAACTTGACTCATTCTGATGAACAGCAATGTGAGCTAGACCAGGTTAGTCAATCATAACAGAAGTCATTAGACATCTTAAAGGTGCAGCAATAAAAAACATGACTAAAAAATTACTAATAAACAAAATTTGACTGCAAGAAACATTAAACATGCTTTAAAAATATTGTCCCTTTAATGGGTTTATCTCATGAAAGCATGGCACAGTTCGCACCAAAATCTAAATGAAAAAAGAACAAACTATTAATGAATAAACAAAGTTAAATAAAGACAAATATATTAAAGCCTGTTTTAGGACTATAATATTCTTTCAATTTTTTTATCATGATGTTTTTCCCCAAATTCTCATTACTGGTATGTATCCTGGTGTTTTACCTTTTAGTTTGTCATTCCATTGCTCTCAATGGGGATAATGTGTTTTTTTTTTTTTTTTTTTTTTTTTTTAAACAAGCAGCAATTAAAGGCAGTGCAACAAATACTACCATTATCTATAAATAGGTTACAATTTAATATATTTATGCATTAATGAGAATTGTGAAAACTCACTTCCTGAGTTTTTTGAAGAAAATCTGCAAACAATTTAATTATTTGTTTAAAATACACACAGATAAATAAATAAAAATGAAAGAATAGAAAATGAATACATAAATAAATGAAATGGTTCAACTACATGGGGGGGGGGGGGGGTGAAAATATAACCTGGACATATTCCATGACAAGTTATGAGAGATTCACCCTCACATCCTTTCATGTCTATTTTCAGCACAGCTGAATATGTGAAGAAAGTGAGTGAGTGAGAGAGAGAGAGTGTGTGTGTGTGTGTGTGTGTGTTGACTTCACACCCCTGGTGATGGTTATAGATGTGAACACATGGTCAGAGAACAGGTAATGTGTTATGACATGAAGAACAAAGAAAACCAAAGTCTGAGAAAATTCACACACAAACATACAGACACAAACTCCTCCTTAAGATGTTTTCTACATTCAGCAGGCTTCAGATTTATGAATAATCATAACTCACCTCCTGATCTGAAGGTTATGCATACTAATTTCACTTCATACAATTTCAAAGGAAAGAAATAAGAAATTACATTACATTCAGCATAAAGATAAAAAAAACATACCGAAAAGAAATGACAATTTTTTTGCATTGTATTATTTTGCAAAAAAAAAAAAAAATCAATGCAAATCCAAATTCTCATTACTGCAATTTGCAAATAAATAAAATAAACAAATAATTATACATCATGATGAATTAGGAAGCCACTGAATCTGAACAATCCAAGTAAAATGTCTGTCTCCAAGTAAAGACGCATTACATTGCAAAATTATGTCACAATGCAAGAAATCTTAATGGCCCTAAAATAGGCTCTATGCGAAATATAACTTCTTATTTCTTTTCTTTTGACTTCAGAATGGAATACGACCCATGCAACTTTTCATGAGATTCATCCATGTGGAGTTTCTTAAACAACTATCAGTAGCTCATCTCTCAGAAGCAACAGGTTCTGCAGTTGCCCAAGCCTTTATGAAGTTATTGGATTTGAAGGCAGGGAGACGTGCTCACGTCAAGAGATTCTACCCCTTCATCCGTCATCTCCCAGGGCTTTTTATTCCTGAAGATCAATTTCCTGAACAAGAGGCTGACAGGCTTTGATCAATACGCCACTATTGTTTTTCCTCCCTCTTTATCTAAATCTGTGCCTCTGTAAAAATTACAAGCCAAACTCTGGCCTCTTTGTCTTAATTTTTACTGCACTAAATCAAATTCTGCCACCCTTCCATCACAAGTGAGAAGTTCTAGAGGCAGAAGAAAGTGAAAGAGACAAGGAGAGAAGGAATACCATGCTGGAAAATTCTGGCTTCTGAGAAAATAGGAAAAATTACATGAATACTGTCATTGATGAAACAATACTCTAACAAAACTCAACAGCGAATTGATGTGTTGGCTGGTTGCCAATGCATTGCAATGCAGTTACTATGGTCAAAGTTGAATAGGCTACTTTCAGAAGTTTGTTCAAATTACTATCCAAAGTAAGAGCAATATACAACTCATTTCACTTATGCAATCAGTCCACAGAGCAAGCACCAATAAGTTAATATAGAGTGCTGAATGGACTTAATGTTCAAGAATAGATACTGAACATTATGTTTTTGTGCAAATATATTTAAAAGCTGTTGTTGTTTCTTTTGGCAGCCTGTCAAATAATAGGCTATTACTTGATTATCAGAAGTAGGGTCGATAAACAAGAAGATAATATTAAGAAACTTAAATTTCAGACACAATATTGTCTCTTGCTCTCTATTTAGCCAACGAAGATAGCTCCAAACAAGCCAAAACAGAACCTTTGAGTGTCTCAGAGCAAAACGAAGCAGAGTTTCGTTCCTGAATGAATCAGTGCTTTGAACGAGTCAGTGATTCAAACAGTAAGTCAAAACAGTGATTCATAAAAACAACCATAAAGACCGAAGTTGCTTAGGTTCTTAGCTCCTGAATGAATCAGCCGTTTTGAATGTATCGACTGAATGAATGATTTATTGACAAAGGCTTCCCTACACCTACTGGCGGTTTAAGTTTCAAATTTAAAATATAATTTCAAACAATTTAACTTACTATTCTAATTAATTTATTATTTTAATTAAAATCTTTAAACCAATTTATTCATTTAAATAGATGTCTGACATAAAAAAAATACTCATTTAATAAGGTTGCACCTATAAAAAATTAAAAGGTAAAGAAAAATTCCCCATAATGAGAAATGTAATTTCTATCATTAATCAGAAGGTGCTCCTATATTTCTGACTGTGCTCCTAAATATTTTAAATTAGGAACACATCTTCTAAAGAAAAAATGTGTAGAGCTCTGCCATAATTTCATATTAACTGCAGGTGTCTCAAAATGCACTGCAGAGCACACTATAGAGCACTTCTGACCTCTGCTGCATATTCAGGGAATCACACAGCTGTGTTACATCATTTTCTTTATTGACAATGCATCTTAAATATGTATTTTGTCTGGTTTCGTTGTTTTATAAACAGTAAGTGTATCAGATGGAAATATCACCGTATTTTTATATATGGGAAGCTGATAGGAAATACTAGTTGACATTGAATACATAAAATATTAGCATTTTTAAAAATTCAATTGTCACATCACAGGATCATTGAAATACACCAATGAAGGAAAAAGGTGACTAAAAATTGTGAAAAAAGATAAAATAGGCAAATTATACACAAGTCAACTTATATTTTTTATACCTACAATTATCATATTCATTTATCATGGCATTTCTATTCCAAGCTACTTTAAAGATTATACGCACAATAAAACTAATGTTCTGTATTTTTAGTTAAAGGTGAAAGCCTCACATCTATATCTACATTAATTTTTACACACCAGACCAAGCAGAAGGTGGTAACAGTGACATTTATTGTGGTCGAGTCGTTACAAACAAGATTAATCTGAACAGATAACCTCATGAACTTCACATTACAACATGGAATGGATTTATATCTCAAACACATTACTGCAACATGAGATTTTTCACATTATTTTGTTCCACACAAACACGAAAGGATTCAGTCATATACACTATCCATGACTGAACTCCGTCTCAAACTCAATGTATGTCTTGCAATTGATTTAGATGTAAAATAATACTTTTTTTTTTATTTGCTTCGCTCACTGTCAGTTTTCTCCTTTCAGCTAGATTTCAGTGCATTACTGTTTCTGTGTTCCCTGTAGTAATTGTACAGTATTAGACCTGACACACATGTGGGCACAGTCCTTTGTGGACTAAACAACTACAAAAAGATTTAGAAGGGCAGTTAAAGACACTCTCATGGGGTTAAAGGGGCCATATCATACATTTTGCATGAATACCAATCCTAATTTTCTTTCCATGAACATTTTGACCTGTTCTGACTCTTCTGGTCAATCATGTGATAACATACTAATCAGTATGACATCAAAAATATTTAGGCCTAATTTATTTAAGTATATACTATTTATGTATTAGAATTGCATATAAAATTTATGTTCATTTGGGTTACACAGTTTTGCCAAAAACTAATAAACTTATTGTGATAAATATTTGTCAGCCATACATAAATTAAATGGCTAAGAAACATTTAAATGGTAAGATTTCGGTACTTAATTATTATTATTATAACTATCGGCATCTATTTTATTCAAACAATCATATTTTCCAAATTGCTTACATTTCACTGTGAAAATTAAATTTATTCAGTTAAAAAGTATATAAACATGGTTAAAATATGGCTAGCTGTAGAACAAGCGATATTAATTTAGTTAGAATGTATGCGATTGAAACAGTTATTGATGATAAAGCTGGTTATTGTAATTTTATGTGCAATTCAAATACATAAATCTTCAATTTAGGTCTTCAAAGGAGCTCAGAATAGGTTGTTATAGCTTATTTTCAATAAACACTCCTTTTGGGAAGAAAGTTTTGATTTCTCAAATGTATATCATTCTGAAACATACTTTCATGGAACATCAGGCTCTTTTATCTAAAAAAATATCAAGGACAATTTGATATTCCTCATGATATGAGCCCTTTAAATGCATGGAGACAAAGACAGTTTTGTGGTGGGACGGGACAAACACAGACAGAGGCAGAAGAGGCTGTTGCCCATCACAGGAGGAGAAGAGAGGCGTGATTGGGCTGCAGTGCTAGTGGGAGTGGCCTCAGCCAATCGGTGAGCTGCCACATGTCACATGTCACAGTGTGCTGGTGGAGGAGGATGCCAGCCGTTTCCCTATGTATATTCTGAGAAAGAAAGTAAGAAAGAGATAACCGGTCATCGTTTGTCTTCTGTCAGACAGCATCTTTGTTCTTATTTATGCTCTTTTTTTTTTAGGTAACATCAATGCCTGTAATGAAAATGGAAGTCAAAAATTAAATTTGTATGACTCAATACAGCATTTTAGAGAGTTTGAACAGCACAAACATTTCTAAATTGTCTGTGATTTATTGCAAGCACGGGCATATGGGACTGCAACAGGACCCTGGCCTTATACAGGGACCACTCACGATCATATTCAGATTAAGATTTTATCTACATTGATTTATTAAAGCAAAGATGGGACAGAAGCCACATTTAAAAAGTGTGCACTAACATTTGATTTTTATTTATTTTTTCGCAAGGACATATTAAATTAATCAAAAATAAAAGACTTATGTTATAAAAGATTTATATTTCAAATAAATGCTGTTCTTGTGAACTTTCTATTAATCAAAGAATCCTGAAAAAAAAAAAA
This sequence comes from Barbus barbus, assembly GCF_936440315.1. Taxonomy (NCBI): domain Eukaryota; kingdom Metazoa; phylum Chordata; class Actinopteri; order Cypriniformes; family Cyprinidae; genus Barbus; species Barbus barbus. Next base: position 3,026,057 of record NC_136733.1, read on the forward strand.
AAAAAGTTTTAACAATAATAAAAAAAGAAGCACAACAACTGTTTTCAACATTGATAATAATAATAAACGTTTTATAGCAGCAAATCAGCATGATTTCTGAAGGATCATGTGACACTGAAGACCGGAGTAATGACTTCTATATTTCATTCACATGCAGAACAATAATTTTGAGAATTCACTCATGCATTTAAATGAATAATCACTCTAAATCACAAACAAATTAAAGCAGATTGCTGTCACTTATGATTGGCAAATATGCACTCAGACATATAAATTCCAAGTGCTGTCAGTCGTGTGACTTTTAATGCAAATAGGCCTCATAATTGGATCAACAAGGCATATTTAAAGGCTCTTTCCCAGTCAACATCAATCATCTTTTGCATTAAAATCACTGGTACAGCCATAGACTAGGAGTGAAGTGTGACTTCAGTGGGGCTCTACAGGCCATATGTCCACAGAACCCTACGCTTTTATTCATGCTGATTATGTTTAAAAACACTGAATTCAAAATATTGAAATTCTAAAATACTGAAATGCACAAGGGGCCATATATATTTATACATAGATAAACCTCATTGACACATTTGACCTCACATGCTTCCTGTGGAGTCTTAAAGCAAAAGATTTGCAGTGATATTAAAGTGAAAAAATTAGAAGATATGATGAAATGTGAGAAAAGTCTCACCCCAGACCCAGCGTCAGAGCGTGTGAGGCGAGCAGAGAGGGCAGGAGGATGAGGAGCACGTCTGAAGAAAACAAACCCCTCTTCATCACCTCAGTCTTCCTCACACTCAGGGAGCCGGACTGCTTTGGGTGATGAAACACAAACTCCCTAAAGACAGAAAGAGAGATAAATCAGGGTCGTTCAGCAATATAATGAAGCATCTTGGAGACGTGGCCACAGTTCTTCTGGATTTAGTCTGTCTCAGTTTCCTCATGTCACTCCAGACAGACTGGATGATGATGAGTTCAGATCTCTGTGTGGACCACTGGCTGTTCTCAGACACAAATCTCACTGGATTACTACAATTAATGGCAAATTGAAAGTTTGGAAATGTAAACTGATATTTCCTACGGACACACTACAGCAAAAGATAGAAATAACTGACTTAAAACCATTTTTTAGCTGGTGAAAATACTGTAGTGTTTAATAATTTTTTTTAAACTGTACAGATGCATTTGAAATATTCCAGATGTGAGACTATAAATACATTCAATCCAAGTTTATTTGTACAGTTCAGTCAATGCAGCCTATTTTGCATGGCTTTTAATACAAAATTCTGATTACACAATATTATCAGCATAATTTCAGAGAAGCTGAATTGAAAATGCACATAAATCTGTGAATGTCTCAGTATTTCTTTTGCTTTATTGAGGAGCTGATCATGTTCCACAGAATTATTGAGAAGAACAATATGACTGTCATATGATCGATGTCACAAACTTACTATTTGATTAGTCACATACAGTAGAACTTATTTCTTGGACAACTTATTTCTTATTCATTTTACATCAACATTCCTTTATTTAAAAAAAAAATCTAATGTTTAAAAATGCTTTCACAGATTTGCATTCGTCCTTTCATATTTAGGATGCCTTTGAAACAAACATCCTGTCAGGCTGGATCATTTACTGAGCGTGCACCAGGTGAGCCTGAAGGTGTTTTAAGATAAATTTCTCTGAAACAGATTAAGCCAAATTCAGCATTGTAATCCCAGTTTAAAGCTCATCTATCCTATCATATAAAGCTTGTTGCCTCATGCACATGCAAATGTGGGAATGCAAGCATATTTAAATATTTTTTTTTTTTTTTTTTTTATGGAAGACGTTTGACCAAGAGGATCTAAACATCAGAGATGTTTAAAGCAGCTCAATGCAACCAAGATAAAACTCAAAGCTGCACGGTTGCAGAAAGTGCAGTACTGTAGTTAGCTTATTTGAACATTTTGAATTGTTATTATTTTTGATTTGTGATTTAGAAGTATGGTTACACCGGCATCCTGCATCATATTAGCTAAATGAAACCCAATACTTGTTTCCTAATATTTTTGGGGTGCTGTTTTGCCTGAGAACTTGCCCATATTTTCTCACACAATATGATGCATTTCGTAGCATTTTTGCTTTTGACAACCATATGTGAGGTGAAAAAGTCTAGTATTATTAATTAGTAAACTGCACAAAGACATGATTTCTGTCTTCCTTCGCATACATGAATGATTCTGAAGACAATATACTGTACATTAACGCCAAATCCTTATTTCAAGGTCAGAATTATGGTTTCAAGATGGTATTCAAGGTTTCCAGAATTTCAAGGTAAGAATATTGTTTATTGACATTACATAAGCACAGACGTTTTCTCTGTCATCTGTTGGTGTTTTACTACATCCAAACAGTGACAGAGAAAACGTCTGTGCTTATGTAAAGTCAATAAACAATATTCTTACCTTGAAATTCTGGAAATCTTGAATACCATGATTTTTCTTATTTTCTAAAGTTCTTTTTCTAAGATCTTTAATGTGATTTTTTTTTTTTTTTTGATCAAGCAATACAAACAGCTGGAAGGACGGACACTAAATGTCTCTCCATCAGCTCTATTTCTAAGGATTGATTTCAAAATAACCTTTGAAATGTTTTTCCAGCAAAATGTATATTTGCACAGTGTGTATATGCACCGTCATGAAAACTGCCATTGACAAAGTGAAGCTTTTTGTGCTTTCTAAAAGCTTTTTGCTTTTAATAGCATCATGATATCAGAGCAGACTCTATTGCTAAAATCTGCAATTCTACATCATTAAACGTTGCAATTCAAAAGGTTTTTGACAAGGTTTTAGCTGTAATGATACGGGTATTAAAAAGTTTCTCCTCTAGAGAGCGAACTCATCCTCTCGTTAAATGGCACACAAGTGAGGCTCAGAATCGCTGACTCATGGTGTGGCGCACAAGCTATTTTTGTGTGGCGACTAAATGATCCTCTCTGAGATTTAAGCAGAGGTATGCAGGGCTAACGGAGGTCAAACGCTCCACTGCAAGACCTGCAATCTTCTGAAAGCGCACTTCAGCACACAAGAACACCTCTTTTATTTTTACCCATAATGCCATATGGTGTTCATGATGTATTTGCATCCTTAATAAGCATAATTTTATCTAGGACTGGAAACTGCCATCATGTGCAAAAAAATATTAATAATTAGCTCAACATTTTTTCCATTTTTATTATTGTCTAGGCTATTCCAACTGTTTTCTGTTTTCTTAATTTCACAAATCCTCTGCAGTTCCATTATATATCACAGACACCTGAGTAACAGGAGTAACCACAGTACCTGAATGAAAGGTAAATCTTACTTGGGCGGGAGGTTTTCTGGCCGACTGGACCAATCCCACACCCATTCAGCACTCGCTCGCCTGTCATTCTCATCTGACTGAAAAACAAACAGTGCAAAGATGTGTGAGTGCATCATTTACATGCTTTACTTGACTTCAGGAACCAGATGTGCACTGGACATCAAGTGACCCACAGAAACAAAACTGCTTAATGTACTATAATGTAAAGTGTACTGAAAATGACTAATACTATAAACCACACGGGCAACAATATGCAAAATTATTTCAATGTTTAATTGTCATTGCAAGTGAACCTGTATTTACTGTAGCCAGTATTTAATGCATTTTCTTTTCCAATGTCATTTTTACCACACAAAGTTTCATTTCAATAGTCTATTTATTTTTCTATCCTATTTATGCACAATTATAAAGTCTCTTAAATGCTCACCAAGACTGCATTTATTTGGTCAAAGATACAGTAAAAACATTAATATTGTGAAATATGATTACAATTTGAAGTAGCTGATTGAATATACAGTGCCCTCCATAAGTATTGGAACAGTAAAGACAAAATTGCTCTATTGGCTGTGGAGTCAAGACAAAACTACAGAATGTCACATTTTACAGAATGTCGAATTCAAGATTCAGAATACAGAAGTAATGGATATAACTGATACGACACATTCCCTGCTTTTAATATCTGAAGAATTAATGCAACAGGACACAGCTGATCACTTAGAAAGACCTGAGAGGCAACTGCTCCAATACTTATGCTCACATCAGATAGAGGGATGAACTCTAAAAGTGCTGAACTTCTTAGCTGGTACAACATCTGTGTGTTGAATCACCCAATAATAAAATGTGACATTCTGTAGTTTTGTCTCATATTCATCTTTTAATCATATTTGTAAATGTCTTGACTCCACAGCCAACAGAGCAATTTTTTGTCTTTACTGTTCCAATACTTTTGGAGGGCATTGTACTTTAAAATGTAATTTATTCCTGTGATCAAAGCTGAATTTTCAGCAACATTACTCACATGATCCTTCATAAATCATTCTAAAATGATTCTATTATATAAACTAAATTTCTAATAATATTTCACAATATTACTGTTTTTACTGTATTTTTGATCAAATAAATGCAAGTGAGCATGAGAGACTCCTTTCAAAAACATAAAATTATTCCAAACTTTTGACAGGTAGTGTAAAGGTAGATTGTTTTAGCTTGATTATTGAGTGACTAATCAGCTAAAACCATGAGACTAATTACCATTGCATAGTCTGCCTCAATCTGTCATAATTAAAGTACGGTAATGATTGTAACCATAATAAGTTCATTAGACTTTCAATACCATCATCATCATTCAGCTCATTGCGATATAAAACAGCTTCCTTTATTTGGCAGTATTGTGGGAACGAACATACACTGAACAGTGCCTCAGGTGTCTGTTACCTGTATAGTCACACAATCTGTGCTGCTGCTGCCCTCACTGGCTGGTTTGGGAGATCCAGATGTTCTCGGGGTCACGACCTGTGGAGGACTGAATTCAGAGAGGAAGTCTGTGTTAAAAAAGTAGCACGCAAAATGATTGGCGGAGACTGGATGCATTGTAATTTCTCCCCTACACACACACAAACACTGGACTTCTCATATACAGTGTCAGCTCTGTCTCAGATGTTTCTTCTAAAATGTCTCAGGTGATATAAATGAGTAAATTGCTGAGATCCAGTAACAGAGAAAGAGCTATAAAATAAATGTAAGCAGCTCAGATCTTTTGGTCTGGGGAGAATTCATTGGGAAATGTTTAAGTTGATACTGAAATATATCTTTTAACAGCAGAGTTCACGCAGTTTAAGACGTTGTTGAAATCTCACCGGAAACTCTATAGGAAACACGGATGAAACATTTGAGAAGCGGGTCAGCAGCATAAGCGAAACTATCAAAAAACGAAAAAAAATTACTACACTATCAGGTTATGGTGGCCGAGAAGTGCAAAACAAAATCACGATTCTGAAAACAAAATAACAAATTACAAACACAAATGCAAATCTAAAAAACAAAATAACAATTCAGAAATCACAACAACAATTCCAAAAAAAAAATATAACAAAGAAAATACAATGACAAATCCGAAAACAAGTGAAGTGAAGTGACATACTGCCAAGTATGGTGACCCATACTCGGAATTCGTGCTCTGCATTTAACCCATCCAACACACACACAGCAGTGAACACACACACATTTATTTTCAATAAGGGATTTTGGAGGATTTTGTGCTATGTATACTACTTGTTGCAAATAGTGGCAATTATCTGCACCTCAGTATTGTAGTAAAAACTGTAGTAATAACGTACTGAGTGTAAATTATAATTTTAATTCAAATTATTAAATGGATGCCACCTTATTGGTACAAAAAAGCCCTCCCTACACCTACCCTAACCCAATACTTTATTTTCAACTTTTTGATTATTTCCTTAATTTTTATTGAAAATAAATGCCTTTCCGATGCGATACGAGGTTTGAAAAGGGAGGGAAAAAAGTTGGGCAAAAGGCGGGATCGAACCCGGATCCATCGCGTCAAAAAAGATGACACGCGATCTACCATCTGCTGTTGTTCTTCTCGTTCTTCCTGTACAGCTTGATTGACAGATGTCTCGTCCAGTCAGCGGTGAGTAATCTATTCCCAAACCAATGGCGCTGTCTCAAACTATACCTACCTCTTCAGGTTTGTCTGATTTGTCGTTGCGTTTTCTGACTTGTTATAATGTTTTCTGAATTATTATTTAGTTTTTTAGATTTACATTTGCGTCTGTAATTTGTTATTTTGTTTTCAGAATTGTGATTTGTTTTGCACTTCTCAGCCACCGTAGGTTTTCCCCACTTTTGACATCAAAACAAACAGACATGCACACAAAACGGGCAGACACTGAATAAGCTGCCAAAATGCTGGTTAAGCTGTTCACCTGCAGAGCAAAATTGAGGTAATAAGCAAAAATATGCTTAAATCGATGTGACATTTTCCTGACAAAACATTAGTTTTACACTGCAGGCTTATTAACCTTCAGAAACCAAGCATAGAAAGTAATGATGCATTATCTTTTTCTTCACTGAACATGCCTATAGGAAGCCACTGTTATAAAAATAATGATACGAGCATATTTTGTTTTGATGTATATTGCTGGAAAACATGCTATCAGGGTTGAAAACTCAGAACAGCTCTCAGACTTTCTAGTGCTTCAATAAAGACTACATTAAAAATCATTTGATATAATTCTATGATTTATTGAATGGGCTTCATTTTGTAAACAAGAGATGCCCAAAGTTGGCCTGTGATAAACTTTGATTTGGCCCACCATGCCACAAGAAGATGGGGAAAATAGTTTTTTTTTTTTTTTTTTTTTTTTTTTAAAAATCAAAAAACATGCTAAAAAGAAATAGAAAAAAATATTTTTGTTTAATTATTTAACTTTAAAAATAATGATAATTAATTTTTATATAGTATAAATTCTAAACTTACATATGGCCCATCGCCCTCAGTCAAGTTAGATTTTTTTGCCTGTTGAATTAAAACTTTTGGGCACAAAAGTTTCAATAAACAATATTGAAAAAGGTCACCCACTAAAGTCCAATGTTCTCATTTTTGCTACACAAATATTGCCTAAAATGTATACAGGTTGATAATTTGTGGTATGCAATCATTGCAATAATTAAACATATTAGATACTGATCAATAAAGTCTTTCGCAAGCTGTGACATTCAATATGCACGTTTTTCCAGCCAAAATTGTTGTGGTAGTACATTTCAGAGGTACATGTATGTTAAGTTTTTATTAATATTTAGAGAAATATTTCCATAAAAAGGTATGGTATGAGTGCCAAACACACAGCTTGATGTCTTGGAGAAACACAGAAAATAAAGAATCTTATTAGTGATTTTTCTTTCCTAAGAGCAGATTTGTTTACTCCCAAGTGCACAAAGACAAAGCTCAAACAGGCCTTCAGCTCCACACCTTTCTGTTTGACTACTCCTCTCACACTCCAGCTGAGCTTCCAGCAGAATCCTCTCCAACTCCCCCTGCAGGATGGAGGCTGTGGCGTCCTGTGCTTCTGTTTGACCTGCAGAAGCCATCAAACCCTCCAGCTCCACCCAAGAGCCTGACGGACATGTGAAAGACACGGACTTGGATTAATAAAATGAGTTCAGTTTGATCGCTCTGTGGAATCTGTAACTTTCACATGGAATTTATATGTTAAAGTCAACTTAAATACATCTTGTTTCCGTATTGTGACATATTTCCAAGTAAACCTGGACAGTGGATGAGAAAAGATGTAGAATAGGACTTGATTTTACCCAATGGGAAATGATTGGACTGAAAAGTGTCTCTGACAGGTAGTGGATGAGAGAGGTTGTAAAATAACGAGGCTTGCACAGTGACATGCATCGTTCTGTTTACCTGTCTATCTATTGTTCTGTCCATCCATCCATCTATATCATTCCATCGTTCAATCTACCTGTCTATCCTTCTGTCCATCTATCTATCTATCAATCTCTCACACACACTGATTGTTGACATGGACATGAGGATACAGTACTGTTGCCCAAACAAGAGCTTGCTTACATAAGCATTTTATTTCTGTCAGAGATTAGCCAGTCACATCTCTCTCTCTCTCTCTAACTCTTTCCCTCCCTCCCTCCCTGTATTCTCTCTAATTCTGACCTTTATCACCTTTCCCCATGCCTTGACCATCCTCTCTTTCTGCCCTTCCTGGTCATGTTGGGGGTTGTTTTTCAGAGACAGGGGTCTTGCAGTGGAGGGAGGAGGGACTGTGCCATTGGCCCAGATTCTCCAGCATGTGGAACTGTGACATAAGCACAGACGAGGGCCGCATGTTACCTATACAGAACATAATATCAGTCTGTGAGTGTGTGTGTGTGTGTGTGTGTGTGGATGAGAGAATGCGCATGCTTTTGTGTGTTTTAAGAATGATAATGACAGGGATTTGTTTTTATGAAGAACTTGTGTGTTCTGCAAACACTGTTGTTCTCACGTTTTCCCCTGCGGACAGTTTAAGCTACTGATCAAATTATAAGAGCTGTTAACCCTCTTCACAGTAATTGGCTTAGAGAGAGGCATAACAGGCCAGTCATGGAATCTGTTTACATAATACAGACAAAAACAATGGCACAGCAAAATAAAAACAGACAGATGTAATAGAACATTAAGTAGTCTTTAATTGTAATTATTTTTACAATAAGTAGCCCAACTTATTTTGTAATTAAATTTAAATATATATTTTAAATATTTAATGTGCATTCGTATTATTTCATTATAAAAAATAATTTAATTGTAAATGAATTTTATAGGCTGTACAGTTAGGCTACTGTAGATATACAATCGAATTAAAACGTAAGATATATATAAATCTAAACATAAATACGCCTACATATAATATAAATATATTTAACCACAGGTCATAATTCATCAGTGTTATGTAGATATGCAGTTGTCTTACCGTGCAAAGCATCATCTGGTGATTGAGATCCTGACAGAGCCATGATGGGACAGAGGAGTTCAGGAGCAGATGCACTGACTTCAGCTCCTCTCGACTCTCTTTGCCCGTGTTTCCCTGTCCTCTGTGTGTGTGTGTGTGTGTGTTGACAACACTGTTGTTGTGTGTGTTTGAGTGGATAAAACTCGCTAATCACTGTTTTAGAGGACGTTTCCGTTCCTTCCTCCAGGGGGCGCTCGGTGGCTCATAAAACCGAAACTTCACAATTAAACCACACGTTTTTTGTGTTATTGAATTGTGCATCACTAATCGAGAAAATTAAAATTATTAATATGACACAATACGAGAATATTCTTTTGAAATTATTTTTAAAAAATCATATATTTTAAGTTACCATAAATAATTGTGACAAATGACCATGCCATTTACCGTCTAATAGTGACATTTGATATTTAATGGATATTTTATTAATTTAAAAACGATGGGAAAGAGGTGAAACAGAATAATAATTATTTAGCCCCCCCATCGTTGCTGACCAATCAGAGACAACTTCCGTGTTTCTACGCCCCGCCCTTTGTTTGACTGGTTTCACAGAGGCTTTGCTGGATTGCTATTCTCTGCGTTTATTCTGTTTTTGTGACGTAAATGCAGTTCTGCCCACGTGTTTCAGCAGGAGGTAAATATTGGCATTATTCCCTTCTTTTTCATAAGCCAGCCAAATATGTGCCTAGTTTCAGTCTAAAAACTCAGCAGGTTAAAGTTTAGTATATTTTATATTCTTTAATGTCCCATGTCCAGATATGACATAAAATATGTTTTAAAATATTTTAAAGGTTCAGCATTAGATGTGTGTCTTTGATAGAGACAAGAGACAAGTGACACAACAGTGTCCCAAAATAAGTCACATGACAAACAAAACATTCAGCATGTGTTGTTTCCCATTTAGTGTCACCTGACCTCAGATAAACTTCTAATACATGGACAGATAATCTCTCCTGATCACCACACACACACACACACACACACACACACACACACACATTTATTTATGCGAATTGTGGGGACTTTCCATAGACTTCTATTACTTTTATACTGACCAAACTATAATGTCTATCCCCTAACCCTACCTACCTCTTACAGAAAACCTGTATGTGTTTATACACTTTCATAAACATAATTTGCCATTTCTAATTGTTGTTGTTTTTCTCAGTCCCCACAATGTAAAACAATTCATGTTTTACTATCCTTGTGGGGACATTTGTACACACATACACACCTAATCCATCTTTCACTAAAACAAAGAAGTACCTTGGTACTGCCAATATTTTTGGACACATATGGATAGAATGGTAGATGATTATTTAGCCTTATGTTTTGATAATCTTTTTACAACTGAATAGCACTTTGAGGACACATCTGTTCAAACATAATTAAATCAGAAAACTTAAAAAAAAAAAAGTTACTGACTAATTAATTATGTTCTGCTCCTTGTCATTATTATCTTACTTTTTAAACCTATAAAGCCTACTGTATCAAATTTGAAGGCCTCCGAATTATCAATGTGATCAAAACTTTGCTGAAAAATCTGACAATCTGCTACATGCCTTCTGTCATTTGCTTTATACTTTTTAGCAAGTAAAGGGGCTTTTAGTGTAATTGCTCAAACATCCACGCGCGTCATGTTTTTTTTTTACTGAGAAATCTTTACTGATTTTTATAAGTAAACAAACTTATTTACTTGAATGTTCATACTTTTTTCTTAGAAAAATAATTTTAAAATATTTGTCAGTTATATGAAACAAAAATGGCAAATGTCTTCTCTCGTTCTTGTGTCTGCGAACAACACACTCTGTACTGCAGGTAAAGCCATATTTACATTTCTTAATTTAGCAGGCGCTTTTATCCAAAGCGAATTATAAATGATCAATACAACAAGCTCTTTATCATAAGGAGACAACAGACATAGTGAGGGCAACGCCATATTTCTTTTTTAATTGAGGCTGTGAAAGACTGAAATGCAGTGCATTCAATTAATTACTGTTGTATAACATACAGAATGTTCAGCTGACAAAGCGTAGACAAAAAAAAAAAAACGGTTTTAAACATTGTGAGCAGTGTTGGGGAAAGTTACTTTTAAAAGTAATGCATTACAATATTGTGTTACTCTCTAAATAAAAGTTACTAATTACGTTAGTTACTTTATGGAAAGTAATGCATTACGTTACATTTGCGTTACTTTTTAAATATGAGCAGGGCTTGATTGTTTGTTTTTAATATAAGAATTTCTATTTATAGCAAATGTAAAAGCCCTTTTACACCAAAAAGTGTAATGAATAAACCTCAGGCCGAGGGAAAAGTAAATTCACGTCTGTACAGTAGAATGCAGGAGAGGAAAGTTCAACTCTCTTCAGGAAAAAAAAAAAAAAAAAAAAAAAAAAAAGCACAATTGTTAGTTTTGCTTAGTATGGTTGAACTGGATCAAAGGTCAGCAGCAAAGACATTGGTTAATAAAATGGGATTAGATACATTTGCGTTAACATTTAATTATGGCAGGTTGTCATATTCTGAGTTGGCATTTAATTCATTTTGATGACTACTACACCTGTTTTTTTTGTGAGTAAGATGAATTAATGCACATTCACATTTAGTCTAGAACTACAGTAACATGTTCACACAGCGCACACAACGCCTCTGTACTTCCGATTTCTCCCAACATGGGGACACAAGATCTGTCAGTCAATAAATGGGAAAACAAAGTAACTGGCGTTACTTTTTTGAAAAAGTAACTCAGATACTTTCTTGTAAATTAAAAAGTAATCTGATTACGTAACTTACGTTACTTGTAATGCATTACCCCCAACACTGGTTGTGTCACAGTGCACGCATCAAGGATGAACGAGGAACACAGAGACGAGGATGTAACTCAAATAACAGTCTTCGATGACTCCAAACAGGGCAAGGTAGACACAGACAGGAACACCAGGGAGTAACAAGTAGACCAGATAAAATCTAACAGAACAGACAGGGCTTAAATACAAGGGATAATCATAGATAATTACTAAAACACAGCTGGACAAGAATGAACTAATAATCACACTTAATGAGGACAGGAAACAAACCAAATAAGGACACAAGAGGCGGGAACACAAGACACACGACAGAGGACTGACAGGTTGTGAGTTGTAAAAATGACATGATCTAGGACCTTATATTGTGCATGCCATCATAAAGTCTGCAAGTCTATCCCTCACAGCCTAACTTTCATCTATGTTAAATTCAATATGGTGTCTAACCTGACTAAAACCGTGGTCACGCTGGTTTTTGGGCATGCAATATTTCTTCAAACACTTCAACAGTTGTGATATCACGCAATTGTAAGAACATACAATCTATCCACTATCCTACCACGCTGAAATTTCAAATTTATATTCTTTTAATTCAGTCATGCTGTGAGGTTTTGATTTTCTATTGGTCACCGTTTCACGTGATACGATTTTGTAGGTCAACTTGAACTTTTGAACTCAGCAAAATACTAAACATCTCATGAGCTTGTGTTTCCGCTCTCCTGCATTCACATAAATATGAGCTGAAGTCAATGGAATGAAGAGTGTAGTGTGACCGCACCTTAAGGTCTATAACATGAGAACAACTAGCAATATGTTTCAAACATTATAGTACAAGCTAGAAGAAGGAGGGATATATCCAGAACAATATCATAAAAGAGTATGAAAATATGAGGACACTTGTTGAAGGGAGTTTTGTGCCCCAGTATGAAAGACTAAACGCCTCTGATGTCCAATAACACATTCACATTCAGCCTGTTTACTGGGATGAAGTGTTTCCCAGGAGCGTGGGGACATTCTTGTGTTTTTCAGCACAGGCAGTGCTAAACCAGCCAACCTGTGTCATGTGATCCTGCTGGTCTGAACACACTGGGATAACAAGAGGCCCCTGACACCACCGTGGGACTGAGACCCAACACTATATATAGCACAGATGAGGGCTAAAGGTACATCTCCAAATACACCAGCTCTCTGGCCTCAAGATTAAGCGGTAGGAGGAGATCGAAAAATACATAAGGGTCAATAGCCTTAATCTCAATATAACACTATCATTTTCCACTTCCATTAGTGATCTGATTTGGCCTATATACAGTAAGTATAAGTCTGATATTAGTTCAAACTCATTTTATAATACATATGTATGGAAGTTGTTCAAAGATACAAAACATGCAACACCTTTGCATCTGTTTTGTTTGGAAATTGGAATTATTATTATTATTATTACATACACAGTTGTGGGTGGTTTTTAATGCAATGGCGTTAGTGGTGCAAAAATGACATATTTCAGCTTTGTATAAATGGTGATTTATAAATGAACTTTATTAGTTAATTACATTTACATTCAGTCATTTAGCAGATGCTTTTATCCAAAGCGACTTACAAATAAGGACAATACAAGCAATCAAAACCAACAAAAGAGCAACAACATAGCCTAACGCAGTTCACGTAGCAAGGTTGTTTTTTGTTTTTGTTTTTAAGAAACAAGTAGATAGAATAGAAAAAAGAAAGCTAGTGTTAGTTTTTCAAGAAAATCTAGCAGTTAGAGAATAAATATGCAATTGAGAGAGGGTCTTTTTAAATAAAAAGAAGACAGATAAAATAGAATTAGAATAGAGAGTGCTAGAGTTAGAGGGTCAAGTAAAGATGGAAGAGATGTGTTTTTAGCCATTTCTTGAATATGGCTAAAGACTCAGCTGCTGGGATTGAGTTGGGCAGGTCATTCCACCAGATGGGAACAGTTAATGAAAAAGTCTGTGAAACTGATTTTGTGCCTCTTTGGGATGGCACAATAATGCATCGTTCACTTGCAGAACGCAAGCTTCTAGAGGGCACATAACTATTAGGACAAATTCATCAAAACGTAATTCCAAATTAGCTTCATTTTCATTTGTAAAATATTCCATAAAACACAAAAATCTCTACAATAGACTAATAGCCTGCATGAATAAATTTTAAACTTAAATACATAGAATCTGTATTTAAAACTGTTATAAAAAATTAAGACCCCTTTCATTGTTTTCATGATCTACTGGCAGAGGAAAACTTTAAGCACTAAAAATTTGTAATATTTACATATTCAGTATGTCCGTGATTAGTTTTTACAGAATTTATAAGAGCTTTTAAGACTTGAAGGCTGTAAATAGTGTGATGTGTTGTAATGATATTTACTAGTTAAGGTCATTATTAATAATTTTTGCTTTGAAATTCAACCCTGAATTTGAAATTCAACCCTACAGGATCTACAGAGAAAGAACAGACATGCATGGGTTACAAAATTATTTACATATTCATTATGTGCATGGATGCATATTATTCAGTGATTTAAAAGTGCATGCATTGAATGTGATTGTCTGTAAAAATTTCTTGACAAAAATGGCATAACTTTTCAAGCCCCATCATCTACCTCTCTTTTATAAGCATGTTCATTCCGAGCTGGACTGAAGATGTAGGAGAGCTGATGACCTGTGCTGGATCTGTCCTGCTCCTGGTTTCATTACTAAAATCTCTGTTCAGTTCGACAGACAGAGCGACCCAGTGGACGTCTTCACCAAGAGCACAGCACGACAAAAATGCTGTCATCTTACACATCTTTCTAAAGAAACAGAAACACAAAGATTTTCCAGATCTGTTCCTGTAGCATTACAGCCGTTTTATTTGATTTATTTATTTACATTTTATTAACCAATTTAAATGGCATCAAAAAATGACAGTATGTTACCGTGCTGAAATGCACAGCGCAGAAGATGGTGATGATGAGGATGCCGATGATGATAGATGCGATGGACACATAGAGCGCCATCTTCCCTAAACGCCTTGAACCCTCATAATCCCCCTGATCATAACTGTTTCTGGACTATAAAAGACAGAAGATACATTCAAATTAAAATATTTAGAGACACAAGACCACAAGCTTTTCACTCTCTCTTTGTGATGTGATGTGTGTTTGTGTGTGTGTGTTCATCCAGTCAAACTAACATCAGCAAACAAACCAACAATTATCTATAGTCTTGCATAAAGTTGCTGCCCAGATAGCACATGTATGTCTGCAAGCTATATCTGTTAAAGTTCGCTTCATCTGGAAAGCATCTGCTGTGTACTAAATCTGAGAAACATCTTTAAGATGGCAGTTTTGCAGACATTCTAAATCATAAACATCTTGAAGACATTTTCGAAATGTCTATTTGACATCTAGGAAATGTCCTAGAGATGTATTGTAAATGAGCAAACACGCTAAAAAATATGTCTTACAGATGTAAACATACACATCAAAAAGACGTCTCTGAGATGTATTTGTGTTTTAAGGATAAGGAGTTGTAGGTGATGATATTCTGCTCTCTAGCCTTTGGTGGCTACTTATTTATTTATTTATATTTTCTTATATTATTTATTTCCTGTTTTATCATCTGCTAGGTTAAAATTGTCAGATTGCTTGAACAAGTAACAAACAAGCACATCTCCTCAACAAACTACAGCATGAATCATGTTCATAACACAAAGAGATAATAAGTTAAGCATTTAAGTTTAACACAAGTTTGTTCGAAATCAAATTAAAGGTACTGTATGTAATGTTGACAACTAGTGGTTAAAATAGTACTGCAGTCCAAAATCTAAATATTGAGTTGTTTCTCCCGCCACTTCTCCTCAGACTCAAAGCTCACACAGGTTGCCCGATTGAGGACATGCATCAGAAGTTAATGAGCTTTACATTGTTTATGAGTTGATTAATCCGTGTTTTAATATACTTTTTTGCTGGGTGCCGAGATTTTTTAGGTCGGATAGAATACGCGTGTTCGCTTGCAGATTTTAATGGATGCAATACGCCCGTGTTTTCTGCCAAACTGGCAACCAGGGGTGTTAAAATCCTATTGGATAATTCGGCAGTGGGTGGAATCACACAGACCAAAACAAAAACAGACATTCCGACATGGAACACAAATTTCAATGCAGAATGTAGTATTGTTTTTCTGAGAAACAAGTATGTGAACTTATAGCATGTTTCCAAAATAGGCCTATCTACAAATTTATTATGGTATTTTTATATTAGTCAAAAAAAATCTTTAATTAATAATAAAGGATTCCTTGACACAAACTGTTCTATCAATACAAGGCCTTGATTTCATGCAGACGTTAATATAAATGCAGATAAAATCTTAAGTGTTAAACACATTCCAGGCACATATGATTGTTGACTCACCATTACAGAGAAGACCAGGGCTAAAATATTGACAGGGTAGGCTGGACAGAAGCAGGTGAGGATGGTCAGGAGCAGGTAGTTTCTTAAAGGAGGTCGTGGAGTTGTTGAACCGAACCAGCTGTGATAAAACTCCATGCTCCCATTCAGAGAGCTCTTCACATCCGTCTGCGAGCTGCCCGTCGCCATGATGGCAGGTGAACACTCCAATAACACACAAATATTGAAGTGTGGAGAAAACGGGTAAAAAAAATCAGTTAAAAGAGATTAATAAATCCACCAGGGTTCAATGAGAACTGAGAAGGCTGTTAGGAAACCAGATGAAATGAAGAGTATTTTGGGCAGGAGGGTGTTTGAGCAAGAAGAACCCGCGAGTAATGGGATCAGGGAGATGAAACACTTTCCCATGGATGGATTCCAGGTCAGCAAGGTTTAGGTTTGTGTGATTTTCAGATTTTCCATATCACACTAAAATTTGGCAAATATGTAAAACTGTAAAATGACACCAGGACAGTCCCACAAAACTAAACTAATAACAGAGTCAAATGCAGAAATGGTGGGAAACCGTGTGTGTTTATGTGTGTGTGTGTGTGTGTGTGTGTGTGTGTGTGTGTGGCATGGGGCCATCGGGTGGTATTGGTGTCACAGGGTATCAGGTGTGTGTTATGGGACAGAGATGAACATAACAGAGATCAACCACGTCTGTTCCCATATCTTGAAGTGTTGGATGGTTTGGTCATCAAATTTTGGTTGTCTTTTCACCTGTTTGTTTACTTGGTGCATTGGAATCCTGCTAGCTTCATGAACAATGGTTATTAAACGGTTAAATGTTGCAAACCAGCTGAGAAATGTGTACAAACACACCAGAACCATTCTAGCTAACATGTTAGAACGCATTTAAAATATTTACTAATATTTCATTTTGCATGGAAAATAACACCACAGCAGGAAACATTTTCAGGATGTTCCTGCCAATTTGTATAATCAGAAAATATATAAAAAACTATACCTTATCTTTCATTTTACACATTGGAGAAATTTAATATTCAAAACAAATGTTAAAAAACGGTTATAATTAATAGACTACAAGTTAAAGGTTTGGACACTCTTTATCCATCTACAGGTGCAACTCAAAATATTAGAATATCGTGAAAAACGTTTTTTTTTTTTTTTTACTTATTTCAAAAAGTGAAACTTTCATATATATTTTACATTCATAACATGTAAAGTAAGACATTTCAAAAGGTTTTTTGTTTTAATTTTAATGATTAGAGCTTACAGCTCATGAAAGTCAAAATCCAGTATCTCAATATATTAAAATATTTATATTTGAGTTTCATTAAACGACCATCTCTACAGTATAAATTCAGGGTATCTCTTGTTTTTTGAAACCACAATAATTGAGAAGACTTGGCAATGGTCTAAATATTTTTTTATATTTAGATTTTTGTAGGCTTTTACTTTTATATTTTCTGTTATCATTGCAATTTTAGTTATTGCTATTTTTAGTTCGTTCTATTTTTAGACATTTTATTCGTTTTTTTGTAATTTTTAAACGTCTGCATATAGTTTTTTTTATTATTTTTCCGTTTTAGTTTTCTAGCTTATTCTTGCTGAAATACAATAAGTTTAGGATTTTTAACATTTTATTTTACTTCAGGTAACATTTTTAAATAATATTTTTTTTATGGTTTTAGTTTTAGCATCAGTTAACTATAATAACCCTGATATAAAAAGTTGACTTTGTTTAAAATTGTATTTATTTTTCATGGTCTGCTAATATTGAAACCTTAATTTATTTTTAAAATATTTACAAAATATTCAATATAATATAAAGGCATAAAAATATTATATGTTTATATAGCCTACACATGTATGTGTGTATGTGTGTCAACACTATATATTTTTTATATTTTTAATTAGATAATCTTCAAAAAGTACTCTATTTGTCAATATATATTTTTTAGAATTTTACAGTCTGTTTTTATGAAATTTGTAAATGTTCAGGATTTACAACATTGCATATTCACTTTTCCACTGTACAACAGGATGTTTTAGATTTTGCTATTGCATTTACTACTCAAATTTACATTACAAAGAGCACAATCCATTCTGCATATGACCAAAACATGACAATCTCTGCTAACACTCCCTGCAAATGCATCAAACCACAAAGAAAATCATGAATGCAGAGGCCATCAAATGGAATGTTTTAAAATAATTTATTAGGATCTTTTTACTTGAAAATTTCCAGAGGTGAAAAATAAAAAAATACAGTAAAGGGACAGCGGACCAGCGTATTTGAGCATCAGGTCACAGTGTTGACGTGCAGCTCCACAGCAACGGGACGGAGCGCCGCCCACTGATGCTTTCCAGTTCCGCCGCTGATCCCCTTCAACAAATCCTCCAAACAAACAGCTAACATGTATGGTAAAAATCTGAGAAACTTTCAAGGGGTTAAAACGGGTCTTGAAAAATATAGCTTTTTTTCTGAAAAATAATTCTTAATGCCACATAACCGCCGTCGTATTCGTACCACCGTTAACGGCGTTCATTATTACTTGAGTTTAAAAATAACTTATTGCTTTTTGTTGGTTAAATAGTTACAGTGTGTGCCGTGCAGTAGTTTTGTGAGGCGTCCCTGTCAGCTGGAGTTTCGGTCGTCCCGTGCCCACCGCTCCAAAAAGAGGCTACACGTGTCAAATGGAAGACTGAAAACAAATGCAATTAAGTAGAAATCAAACAGATCCAATGTTGCTGAAATGAGAAAAAAAAAAAAAAAACTCTGGATGCGTGTTATTAGTCAAGCGTAACAATTTTCCCAGAAGGCCTCCATTAGAGCTGTGATGTCAGAGAAGTTCCTCTCCATTCCTGGCAGAGACGAGACAGTTTCAAAGGTGGCAGTTGAATGCATGTAAACTACCTACGTGTACATCCATACTTCAGTCTAAGCAGTCGCCGCAACTTACACTCGCGCACGCATCCAAACACACAACGACAGGTGTAACAGCGCTCAGACTCCTTTGCTTTGTAAATTTGTCCTTCATTTCTTCAAAAAACAGCATTGTACCGTCAAAAAACGAAAAGAAAAAGGAGAACGGGAAAGATTTACAATAGAAGTACACTGCGCAAAAAAATAAAAAACTTATATATATAATATATATTTCCAAAAACAGCATGAAGAGAAGCCCAGCAGCCGTGCTCTTCGAAACTGAGGCGGATCAAGACCGCGTTTCCGTTTTCCAAAAACGGGACCAAATCATTTGCTCTAATGGAAAACGCAACCTGGTTTGACAGCGATGCGGTTTGACGCCTCATAAGTGACAGCAAACATCAAAAAACGTGCTTTCCAAATGGTTTAAAATTCACGAGCGTGAGGATTCATACAAAACCAAAGCGACCGAAAGGTCTGTTGATTTGGAAAACTTAGCATCAAAAGTTTGATCGTAGAATAAATGGAGTCGAAAGTGAGAGAAGCACAACCAAAGATCCACATCGGTCCAACTTGGTCATGCAACTAGTCTCAGAAATGCAAGATTCAACGTGAAGAAAGATGTTTGCATGTTAAAAACCATAGAGGACCCTCAACCCTCCCGCAACCCCCAGTCCATCGTTCAATCCGAACCCTCGAACCCTCCCAAAATCCATGCAATATGTACAGTATCTACAAAAAGAAGCCGAACAATGAGCCTCGACATGAGCAGAATCAATTTCTGTGTAAAAATGTGTCAAATGTGTCTGAAAACAATGCAGATTCACGCATAAAATTCATGAATGAGGCCCATTGTTTCTCATGTAAAAACCAATTTTACGGAAAAATAACCGATTCAGCTTACGAATGTTCGTAATAACATTATAAATGCTGTGTGAAAAACTACCAAAATATACATTTTTGTCCTGTTTTTTTGTTGTTTTGATTTTCGTAAATTTGATTCATTCTCACTTATTTGTTCAGATTCGTTTGAAACCAAACAAATCCTGGATTTTTTTCCAGTTTCGTGCTCCTTCTCTCTCTTTCTCGACATTATCCGTTACAGCATGAGTACAGTAAAAACATAAAAACACAGTCAGCAAAAATACATAACAAATGCAGAAAAACTTGTCAAAATAAAAATCCGGGGAAACGAAATTCCTTGCGTGTTTCCGCACGTACAATCAAACAGTATTGTTTTGACAATGTTTTTTTTTTCTTCATTTTTTTTCCTTTCAAAAGACAGACGGCAGCATATCATAAATGAGTCGGATATGTCAGGAAGAAAATATGGGATGAGGAAAACGAAAAGTGATGTTAGTAGAGAATAGAGAAAAAGAAAAGGTGGAAACTCAATAAGCGGAGTTAGGAGGGACCGCAGCCGCCCGTGGCGTTCGTCCCATAAGCAAGTCTCGTCGTCAGCGGTGCTCACGGTTCACAAGCGCGTGAGTTTCTCCTCCCACGCTGGACTCTGACTGGACGCCCCTCAGTGGTAGCCATTGGTAAAGGCCGTTGCAATCAAAGGACCCTTGAAGGAGAAAAAGAGGGGTGCAAAAATGACAAAACATAAAACCTTTTTACTTGTTTTTATGGAAGTCTTTCTGGCAAGACATTCTGGAGGGATTTCAAGCAGAAATGTGAAGCTCCTATTTTTATGCAATTTTTATTGCATTTTGCTCATTGCAATTTTTCTGTATAAAATGTGTTAGAAATGTATAGTTGTTTCAGTGGTTGTCATCTCTAGTGCAGTGTGTTCATAGCAGTGTTATTATTGTTCACCAAAACCAAAACTATTAAAAACCACTTTCTGCAATTTAAAAGTATCTGAAATAAAATAAAAGTATTATGAAAAACTTAAACTTAAAAAAAAAAAAAAAACATGAAAAAAATTAAAATGTTAAACTGGCAGCTAACTGAAATATTTTTAAGTTGAGGTACTAAAATTACTAAAACTAAAATTGAAATAAAAATAAATTGAAGCAGAAATGTATTTTAAAAAAAGGAAAATTAAACTAAAATTAAAATATAAATATAAAATAAAAATAGAAAGTTTACTTAAAATATTAATAAATACTACAACAAATAATAAATAAATAAATAAAGAAGACTATAAAAAAAAAAATGTAAGACACCTACACTTAAACTTAAACCTAAACTTAAAATACTAGATATTGGAAAAGTTGCAACTAACTGAAATAAGTACTAAAATTATTCAATCTAAAATAAAAAGAAAGCTAAATATGAAAGTTTAAAAACTAAAACTAATAAAAATGACAAAAGCTCACAACAAAATTACTAAAACTTATATTAATAAAATTCGAAAATATTAAGTTAATTTAAAGTTAAATATTAATAAATACTAAAATATTGTGTAAAGACTGAAATAACACTGATACTTAGGGCCACAAGCAGCGATAAATGCAAATAACAGTTTAATAGTGCATACCAAAATAAATAGTAAAGCACTTTCAGTGAAACTCAATGGGGCACATAAAATCAAGTCGCATGGACTTTAATATTTATTACTTTTGTCCTTTTTGACAATAAATGTACATTTCTAAATGAGCCTACCCCGAGTCCATGTCCGAACCCTGTGCTGGGGGCGGGACTTGCCGCACTGATATAGCTGCTGACTCCTGAATCCTGATTGGCTGCTGCGTACAGGTCTGCCATTGGCCCAGGGCTGCTGGTGCCCAGGAAGCCAGCGGTACGTGAGGGGGTGGAACCTACGGTAAAGGACAGACCTCTTAAACATTCAGAAGGTGCTTTACAAGTGGAAAGAGTTTAATAAATCTCAAAATCTGACAGTAAATGTTCCATTTCAAACGAGTAAAGTAAATGTGATTTTGCGTACCTCTGACCATCGCTGCTGCTGCGGCCGCTGCCATTGGTCCGTAGGCCGTCAGTGGAATGGCTGCGGGACAGAGAGAGACAGGATGCCACACAAATACATGACAGTTTGAGATTGTCACATCATGCCATACTTTAACATCCTGTTGCATGTGTTACATGTTATGGTGAAAAGTCAAATTAAGCTGTGTGTTCAGTGCATGTTATTCTAATGCTTGCTTTTGTCATTTTTTGTCAAAATCTCCACCTCTGTCCATTCTGCTACTGTAACCACTGTCATATGGCAGGAAGTAATGTAATGTATAATTTAATGTAAAATAATGATCCAATCAAACCCAAAATGACTAAAAATCAAGCTCCACCCTATATTATGTATTGAATATTAATTTTATTTTACTAATGTCACATTTCAATATATAAAGTACATACATACATTAATACAATTTAATAAAAACTGTATACACTCACTGGCCACTTTATTAGGGTATTAGGCTGTAGCGTTTAAACGATGCTCAATTGGTACTAAGGGGCCCAAAGTGTGCCAAGAAAATATCCCCCGCACCATTACACCACCACCACCAGCCTGAACCGTTGAGACAAGGCAGGATGGATCCATGCTTTCATGTTCTTTACGCCAAATTCTGACCCTACCATCTGAATGTCGCAGCAGAAATAGAGACTCATCAGACCAGGCAACGTTTTTCCAATCTTCTATTGTCCAATTTTGGTGAGCTTGTGGGAATTGTAGCCTCCGTTTCCTGTTCTTAGCTGACAGGAGCGGCACCCGGTGTGGTCTTCTGCTGCTGTAGCCCATCTGCTTCAGGGTTCGACGTGTTGTGTGTTCAGAGATGGTTTTCTGCATACCTTGGTTGTAACGAGTGGTTATTTGAGTTACTGTTGCCTTTCTATCATCTATAACCAGTCTGCCCATTCTCCTCTGACCTCTGACATCAACAAGGCATTTTCGTCACACAACTGACGCGCACTGGATATTTTCTGTTTTTCGGACCATTCTCTGTAAACCCTAGAGATGGTTGTGCGTGAAAATCCCAGTAGATCAGCAGTTTTTGAAATACTCAGACCAGCCCGTCTGGCACCAACAACCATTCCACGTTCAAAGTCACTTAAATCCCCTTTCTTCCCCATTCTGATGCTCGGTTTGAACTTCAGCAAGTCGTCTTCACCACATCTAGATGCCTAAATGCATTGAGTTGCTGCCATGTGATTGGCTGATTAGCAATTTGTGTTACCAAGCAATTGAACAGGTGCACCTAATAAAGTGGCCGGTGAGTGCATGTATATATATATATATATATATTTTATTTTTATTTTTATTTATTTTTTTAAATGAAGTAATTATTAATAAAATAAACTATATTGGCTGTTTTTCCTTAACTATCCAGTCTGATTTAATCTCAGAGATCCAGAAAGGTTTATTTGAATAAAGATTTTTACTTACAAATGGTGAATATTCAGTTTCTTCAGTGTATAAAGTAAAGCATGAGGTATAAATTTGGAAATATTTTCCATAAATGTTCATGAAAAATAGGAATAGAAAACAGCAGAAGAACAGAAATACTAATATCCAAAAGATTGGAATCGGTAAGAATTTTTTTTTACTATTACTCTTTTTGAACGAAATCTCTTCTGCTCAACAAGCCTGCATTTATTTGATCAATAATATAGTAAAAACAGTAATGTTGTGAAATATTACTATTTAAAATAACTGTTTTCTATGTAAATATATTGCAAAATATAATTGATTTCTGTGATCAAAGCTGAATTTTCAGCATCATTACTCCAGTCTTCAGTGTCACATGATCCTTCAGAAATCATTCTAATATACTGATTTGCTGCTCAAGAAACTGAATATTATCAATGTATCATATTTTTGTGAAAACTGTGCTAAATTTTTATTTAGGGTTCTTTGATCAATAGCACTTATTTAAAATAAAAATATTTTGTAACATTATAAATGTCGGTTTTGATCAATTTAATGCATCATTGCTGAATAAAACTATTAATTTCTTTAATGAAAAATCTATATGCACCTTTTCTACACTGGCTGTAACATTACTCTCTTTAAGCAGTTTTGCATGTTAATTTAAGGCTCAACCAGTGACTAGTTTGGGAAAACTTGCTTGAAAATTGCATTGCAGAAATGACACACTGCAGCTCTGTCTCAGACCTTTAATTGAAATGAAGGAGAACACGAGCCGTCTGCGGGAAAATCAGCAGCATGTGTGTTTCGTGTGCAGCCGTGTGTTTATGTGTTCATGTGTGTGTATACAGAGAGCTGTTTGTAAAGCCAGACGAGCGACTAACCTGTGATCTCTTGGGGGTGAGAGGAAGTCAGAAGGGGTGTCCGTTCTAAATGGAATTCTAGAACCGAAACGGCAAAAGAGCGGTTTGTGAACAAACTCAGCATAAACAAGCTCAGAGCTAAAACACCAACACACGCACACACACACACACACACACACAGTGAGTGTTTTTCCACATGTAGTCCTATCTACACAAACACACTGACGTACACCGTGAAAGGAGGCTTTCAAGCGGCAGAGGAGAGACACATCTATGCGCACAGAAACACACACAGCGAAGCACTTACAGCCGGGTGTAGCTGCTACACAGGAGGAAAGGAAGGGAACAGATTGAGGTGCAGAAGGACACGAGGAACAAAAAGCACAAGGAAGAGAGAGAAACGGGAGGACGTCATTAGATCGCTGATCTTAAGGTGTGGAGTTAGTTAGACATGGAGCCGTAACACACAATGGTTAGTATTAGTGCTGGGAGATTTGATGGTCTCATGCAACGCAAAACATTTTACAATGCCGCGGTAGAGCCAAATGCATGGATATTAGTTTTAATAAGTCAAGCTGAACTTGTTATTAAAGCCAAGTATAGTTGTTTACGGGTGCAGTATTGCAGATCATCCAATCACACTTTAGATTCTGTTCCTATAATGTTAATTTAACTGTTTTTGTGTGTTTTGTTTAATAATGTGAAGCTATTTTAGAGCTAATGTCAGACAGAACATTCATTTGTTATGAATAATCTTTTGGTTTGCATGCATTAAGATTATATTTGGATTAAAACTATGCATCGCCACATTTTAGTCAATAAATAAATTTAATTCTATATATATATAAATATACACACACACACAAATCAAATCAATTTATCATCTTTAAGTACTATGTTATGATATAGTATATTGTTAGTTATTGTTGGTATAGTATAGATTTTGGTTATGCTAGCCTCATTTGGGCAAATATGACACAATATATTTTCAGCATTTACAGTAATGTCAGCTATTGTCAATGGCATTTTGGAGAAAGGTTTGACAGCTTCTCTCTCACACCGTGATTTAAGTGCTGTTCAAATGTTCTTTTACTGAGGTCACCGAGAAACAATTACAGTATGAGTTGTTCTGAGGACACTATATAAAATATTTATTGCTGGATCTCATGACAAAAAGCATCAACTACCGCTGAAATGTACATGCAACTGAGTGCGTTTTGATCAAATCCACTTCAAAAAATGTGCAGTTATCAGATAAGAGGATAAACTGTTCATTCCTTAGGGTTTGTAATGATTAAAATAATACATTTTGACATTATAACGGGTGGCTGGCTGTGTGCAAGATCTCTTGACTTACCTGGGAACTGGTATGTGTATCCTGGTGTGATTCCTGTGTATCCACGACTAGCGTAAGTGGCTGCCTGGAACCCTGGGTAACCTGAAAATGAACAGAGAAAGCATAGCGTTTAAGGCTAACACTTTACAATAAGGTCTCATTTGTTAACATCAGTTAGTGCTTTAACATTAACTAATGATGAGCATTTTTACAGCAAATGTTTGTTTATGTTAGTTCCCAGTGCATTAACTAATGTTTACAACTTTTCAATTTAATAATGTATTTGTAAATGTGGAGATTAACATGAAATAAATGTTTTAGAAGTACTTTTCATTTTTAGTTAATGTTAACTTAGGTAGTAGTTAACTAATGTCTACAAATGGAACTTTGTAAAGCTATACCAATTATTTATACAGCACATTTCATATACAATGATCATTGAAAGCAATAATTCATAATATAATATTTTTACTAACTCTTGCACTAAATCACAGCTGTCACATGGGTATTTGGTGTATTTTGCAATGTTTATTTTGTAAATTCTCCCAGCCCACAAAATGACAGCAATTCTACTCCACATAATAAAAATAAAAAAAAAATAATTTTTTTCCTTGCAAAATTTAAGACATCTGTTCTCAACTCTGATTTGTGTCAAACTCACAAACACAAGTGCAGTTTCCTGTAGTGAACAGTAGGCAGCGCCAGACTGTCATCAGACGGGACTGCAGTGATGCTGCATTTGCTCATATGGACAGTTTCACTGAGATTATTTGCCTGTTCCTTCTTGTAACTCACCCAGCATGCCGATACCCAGCATGAAGGCGTCCATGCCGTAGGGCATCACCCTGGAGCGGCCTCGCGCCGTACCTGTCGGTGACATCACTTCCTTCGGCTG